>NC_092863.1:59109390-59257405 GCF_032062135.1 Pyxicephalus adspersus | reverse complement strand
AAAGGCTAGCTTAAGTTCAAATCCTTAGGCAACAGCAGTCAGAAAATAGGCCAAGGTCATACTCAGAAAAGCAACAAGCTGGCAAGGTATCCAAAGAGTGAAGAGGTTTCAAGGTCAGAATACAGACAGAAGTCAATCCAAGCAGCAAACAGGCAAAGGGTCGAATGAGGCAAGGGTCAGCTACAATAAAAATATCAGATAATAACATACCCAGAGAAGGACAGAAACCACTTCCTTCAATGTCTGAGTGCTCAGATATAGAAGGAGGCAGCAAAGAAAGGATGCCTAGTTACTGGAGGACTACAGGTGACAGCAAGGCTGCAACACTCAGGAGTGCACAGACTCCCTTCGCTGGTGTGTGCCCTGCTGAGACAGGCGGGTAACATATCACCAATGAAGACTACAGAGGGTATGCACCCTGGAGGGACCAAGGGCAAAGTGGCTGAAGTCTGGCGCTGGATGTCATCATGAGATTAAACAAAGGGGCAAGTACTGACAATAAAAATGCAATTTTCACAATACCACAACCAGGCTGGTGACAATACATAAAATTAGGAAGTTTTGTGCAGAATGCCTATGGGTTATGTTGAGGAGAACCCTTAGCTTTCAGAACCAAAGGTTTGGTTAGGATTAGATGTACTCATAAGTAAAGAGAAATCAGTAGTTTCCCTAGTGGGGTGGCCTCAAACATTGCAAACATAACACAAATTCCCTGCATTACCGGTACATGCTGTATACGTGCCTTGCAGTGCATTGCCATTTATAATTGATGGCACTCCAATAAACCTCCTATTTTACATGAAATGCTTTTTCCCTGAATTTCTTTAGAATATACAAGGAGTTGAACATGCACAGCACAAGTGTACATGTTCAATGTGACCTTTGTGTCAGGCTGTTGTGGATATGTGAGGCAATAACATCATACTGAGACTGCTAATCAAGATGGCTGAAGACACCAAATATAGAAGACTGGGTGAAGATAAAAGTGTTGGTGGCAAGGGATGGTGTACCGAGTGCAGCCAAATTATGTTCCGCTTTAAGGTAATCATATTTATGTATACATGTGCAGTTATTAAATATAGATTTCATGTCTCCTAGATTGTAAGCTCTTCTGGGCAGGGTCCTCTCCTCCTGTGTCACTGACTGTCATTTGCAAGCCCTATTTAATGTACAGCGCTGAAAAATATGTTGGCGCTATAAAAAATCCTGTTTATTAATAATAATAGCTCTGTATTATACATTTAAAATCTAAATCCACACATGGTGATTACGACATCCATTTCATATATCATCACTATATTTTTTCAGATGTCACAAAAGCCTTAAGCTGTTACAACCAATCCTTACCCTATTATTTGGTCATTTGTCTAGGGAATCCTACATGCCATGGCGCAATGCACATCATTGCAGGGTTCATCACATGTACAGTGCATGCATGTACAATAATGTATTCTGCTCTGCAGGGTATGGCTGCATGTACTGTGCATGACCCCTATATAATCAAGTATGTTTCATCATCACGTAATTAGCATTCATCTACCACAGCTGCGTTCTGTTATACACAGATGTGTTTACCATGAAACACGCATCCATACTCACATCACTTGTATGCACGTATTAGGAGACAAACATTCCCTTTAGATATTAAAATACCTCAATTTATTTCTTTTTATCTATACATTTTTAAAGCTCCATATTGGAAGTGATATTGAAACGTACAAGGAATCCAGGTGGGAGATTATATAGGGTGTTTTGTATATGCAGAATCAAGTGCATAATAAAATAAATAAAATTATTTTTATATCATTTATTTTTTTTTATTTGAGAGTTTATTGATAATGAAATGAAATAATTGATCAGCTCCAAGTAAGATTATATGATCATGTGTATGTAGCCTAAAAACCAGTGCACACAGTAAATATGTTACAGGTCTATTAAAAAAATGTGCAAAAAGCTAAACTGCAAACACAATGAAGACGCCTTTCTTTTATGCTGGAAAACATTAAAATAAACTTGAAGAATATGTAAATCCTAAAATTTTATTTTATTAAAATAAATATAATTTCAAAGTAGTTTTTCAATATTGGTAAATCTACTGCTTTCATTAAATAAATACATGAGGATCCCACATAAAGGTCTTTGTTCAAGGTCATCCTGTTATTGGGACATACCAATGGAAACTACAAGTGGTTCTTTAAACACACAATACTCAGATATAGTCCAATGTTTTTATTAGAAAACCTGCACTAAGACAAAATGAGAAAAAAAGAATATACATAGGTAAAAACAAGAACCCCACATTTTTATTTAACTATGAAACTAAATAATATAAAATAAAGAAAACTAAGGGGTCACCGCAGCCATCCTTATTGGCTTCGGAGTTTCTCCTGTCATTTCGTTCAGCCAATCATGTAAGTCACCTCCTCTCCTATGTCATTTCTTTTCTTCTCTCTGCAAGTTGGCTTACGTAATTGGCTGAACGAAATGACAGGAGAGAGAAGGCCGATCTGTCCTGTAACAGTAAAGGCTGCTGTAACTAACCAGAATAGGCGCTACCCCCAAAGGAATGATTTAATGCATAAATAGTTTTCCAAAGTACCCCCCTCTCATTCCAGTTCATGGAAAAAATTGTTTGCATTAAATCAGTCAATGGAGGAAAAAAAGTTTTGGGGCTGCTGATGTAAACCATATTGTATACTTAGAAAATTACATTTATTTCCTCGATTAGTCACCTAATGACATCTACAATCTTCATGATGACAATGATCAAGGAAAGTTGAATAAGTCATTGTAACCTTCCAGTCAACAATGAGTTATCCATTCAACAATCCACTTTACCTCCAAGGACAAGGACATTTTTTCATATTGACATGTGAACACAATCAATCATTTGCGTCTTTCATACTTAAAAGCCAGTTGGGCTATTCTGAAAACAAGGAATATATGTAAAATATTTCAATTTGGAGATCCATATAAACAGGAGTTTGTGAATGTACCCAGCAAAGTCTAGTAGTTTGTAACAAAAATTAAGTCATTTGTTAAAATGTATTTTTAGTGAGGAAAATTATAAATATGGCATTCATGATACTATACAACGTATATTTAGGCTACCGGGTGAGACTTTTCATATTTTTAAGGCTTTCAGTTTGTGAAGTTGATTAAATAAACCTGATGTTTATAGAGCCTAATGAAGCATTACGATCAATACATTCTTTCTGGTATAGTTTAAGCCCTGTACAGACATGAGATTGCTGAAATGATGTTTTTGTGATGAACAAGCATTTTGCACATAGCATTGTTCAGTTGAATGGGGAAGAGAGGGAAAGGATGAGAAAATGGCACTCCGCTGTGCTCCCTTCCATAGGAGTGAACCACGGACAGGTGGCCAATGTACACTTCAGATGAGATGAGAACAATTCATCTCAGATGACTATTATCTAACATACATAGCCTTAGCTTTTGTTTGGCCACTGGCCCTGATTTATTAAAGCTCTCCAAGGCTGGTCGAGAATACACTTACATCAATGAAGCTGTGTGATCCAACAAACCTGGAATGGATCTGGTCCAGGATTGAAAACATTTGCTAACAAATAGCAAATGACTTTTAGGAAATCCATTCCAGGTTTGCTGGATCACCCAGCTTCAATGATAAAAGTGTTGTGTGCAGCCTTGGAGAGCTTTATTAATGTGCCACTGTCTCAAGATTTGCATTGTATGTTAAGGTGTTGGAGGTCATGCCACTGAAGAGAAGCTGATATATGGGGAAGGTTGTATAATGGGGGGGATACAGGATGATTGCTTATCCCTATCCCTCTAGTCTGAACAAGTATTTACCATTTAAAATGGATGGGGCACACTGCATAGGTAATTTCAAGAGCTGCTTGGAGTAAAGCTTTAAACGAACACTTCACAATGCACTTTTGGTATTGAATTATTGGTCAATACTCTCTTCAGGGGCGCACATCTGAAGAGTACTTGGAGTTAGTGACATTTTTCCAAGGGCCTCCTTTTGGCACAATTCTTTGCTAAGTCTTGTTCTGACAACCTTTCTGTATTTGTATGAAAAGAGCTATTCCAATCACTTATTTGAGCTGCATATTTATTGTAATGGATTGTTTTGGATTAGGTTTGTTATACTTTCACCAGCATTAATCTGTAAATGACAATAGGCCAAAACTCTCATTTGCATGGCAACAAACGTACATTAAAATGTGCGAGTGCAGTACGTTCTCTAGAAAACATTGGTGGATAACCTACAGAGTTATTAATTCCCCATCTGTGAATAGATCAGGGCTAGCAGTTGATCTATTTGATGCATTGGGAATATAGCAAATGTTCCCCCTGAATAATGTGAAAAACAGATTTGTGGCAAAAGGGAGCAAATGTGTCTCAATCTAAGACAGCCAATGAATACTATTTTTCAGTATAGAGAATGATGAATCACTAATTTTTAAATATGTCCCCTGGCTTCAGATAACATGTGAATGAGAGTAGAAAACAAGAAGTATATAGCAGAACATACCAGCAGATGCCTTTGCTCTGTGTGCTTGTGACTGAATTTGATTCATTTGTATATTGACCCAGCCTAGGAGCACTGCCTATTCTCTACACCAAATCATTACTTTATCCTAATTATACCACCACTTAATGGTGTTGAATAAACATTTGTCAGCTACATCCTTCTGACGTTCTAAGCCCGAGTCCTGCACATATTCTTTCAAACTGAAACCCAGATAATTGCAGGTAAAATGTCTCCAGACAGCAGTTGTATTCTATTAATAATGAGGAGGGAAGAGATGTGGCTCTGCACAAGGGTTATTTTGGCTTTCAAAAACAGAACGGATAAACATGACAGAGGTTAGCCACAAATGTTCTGTTAGTAAGGGCGACTGCAAGAGAAGAGGCAGATGGTTTGAAAAAAAAAAAAAAAGATTCATTATACTGAAATATTACACCACCTAAATATAATATTTATAGTCTTTCAACTGGCCCTCTTTCAGATATAACCATTCATGTTCTTCTTTAGGGTTGGTGCAACTCAATGGCACCAACATTACTAAACCAAACATTCTAAAATGGGTATGGGGGAGTTTTCTGCATTCTGAAGAGGAAAGGGAAAGTGTCCTAAGTAATAAATTCCTACTGTACATTTTTGTAAAGACCTGGGGAATTTAAAAACCCAAAGGTTACCTATATTTTCCACATCAATTGGAAAACATATGAATAAGGAGTATAGGATGATTCACAAATATTCAATGTATTGTGAAAAATGTGTGCATTTTGGGTAAAAGCTGGGTGAATGCATAGATGTGAATAGACACGAAATTGTCTTGCCATTTATAAAGGTTGAGGAGCATTACAGTATAACCAAATAGAAACATGGCCACCATTGCTTCCTTCTAACCTTGTTCTTTTGCTCTCCTTTTCTGCAAGTTTCTGAATTACAGTCCAATCCAGCTGCTGCCAGCAGAAAGGGAATACATTTAGAGATTGAATAGCAAAGGTAAGTGTTTAAAGCAGCTTAGTGTTTATCTTGAATCCTTGCTCAAAACCACAGCAAGTACTGTGAGCCTAACATTTATTAATTTGAATTGATGTTTTTGAAATGTTGTCTTATATTTGTCACATATTACAGATAAGAATAATCAGAACTGTAATTCTGAAGTAATCAATAGGAAATTTAGAACTCGGGCTAGCTAAAGATTTATTAATAGTAGCTTAATAAACAGAACATAAGGAAATTTGTGTATAGACATAGATGTGATTATACAACCACACATAATGCACACAACAGCACCACCACGTGGCTGCAACAAGGAACAAAGTGACTCTAAATTATAAGACAAAACTCTATTTTCCCTTAAAACGTATTGTATTAAAACAATATTTGAAGAATTTTAAGAATAGCTGACTAAATCACAGCTGTCTGTGAGTTGTACAAAGACCATCAATCTTCCTGTACAAAATGATGCTTGTGCTATAATCTGATAGGTGCCTGCATGAAGGGGACTAAACAGCTAATTGTGATTTGGAGTGTTGCAATAAAATGGAACCATAGATTCACACTTAAAAATTACAAACAGGAAAGTTGTTTTTTTTGCAAAAGAGACAGGCGATGTCCTTTCTGCAATAAAATATATTTCTGCCTGTACACAGTTTTTTTTAGTGCTTGCCCAGATTAGTGTAGGATGCCAGTTTGTTCTGGGTATCTCAACATCACCTGGGGTTGCCACCAATCAAAAAAAACTTTCTTATCTTTTTTATTTTTTTTTTTTTTTTTAATTTTGAACTTTATTGCATGCAAAAGCAAAAAAAAACTGCATGTTCATTTTTTTTTACTGTTCTAGTGCATTTTTAGTCTATTCAAAAATAATGGGCTGAATTAAAGTTCCCCATAATAACAGGCCTGAATGGGCATGGAAGGGTCTTAAGTGAGTGAGTGAGCATGTAAACCAGCATGTGGATATGTGTATGTAAGAATCTTACTGCAGAACAGAAGAGAATTACTAAAAAGGGAAGTGTTCTGAATCTTTAAACTAGCAAAACTCATATCCAGTACACCCTGTGATAGGAATGTTGCACGACTGAACACAGAAAGACTGCCAAAGGAACCATATACAGTATATTAGGGTGCCATTTCCTTTATGAACTTAATGAATACATTGGTTGATAATTTCTCAGTTTCTGGTAATTTTTACACCAGAATACAAAACAGTTGTTAATCCAAGTTCAATTCTTGTCTTTCAGTTAAATATTGAAACTGTAATGAGTAGACCATGGAGGTTCTTAACAAGTCTGCAAATATATTCAGAGAAAAATCTATGTCTGTATATTAGTTCTGGGTCATATTTAAAGATAGGGCACATATTACAAGAACTATACTATTTACAAAATAAGACACCAATGGAAGCATTTATATTCTTTCTTGATATGTCCAATGTATGTTTGATATGTTTAAAGCAAATCTGTGGGTTTATACATGCAGAGTAAAGAAAAAAAAAGTTAAATGGCTGATTCCTCTACCTGTTGTTTGCCAGTGTTGACCCATGGCAATTCAGAAAAACTACTGACTGTAGTTGTTAAGTGGTACCACTGGCAACCTTTAAATTATTTGTGTTTTATATACACATATTGGTGCCAGCTGTTCTCATAGAATTAAGCTTGGAGCCACATAGCTTCAATATTATACTTATACCACATTCACCTTGTCTGAAATTTGGTTTCCTGGTCAGTCAACTGCTAATGCTATGCAGATAGCGCTGAAACTGTACTAAGATAATAGACTGCCATCAATGTGTCCTTCTGGTAAAAATAATCAAATATGCCGCTCTGATAACAAACACTGATCTATTCTCAGACAAAAAAAAAAAGGAGGATAAGGGGCAGAATTCATTACCATTTGGTCTTTCAGGTGTCACTGTTTTGCTTGTTCTGGCTTTCCTCTAACTTTACTAGCTGCATGATTATCGGTCATGCATTTCAAACATTTCAAAAGAAAACATGCAGAAGGCCTCACAAAATGTTTACTAGATATGTTGCCAACCATATTATCGTGTACTCTGCATCCCTCTGATTTATATTTCACTAATTCACTAGGTGTTTTGCTTCTGAATGCTATTTGCACTTCTTCAGTCCAATAAAACCACTTTAGAAAAAGTTTCTAACGTTTTTTTAGTGTGCCAAAGATTGAGTTTTTTATAATGTATACCAGCCAGAGAAGGAAGTGTTTGATACCTTCTGTGTAAAAATTAGTGCATATAATGGTGTGTTTTTACAGGCTCAGGTACAAGGCAACTCAGAATCAAAGGATAAAAGCCATAAGAAATTACTAGTGAGCAGGACAACCAACTTCATTAGATAATAGCTAGGAAGGCAACTAAGGCCAATCAACAGGTAAAAGGACTAGGGTAATATATATCAGAATAAATATAAATTGAGCATTTTAAGTAGATCATTACAATTTTGAAATATTTTTAAAAGAGGCCATCCTAAAACCTGTAAGAAAAGCAATTGATTGCAGTTAGCTACATTATAGGACATATTTCAGAAACGAAAGTATTTACTAATTCTTCTCATTCAATTGCAGTACTCCATTAATCCCATCCCATTCCAATGGGCGCCTCTATGCTGCTGGCTAGTGGGATAGCAAAGTGGATGCCCAAGCTTCAATATGTTCATGTATAAGGCAGACCCCTGGACTCAAATATCCCCCTAACGAAACATCCTAGGAAATTATGTAATTTACTGCTAGCAGCCAAAATTGCACTGGCTAAGGCCTGGAAATCACCATCCATCTCACTGGTCTTGTTGTTGACAAAACTGAATTGAATTCACACATCTGAACTCTGTATTTTTTTAAACTTTTGAGTCCCTGAAATGAATTGATTGTATTAAAAAAAGGCTTTCACATTTTTATGCAATCTTTTTGTTCAACCCACTGGATTAAAGCTGAAAGTCTGTAGTTCAACTGCATCTGAGTTGTTTCATTTAACATTAATTGTGGTAATGTACAGAACCTAAATTAGAAAAAAGTTGTCTGTCCAAATATTTATAGACCCAACTGTATGTGTATGTATGTTCCACTATCACTCAAAAACGCATGGAGACATTTCAACCAAACTTGCTAGACATATGACTGAGACTCATGTGAGTGCACCAGTCATCTTTGTACAGCACTGTGCTCTATGTCAGAGCTATAGTTGGATGTATGTACGTTTGTGTGTATGTCATCACAAGGAAACTCATGGAGACATTTCAACCAACTTACCATGTTCCACCATCACTAGGAAACGCGTCGACACATTTCAACAAAAATTGCTAGACATATGACACAGACACAAGTGAGTCCACCGCTGATCATTGTACAGTGCTGTGGAATATGTCAGAGGTATATTTGCATGTAGGTATGTATTTCTCAGTGACAGTGTGCCTTTTGCTTATATTTTACATACTTTTTTGGACAAATTTCTGGCCTGTAATGATGCCTTCGAGAAAACGTAAGGCAATTGGCCGAGTGCAATCAAAGGCAAAAAATTGAAACACCGTAGACATGAGAATCCCTATAGCTTTATTTGATTCCTTTTCCTGTATAAGATTGCAATAAATAAATACCTGTGCAAAGCCGAGTAATCAGCTAGTTTTCAATAAAACAAAACAAGAAAGTGACCATGTACAGGAAGATATCCCTCCAATAACAATGGGCTGAGAAACTGCTTATCCTCAAAATAAGAGGCAGTTTCTCACAGACAATGCAATTGGCCTATCAAGAAGTCGTAGCACATCAATCCACCATTTTCTTCCCTAATTTCAGCTTGTTTGGTTCTGCAAAGGTAAGAAATCAGCACTTCACTTGTTAATCGAATGACATGTTGGGTTGGGTACGAGACAGAAACAGTCTTTCTAATCAATACAGAGTTTCAGGAGGATTAAAAAAACAAGCACAAGGTGTAAAGCATCCTCTATGGTATGGTAAGTTTCAGAATGAGAGTTTTTTTTTTTAGTCTAGGGGTCTGCCTTATACAGGCACATAATGAAGCCTGGCCATCCACTCTGCTATCCCACTAACTAGCAGCATAGAGGTGCCCATTGGAATGGGATAGAGTATATACAAGTTTTATTTTTCTGTGCCTCTTTAAAAGTAAAACAAGTTATCAAATCAAACATGCAATAGATGAATACAACAAAGTGTGCTGGGTATACTGGCAGAACACATATCAACTCACTATAGCACATGTGACTATCATCTACAAATAAATTATGGCTACTGCTATTTTGGACACAAAAGACAAAAACAACAAATGAAGCTACAAAATGAGTCATAATTAGTAAATAATTTATTGAAAAGAAAGTGAGGGAGGCACAAACAAATGAAAAACAGAATGTACTATGCACTATAACACATGCAACATACAAAATAAAAATGGTATTATGAAAACTGATTTATACACAAAAGACATGCTCTCTTTGTACAGGGTCTCCTTTTTCTCCTGCAACCAAAAAACATTATCAGTAAGATAGACTTACTGTTACTTACTGGTATATTGTTTTAAGGTTTTGAAATATACCACAGTTCAAATTGGTGACTAGTAGGAACTACGATGCCCCGCTGGAGAGATTCTGTCAAACACACCTAGAGGTACAAAATAGCAGCAGTGCCAATATAGACATTGAAAATGTAACAGAGAGGTAAGTATTCAACTTCTTGTATTGCAAAGAGGAGCTGGTCATTTCTTCTTAGGTTCACAGGGATGATTTAATAATTTCTTTAACGCTGAAAAATAAGCCCCTGCCTATATCTCAATGCTTACATGACCAATCCACACATACAGGCATTGTCAGATGGTAGGCAAGCATTCTGAAAGTTGCTGAAAATACTCTAAAGAATTAAGATTAACAGTTAAGATTATTCCACAAAACAGCTTCACTTTAATGGATGGTTATATCAAATTATTGCACCGTGTTTAAGTGTATTTGTAATAAAGATGCAAGAAGAATATATATATATATATATATATATATATATATATATATATAGCCTGAATTATATAGCCTGAAAGCCTGAATTAACCTTGCCAGTGAGAATTTAGTTATGGAAAGCGTAATTTGGACAAATCAGATTTATCATTATGTAGGGAAATTATTTCCTCACAATTATCAAAAGACAAAAAGAGGCTAGAGTGTCAAAGCTTTTTCTGTTTCAATGCAATTCAGCTCTTTGTTCTAGTTAGGCAAGGACACTGTAATATGTTAACCTGTCCTTTACGTGAAGCTGCAGCTTTGCACCAGTATCCTTCCTGCAACTGTCAAACTCAGAAAACGAAGCCCAAATTGGACATTTCCTAACATGACAGTATTGCATGTACATTACCTGTATGACAAATGATTTTATTGAATTTACAGGGAAACTGAGAAGAATAAAGCTTGCTTTGTGTCATGGTAAACTGGAAGGCACATAATATAGAAATCAACCATACAATTTTTTTTTTTTTTATTATAAGTAGATAGTGTTAGACAAACAAGACTTAAAGCGGAACCAAATTTGTTTGTGGGTGGTAAGCTTCTCCCATAATCAGCATGGCACATACTTGCATTGTGCAGTCACCCTGCAGCACCCTATCCAGGTCCGGTCATAGCTGTATGCATGGAAGGTCTCCATCTTCAGAGCCTGCTCCATGGTGGACTTCTGGGAAGAAAGCAATCTAGTTCACTGATAAAACCCCTGCGCGTGCACATTATCGCCGGCGGCTGGCTCTGTGTGAGGCATAGCAATACATAGAATCGATATCTAAGCCACACAGCGCATGAGCTGTACCGTTTATAGCTGAAACAAAAAGCCACCAAAAGCCAGGTAATTATTTCATAAAAAAAAAAAAAAAAAAACTCTACGCACGATGACTACTTATTTTTCATGTTGTACATACTCCTGACTATTGTGACATTCTGTATACCCTTGTGCTCTTTACACTGTGTTGTACATATTCCTGACCCCTGTGTTCCATATGCCATGTTGTACATGCTTTTTTTCCTGTGCTTTATATGCCATGTTGTACATACTCCTGACCCCTGTGATCTGTATGCCATGGTATAAATTCTTCTTGCCCTTGTGCTCTATGTGCCATGTTGTACATATTCATGACTCCTGTGACCTGTATGCCATGGTCTACATTTTTCATACCCTTGTTACCCCTTCTTACCCTCTATATGCCTGACCTCATGTTGTACAACGTTATCAGTGCTCATCCCAGAAATTTTTTTAAGCTGGGTGGGAAGAAATTTCAGGCGGTGGCAGTCCCTGTATTGTGACCCAACTCTTCAGTAGCCACCCAAAAACAGCCGGGTGGTTACTGAAAAGTGCTGGGTGGTGCACCCGGCTAAAAGGGGCTGGGGAGAACACTGGTTATGTTGTACATTCTTTTTACCTATGTGTTTTACATACCATGGTGTAAATGCTTCTTACCGCTGTGCACTATATGCCATGTGGTACATGTTTCTTACCCCTGTAAGCCCCGCTGTACAAGCTTCTTACCAATCAGCTCTATACACCATGTCGTACATACTTAATACTCTATGCAGTAAAACATGTCGATATATACTGTAGAATAGTCATGAGGACATTGTAATATAAATGTTCTGTTAAATTTTGAAGCATTTGCTGCAATCAAAAACATATTTAATGTTTTAGCCACACTCCCTAAACTTTGCTCATTTTTCCATACTCATTGTTTACCATAGCCAAGTTCAACTTCACACTTAAGCTTAAATTGATCCTTCACACTTTGTCTTCTTTAATTTTAGTTGTCGAGATGTATGAGGAAAAGATTAAGTGAACTACCAGCTCAAAAGATCATTAAAATGTGTTTTAATTACTACCTTTGATATCAGTTATTCTGAATGCAAGGCTGAAGTGAAACAAGTGAGTAAGCCCAAAGCATTGTATAGACCCTGCAAGGATCGACCACTTATGCAAAAAAATCGATTACTTTGCTTACAGAAAAGCCTTGTGTAGGTGGGATTCCAATTATGTATAAATTATATTTATAAATTACATTATTGAGGTAGCTGCTTATACCCACAAGCATAACTGCACAATACGTACAGACCTTACAACAAAAGTAAAAGAACAATGAACCATCTGTTGTTGTTTACCAACTCTTATTATAGTTAGTGGATAAACAGAACAATGATGACAAATAAATTTCATTATTGAAGATGAAGCTTTTTTCAATAGGTAAAGAGAACCTTTTAACCTAATACAAAGGCTGATGTATGAAAAATGTGTTACAGGAATCATTACAGCTACCATTTCTGCATGCTACATATGAGATAAAAACGGAAGGGCTAGTCAATATTATTTACCAATTTTTCTGAAAGTTCAGGCACGTTCATACTAGAGATATTTAAAGTATCCATGAGAAAACTGCATTTTTTTCATGGGATTACATTTATAAACAGGATGGTATGACCATTTTCACACCTCCTGATTTTTAACAATCAACATCTGCGGTTTCATATTCCAAGGTGATTGGACTAACGTGTTTGTGCTGTGAGAATATAAATTCTGGGGTATTTCCTGCACTGATGAAGCAGTTTGTAAAGCACTTGAAGGGTCCCATCAGGAGTACCCGAAGTTGAATTTCAATGTGCCCACTGAAGCCTACAGTCTTATGTTCATGTTGAGGAGGGTAAAGTTACCTCTTAGACATACATGTGAATGCAGTGTAGACGTAAAAAGGCAAGTGCTTAAAGAGCACTTACTTTTTGTTCACTTCATCTGTCCTACCATCTGCACTAACATGCTAGGATGAACTTGTGCATTTCGTTGACATGCATCATTTTTAGATGTTTTCATCTTTTGATAGACTTTATCTAAAATATTGTGAGTAGCAAACTGTAGAATCAACTAAAAATGCAGCAAAGATTTTTTCCCCCTAAATAATGCAACATGATGGTGTATATTTGTTTATTCCTGCAATATGTGTAGCAAAGCCTCTAACATTAACAAATCCTCCGGGATAAACATGTAAGGAAATATATGATGTGATTTTTTTCTGAGCTCTGAGAGAGGCTCTCTACCTGACTGGTTGTTCATCATGCGGATAGCCTTGGCTTTAGCCAACTCCAAAGCAGTGACCCATCTTTGCCTTTCCACTTCACAGCTTGCTTTTAGATGGTATGTCCTCCCACCATTGGAAAGAACAATGTTGCACGAATCTTCTGTGTCAATGTGAGCTGTAGATAGATTAATGGTTCCCCGGCAGGTGTGGGCCATCTCAGCCTGAGTCCTATGGAAGACAGAGACTTAATTATAACATGAACACTTTCTTTTAAGTTGCCCCAAATATACTTTGCTCATCTGATACAACATAACTAAGTTGCCCTAAATCACAATGAAGTATGATTTTGCATATATTTGTAGCAGTACAATCTTTACAAAAGCAAAGCAAGAAAGTTTCTAAACCAAAATAATGTCTATTGACATTGTTCAGATAAAGTTCTCGGGCCCTACAGACCAAATAATAATACCATCTCCGTACAATACATTATAAAGCCCAAAATATAATAATTAAAAGAAAATAAACAATTGCATATGACTAGAATCCATTCCATCCATAATATTAGTGGTAGGTTTGGCTTTGTAAGAAATTGTCCAACTCCTCTCATGGTTCTTAACCTGTAAAGTTCTCTTCAAAAATGTACATAACTAGATAAAGATACCAGACTCATTGTCAGCCCTACCAAATGGCTCTACTTAATCTGCTATATAGTCAAATAAGCATGGGGTTAACATATCCCTATATGTCCAGACATTTGCTGCATTACTTTATTGGTAGACTCAAAGTTAATAGATGTTTGTATCCATTTTGCAATAGACCGTGTGGAGAAAAATTAAGAAAAAACAGGGTTGTCCTCATTAAATACAACTAAATAACTGTGAAATCTAGAACAAACGGGAACAAGAACCAAGAGAATATATGCATATTAGATTATTAAGTGGAAAAACACCTAATGCATTCTGGTCCATCACATCTGCATTTACTTGTTTTACAGCAGTCTTCATAGATTAATAATTCTTTAATAGGCCATATTCTGGAAATGACTTCATTTTTCTCACAGCGGTCTATGATTTCTAAGATATGTTCTACCCTGGCTATCCGAGGGATATCTACGCATGAGGAGTTTGTGACGCTGAGTGGGAGAAACGAGCAATGCTGAACAAAGAATACTGACACAGCACAGTCCAGTCAGCGATTTTCATGAAGCTGTAAGTTTATGAAGAATCAGTGATGTGGTATGTGATTAGACCTAGCTTTATAACTTCATATACTACAGCCCTAACTAAATTGTAATAAAAAAGATATACAAACACTATTAACAGTTATTAGTGACATCTTATTAAAAAAAACAAAAACAAAAAAAAAACACAACGACAACAACCCTACACCGATAAATACACTAATAATAATTGATATACAGCTACCTTGTAGGGTTCTCTGTGTTAAACAGAATTAAAACATTGATGTAGACAACCTACTGTCCTGTACAAAAATGCTGTAAAAGTTCTACACTCTCGTTTAATTCAAAGTATTATTTACTAGATACAATTGCTTTGCACTTTAGCTACCTTTTTATTTCAATGTGCAGCAAATCCCTAAAAATGTGTGTAGTAAAGGGATGCAGACCCCTAAAGCTTTCCTCCGGAGTACCCCAGGTTATTAAAATGATGGCTGATCCTCTCATTCAGGAGAGGACAAACAAAAAAAATATGCAGAATGTACCTGCCTTGTCAACAGAACACCTTTGACATTAGTGCCAGAGACTCACCATTTTCTAAAACTTTTGGGGTATAGACAAGTAACCAGCTAATTGTTGAGTATTAAAATTAGGGTTTCTTTTCCACGTTTACAAAAAATCACTATATCCCTAAAACTTAGGAAAACATCTTAATATACAGACACAAAGAAGGGTTTTTACAGCAAACAATTTTGTGTATTCAAATTGTTTACAAATAATTTAAAGCAACAATAGTAAAGAAGTACATATGAACTAAGGTAGAGTATGCACAGAATATTTTTGTTAGCCAAATTTAAAACTATACAAATAATTCAAATGCAATATTTGAATTATGACAGCGATAGCTCTTTGAACAGAAAAATGTCCAATATATGGTAAATGATTGTAGATGTTTCCTAGCACCCAACGCGTTTTGCCTTAATTGGCTTCTTTGGGGGTAACAGCGGCATGCATATAAAAAGATACCTGAACAAAGTTGAAAGAATACTTCTGAGGTCCTTTAAAGGATGCAGTGTGGGACAAAATATTAAGAAGTTAATATAAGGATCACACGGTTCAGTTATTTGTATAAAAATATCTAACTGGAACTGGGTTGAATGAGTGCTGGTAGCTACAAACCAGCTGCTGTCCAAAGTACCCAGCTAATTCACAACTTATCACCCAGTTTATGCACAGTCACCAGGAAGAAATGGGGGAAAATCTGGGCCATGTAAATAGCAGCATTAAAAAAATGATATTTGCATAGGAACTATAATAAAAAAAAGACTTATTTGCCATTTTACATTGGCCTGCTTCAGCACCTGATATGAGTTTGTGCCTGTCTAAACTCATGGACTTTAGAAGATAACTTTGCATTATCTTTTATAATGAAGTGCAAGAGTAATGTGATAAGATGTATCATGCAGGGGATGTGTGACTTACAAATTATATATATATATATATATATATATACACACATACATACACACACACACACACACAGAATTATACACATTAACGGAATTTCATTATTTTTGTTGACCTCCTTAATAGGAATTCCTCTCACTTTGGGAGTTTTCCTCTAACGTCCTGTTTAGTTTCTAGGAAAGAATGTGAAAACACCTACTGTGCTATTATGGAGCCTTCTTGTCATAATCCTGGCAGCTGTACAAAGTCCCTTAACAACTTTTTGTCAAAATGAAATATTGCATTTACCCAGTGGAGTGAAGATGCAGACTGACACATCTAATGCTACCCTTCTCATCCCTGTAGGTGCAAATTATTCCGTGATCCCTGATCTTTTTAATACCCATTAAGTGATAAGATCCGGAGAAAAATCTATACTGTAAACCCGGAAACCTGTAAAGTAACGTATTCTTGGTTGTATGTACACAATTCAGAAAGCTCAAGCCTCTAACTTTGCAATAAACCAATGTAAAATCCATCAACATCTCACAGCTCAGTCTGCTGCCCCTCAATGTGTCACTGTTTGATTCATCACCAAGACAGCAAAAAGCACAGCGCCTGAGGAACCCTGCTCAAGCAAACTATGCCTTACTGCTTCTAATCATCTGGCCCATAATAATGCCCTTGGACTAACTATGCAAAGCAAATTAGCATGGCAACATATTACTGCAAAAACGGCACCAAAAGGGCTGCTGGGACATTACAAGAAGCAGTAATGCATTTTAATTTGCTTGCTATGCACTCTCAAAGAACTTTATGCTCCAGATCATTTACCATTTTTTACGTGCTGCAATAAATTATGTGAATCATTAACCAGTAATTACAACATCGATTTACTCTTTAATTTATTCCTGCATGCTTCTCCATTATTGGCTGATGCTTGTGCACTACAACAGAATTTAAATTTTATCTCTAAATATTGTCCCTTCTTGGTTCCATAGAGAGGATTTTCACATTTCTTGCTCATGTTTTTAGTCTGAACCAACAAGGCAGGTTGTGATTTTCTACACTGTTGCCCCCGTCAATTTAACTTGCTTGAAAGCTGTGTGAAAAGCTGCAGCCAGGATTACTACACGAAAAGGAGTTCGCTAGTGATATGTAAGAAAGGAATAGTTTACAAATGTATTTTTTGACCCACAATAAAATTATATATTTATGTTATCATTCCTATCACACCAGCTTGTTGGACTTGGTATCAAACCTTGCAGCACGTAGAAATGCTTTTGTATCTAATAAAGAGATTGCGTTGTAATTAATGAACTCCAGTCTGAAAGCCCCTCTAGGTTATTAGTAAATGTACATCACTCACATTGCTAAAAATAAATGCTGAAAGCACAGTTTCTCAGACCAACTGAACAATAGTAATTCCAAACATGCAAAAAGGAAGATCTCACTATTTTTTCTAAATAAACCCAAATACTGACAAAAGTAAATGGTGACAATTTTGAATTATTAGATTATTTTAAATGATAACACAATTGAAAATGGCATGGCCAAAAAGATTGGGATCAGTAACCCAATAATTTGCACAATATTTAGGGGTACTCACTGCAGACATTTGACTTTTGTAGCTCTCAATGCAGCTGTCCACAGGTAGTTTGACCCTCTTTTGCTCAGAAAACTTTCAATGGAGTCAGTTTGTCGGAAAAACATGTTTCAGTTTTTTCACATTTGATAGGCTTCAAATTAGGGCTCATAGAAAGAACTTTTTTTTTAATTTTTAGCCATTCTTGGGTACTTGGAAGTATGCTAGACAACAGAATATCTTGATAGACTTGTCAATAACGACTTTTTGTTCTTTACACTGACGTACGGCACCCTGTGCCAGATCCAGCACAGTGGTTCCAAAACTTAAGTTTCACAGTAGGTATAGCGTTCTTTGAAAGCATATTTTTCATCTGTGAACATTTCTAGCTGCAGTTTTGCATTATCTGTTGAATGGAGATTCACATAGAAACATTTTGGATTGTTAATATACATTTTACCAAATTCTTTTCTGACTTTTTCTGTGGCATCTGTCACTCAAAAAGATGGTGCAATCAGATGATAGATCTTGACGCTAGAGTTTAGATTATCTATTTGAAACTTGTCTTTGTTGGCTTTTGTCTACCATTTTCAGTATTCTCCAGCAGATAACCACTTTTTCGATTTATATAGGATCAATGACTGACTGCACAACTGGAATACATGCGTACTACTAATTTGGAAAAATGAGGTTGTTTAAAAAAAACGACCCCTTTATTTTTTTATTTTTATTTTAAGATTTTTTCTACAAGTACCATTAAATGTATCTAAAACGTTTTTTTTTTTTTAAATATGTACCATACCCAATACTTGTGGTTTTCTATGACATATAAAAGGCATACATGAGAAAAATGGTAGGATGTGTTCCATACACATCACATGGTCTCCTCTGGTCACTTGACTTGCCTATTGACAGGCAAGGAGTTCTTTCTAGTCTCTGTTTTTCAGGTCCCTGTCAGATTTTGTTTTAGTTTTTTTGACTGCACCTTTGACTCTGCATCCTGATCTCTGGGTATACCAACCCCCCAGCTCTGTCCTGACCATTTTTAATTGCCCCCTGCCCTGACCTTGGCCTAACTGACTATGCTTCTGTTTCTTACGGCTCCCAAAGTCCATATTCCTAGGATCTACAGTTTCTATCCAAATGTGCACATAATGTTATATCAACAGCACCTGCCTTTTATTTGGGCAAGCCTAAAAACATGTTGGCATTGTGTAAGAAGCCTGGTAGAAATGAGTGGAACTACTACTTTAAATCCAAGGCAAGTCCTAATCAAATGATTTCCAAATCCTCACATCTGTCCTATCAAAGGAGAGTATGGTGGTAGCAGAGTAACAGCTGGGGGACCAATATGGATAATAATAGAAAAAGAACAGATTAGGTTTATTGTTGGTATCCTCTAGCAGAACATTTTCTCTTTAAAGAGAGCAGCGAGGGAATGAAGAAAATAAATGACCAGGAACTAAAACATATCAGAGCTTTCTTTACTTTTTTGGGTGGGCCCTAAAATGAAAAATGTTGGGCAGCATATTATGAGGACATTTCTGCAGCAGTAAAAAATAAAAACAGCCTTTACTGTATAGTACAGGAACCTCCAGGTACATTTATATCTGTTCAGATGTTCTTCATGAGAAACCCAAAGTACTGAGATGCACTGAAATGCAAATATAAACCATGTCTAATAGTGTATGACTGTATACCATCGTACCTTTTCTGAATTGTAACCTTGCTAACCTAACATAAATCTAGGGAGGTGACAGCAGTTGGGGTGTACAGATAACCAAGGAGCAGCATGCATGTCAGGGCTGTCCAGTGTTTAGGGGGTGCAAAGCAGAAAAATCTAACTAGATGTTCAGGAACCTGGGGGGACATACACTACACAACAAGTTCTAGCTTAAGGTTTTTATTGTCAAAACAGGTTTCCTTCAATGTTACCCAGCTGTCTAATAAAAAAAAAAACAAAGCTAGTTACTGTTCTTTATAATACTGAGCAGGGGAAATCTGACATTTTTAGAAAAGACTGCAACTTATATCTCCTCTGCTAGTACAGTATACATAAATCATGTCTTTCGGACTCCTAGGTCTCAGATGGAGAAACAGAAGCCTACAGTTTAAGCACGTCATTTTGTTTGGGTGACAAGAGCAAGCTGTGACATAAAACAAAAAAAAAAGATGTAGCCAGACACTTGATGTAAAGTGATCTGTATGTCATCTCATTTGAGAAACATCCCTGCCTAATCACCTTCCTCTAGTAGCTTGACAGTTTTATTTTTAGACATTTCAAGCAGAATACTCTAACAGTACAATTATGAAAAGGGTAATGATGTGCTTAGATGAAGGTGATGCATACCAAAAATAAAAGAAAAACAGAAGGACAGTTCTAAAAAAAATGTTATTAGTTTTCTGCAAATAACATACAATAAAATTTTCCCCTAGATGCCAGATTTTTTTTTCAAACAAATATTCTGAATTATAGGGGTTTTTAGTGCCTCTTTTTTGTTAACTGTTGAATTTTTGTGACTGATTTTTTTTTCTTTTGTATCAACGGGGGATAAAACCTCTGATCTTTGTCGTACCTGTCATATTCTGCAAGTATTTACAGCATGCTGCCAATTCAGGCAGACTTATCTCGCAAAGAGAACCCCACACAGCTGTGATCACTACACTCCTCTGGGTCTCCGATACTTTCACCTTTTACCAGTTCTTTTGGTTCGTAGTCTTTGGCCATCTTATTTGGTTGGACTGGTATGACAAATCCTCTTGTACATGCAAATATTAGGTACTACATCCCAGAAGGGTTCTGGGCCAGGATTGTACACTGAGCTGTTACCTACAAAGTCTCTTTTGTCTTAAACTACAGATTTGTGGGTGGAAACGCAGTAATAAGATCAACAAATCCTATTCCAAATCTAGTGAGACCAGAAAACAGAAGCCTGTGCAACAAAAGTACTTTTTTATTATATTCATGTATGTATAGTTCATGTCCTATTTTCAATTGTTAATATTTCCAATGTAAGACATTTTTTTGCCAAAAGCACATTAAAAGAACGCTGAACTGTTCCATTTGTAAACTAATTCTGATGAAGAAGAAGAAAAAGTAACGTAAACAGTCATCTTCATAGTGCAGGGGTAAATCATTACAGAAATGCATAATATGGCAAGAGATCTGCACTCCTGGTGAACATGTCTAGGGTAAATTCATTCATTCATTCATAACATTCAATAAGTGTTGGATGCATGTCCCTACACCTTAAAAACACACATACATTTCTGTTTTTTGGAGGCAATCAATTTGATCAATAATCAAGATTTGATTTCATTTGATTAGCATCATTTGGCTGCTACATACTCTCCTAATTTCCATGGAAATAGTAAGGGTGTACTTCATTTGTCACACATGGCATTTGCATTTTGACTTAGTCTTTAACCTTAAAATAAAAAAAATGGCGAGTTTTAAATTTTTAGTTGTGCTTATATATGTGCTAGCAACTAGCTTTATTTATCCAATAAATCCTATATTTGGATTACAGAATGTCTTCAAATGCTTTAAATGGCAGCTGTACAAGCTCACTTGATTTATAAACATTGGTGAGTGAAAGGAAATGGTGGCTTTAATTGAACAAAGTGACTTGTGAATAGCAGACAGAGAAATCACATTCATGACTACAGCAGGTAAATTATCAGCAGAAAACAGGGAACTTGGACACAGATATGGAATTTATTTTTAGCTTTTATCTGGGGACTATAAAGTAGGACACAAGCTCCCCATATTTCACTATACAGTTTTGTGGAAAAATGATCATGGTGCTAACGCTAATCCAGGTCCATATTATGACTATTACAGAGTATGCAATTCAATCATTTGATGATTATTATGGAGAGGAGGTACCTTATTTTGCTCAATGACAGCTGTGCCACTAAAGGTTGGATTATATTGCGGTACATTTGCTGAATAGAAGGTCAGACGTTTCCTTTGTATTAAGTAGCAGACAGACTAATGTGCCGTTGTATTCAGTTTTTTGTTCCGCGCTAAAACCAAATATTTTTGATTTGATTTAAAATAAAAAACATTTCTCCCCAGAGATTACACATGCAGTGCTAAGAAGAGTCGCTAAAAAACAACTCTGCTGAATAATGAAAACTGTTACACTGCTAAACAGAGTGCTATACATCAGCATTCCAACCAACAAGGGATTTACCAGGTATTTTATTTACAAAGGAATATGTATGTAACGATCTTCTTTACAGTAGTAGATTAGTAAATAGGATCATTATAATTAAAGTTTTTTTTGTTGAGATTTTGAATAAAAGAAAAATTCTACAATTTAATCCTTTTGTGTAATAATGCACTTTAAATAAAACCAGCATTAACGTTTTCTGAATTCTGTATTTGAGCTGCTTGCTGCACTACGGAAGGATAGGACATCACTTAAAGGGATCCATTGGTTTACTAAAGAGGTGAAAGAATTTTTTTTTATGCTGAGTCCTTCTATCCTGTATCAACAAGAAAGCTCAGGTATAGGAGATTCTAAAGCATTTCTGCTAACAGGACTGCAACTCCTCATTGTTTCCTCCAGCAGGGGAGGGACACCAGTAATATGTAAACTTATAAGTTATGGAGGGCCTTAAGTGTGGTTTCTGACAGCACAAAATGGCCATACCTAAGTTTTAATATATGCAATGCTACACAATAAAAGGCATGACTGTGGTTGGAGACTAGATGCTCTAGTCTAGAACAGCAGTCACCAAATCAGCCCAGCGCTACTGTGGATGTTTAGGATGTTTAGCAAGCAGGACTGAGCCTGCGATGGCAAAGTGGCCGGGTTCTGGCATCATGAAGTCACTCTGGCGGGAAGTTTCTTCCTCTTTGAGTGACACACGACTCCACACGCATGCGCGGTCCAGATTCCGTGGATTTAGCGGTCCGATAGATCCGAAAGGTTGATGACCACTGCTCTAGAGGACTGAGGACGTATCGGGGACATGTACGACTCCCTAAGAATTTACTGTATGCTCCCAAACTCACAACAGCAAGTACCAAATGACAAATGTGGATCTCCCGCCATAGATTGGCAGCCAGGAGTCAACACTGTGAATATGCTTACCGGAGGCTAGACCATAAGGGGGACCTCATTGAACTGTACAGTTAGCCCAATCAGCAAGGTGGCATGTGCTTAGGGAAGCTGTACTGCTGGGCTAGCATCACATTTTAACAGAAAGAGCATGCATGTTTACATGTGTCATGTTGCACAGAAACATACATAAATGGAATGCGGGAGGGGCTATCAATGCATATAAATCGGACCTCTTAAAGCAGAACTAAAGTAAAAAAAAAAAAAAAAAGGGTAACTTACCTTTACTTCCACAGATCGCTCAATACCTATAGAGCTGCCTTCCATACAGTCCCATGTTGTCCTAGTTTGCTTTGTCCCAAAACAGAGGAAGCGCTGGGCACTGCTATCTTTTTTTCTTCTTCTTCTGGCTAAATCCCCCAATCTTGCAGGGAACAGGCACGAGATAAAGTGATGTAGCCTGTTGTAGTTCTAAAAAAATAGAAAAATAAAATACAAAAAGGCCAATCTCATTGCGCATGTGTGAGATTGGCACCTTTTCCCCCAAATGAATGAAAAGCTTCAGGCATGCGCAGAAGTAGCAGCGTAAAGCCTCCCATGATTTGTGCTGTAAGTATCACAAACGTCTGGTGCTCCCATTTATTCTTTACTATCACGGCACTAAAAAACAAAAAACAAAAAAAAACAAAACAGTACTTCTATATAAAGTTCCTCTGGGTTCCTTCAGAGGTAGCCAAGGCTCCATGGGCAATTTGGACCTCTCAGGTCATTTTGAATTCGAATTTTGGTTATCTGTAAGGGTGGCATTCTTCTCATTGGTCAGCAATATGAAGACATACTCCTCAAAATACTAAAAGCCCACCCAAATGAAAAAATACACCAATAAAGTGCTTTTATTAGAGTGGGAAAGGTTTGGAAAGCCTGCCATTTTATTGCAATTGGGGGCTCCGTTTGAAAGAATCCTTTATTTCCTGTTTGAGAAAAAAAATTCTGCCCAGGACAGTAAGCAAAAGAGAATCAGAGGATTCAGAAACCCTTGTCCTTGTTAATACATTCCTGCTGCCAATTTTCTCTAACTTCATGCTCTGTGAAAGGTTGGATTTGTGATTGCTAATAAAGTAACAGTTAATAGAAAATTTAAGATAGTGGCGTATGGGGTGCATTGATTTTTGCAGAAAAGCTCCTCTGGCTGCCAAGAGAGAGTTCAATTCGGGAGCAGCTGGACCCTTACCAAGGAATCTCACGATGAACTTATGAAACTAACAAACAGATATATTATTTGCTTTAAGTACGCTATAAACAGTCCAGCACCTTGTTTTTAGGATACTATCTGGAATGTTGCTTTAAATATGAACCAAAAGCAATCTTAATAATACACAGAGAACATGAAGTACATATATGGGAGCTTATATTTACACAGTGCTTATGATGACATGACTTTCCCTTTTACAATGAAGGAATGCAGTTCTAAGTCTGCTTGGACAGTGAAGGGGCAGCAGCAGACTGATGTCAGGAGGAGAAAATAAGAAATGTGAACTTGCAGCACTTCTTCCCATTCTAAGTATGGTTGAATTGGGGGAAAAAGTTTTAGAATAGGGAAAAAAGATTTAGCTCCATTAGGACTGCCTGAGTAGGGGTACAAGAAAACAATACCCCAGTTTTGAACAACACAGGGAAGGTTAGAACCTGTGACCTGTATTCACTGCTGTATATGCCTCGGTTGTGAATATGTCACCCAATTTCCTGACGTGGTGACACAGCTAGAACAAAAATTAAAAGGACAATCATAAAAAACAGAAAAAACATTTAACAGGTCCTACATATTAGCTGCTGTATACATCCACTTATAGAATGACTCCATTGGAAATAGATTAGATCACTACACCTTACTATTCTGTTATATAATCATAACATATGAGGATATAATACAAAATATTTGCTAATCATGCACAACGAGGTAATGTAGGTTAACTGCTGTGGCAGAGAATTAATGATGTGTATCCCATGAATATATAAAATAAAATTCATCCAATGCAAAGGAAGTAGAAAGGTGAACCCTTTCATGCAAAAAGGTGATTTAAAATGGACTTATTTTATGTTAACAGTGCATATACGTTAACAGTGTCATAAAACTGTGATGCACATTAGAAATTGGAGATTCTCTGTTCTCTTTATTTATATATAATTATACAGCATTTGGAGAGCCACATGACATTCGATTAAAGCCAATCAGAACACGTCATTTATTCTACGCAGGACACAACGCAGTATGATAAAATGTCCTTGTGCATTAAAAGGATAACACAAAGTGTCTGCTACTGATGCGGCAATAACGCCGGCTTGTACTATAAATGGGATGTTATTCTTGGTCCTGCTGATGCCGGGGATATCCGACACAACTATTTACATACTGTCTGGCTGGACAGGCTGAAATGGCACATTTCTCAAGGCTGCTGTTGGTGACATCGGTCACGTCTGACCAGCTAAGAAATTATCAAATGTGGCATTGAAGACGATGTAGAAATTCTCTGAAAATAGACCAAATATACAGGGCTGAGAAGTTTTGTGGACAGCACAGGCATTCAGAGACACAAACTGACTATCTTGTTAATTAAAAACTTTCTAATACACAAGTAAAAAAAAAGAAATATTTGTAAACTAAAAAGTTACCTAAATCTCAAAGTACAGTTTTTAGATTTACAGTATAGGGGTGACAGTTGCTAAAAGTCAATCCAATACCTGACATTTTCACCTTGTGTCTATGCTACATTACAGAAACCCTGTAAAATGTTATGTTTCTTTAATATAGGGGAATACAAAGAAATAACAAAAGCAGAGCAGCCATGAAAAACAAGCAGGTTCCTATTAAGACAAACATAATTATAACAAAGAAGTAGTGCAAAGTTCAGGATCAGGAACTATACCCAAGGGACTATAGCAACCTTTCTCAATGTTTTTATCCATTAGGAACCCCTGGAAAAAAAAGCATCTTGAATTGATGTCCAGTGCAAAGAATGACCCCCATACAGAGGTAGCTAGAACAACAGCTTTTAGGTACCTACAAACATCATTAAGGACATGCAGATGGCTCTGACAAGTAGTGCTGGCCCCAGAAAAATCATCAAATGAGAGGTCAATAAGCAAACGATTCAAAGAACTCCCAACAACCTTTGGAGGAATCCTGGTTGAGATGGCTGGAATGGAGGTTAAAGTGCAGAGCTGCAACTACCGGGTAAAGAAAGTCAATAAAAACAGTGATCCCAAATAACTCGTATTATCGTTCAGAAGAGACCCAGAAATCCCAGGATACATAAAAACCAATACGTGTCCCCAGTAAGTCAGAACTTAGACAAAGAAAAGAGAAAGGAAGAAAGAAACAGAAGGGAAAAAGAGAAAGATTGGAGCCAAAGAAGTCATGGTGAATGGAAAGAGAATTTGTAGAGGGTTCACGTAAAGAGAGGGAAAAGGCAAAGACTAAACCATAACCAGGCCAATGGGGCCCAAACTATTGCACAACCAAATGAGAGAAAATAAAAAAACAGTCTGTCATTAATGAAGTAACACATAAAAGTACATTTTTCACTGCAATGGTGGGGGGGGGGGGGGTGTTTTTCAAACCAGATTGGGGGGGGTCCTATGCAGCTGTGAACACTGCAGACAATATCCCAGCCTGGTACTTGTTAATGCACAGCTTGAAAGCTTTAAATTGATCATTCCCAATGCTTTTTTTACAGGACTAAGTTTTTTAAGTCTATAAAGCACCATACACCAACACAGGAAGACCCCGTGATTGGTTTCATCGAACGTCTTGTTCATAGGGCCATGGGCTACAAACTGCCAGATTTTAATACATTGCGACATCCAGCGAGCAGCCAATATCTTATTCCCAGCAGGTAACATAGGGCAGGTGGTGAGCAGCATCTGCCAAAAGTAAGGGATCACACAGTTAGACAGTATTTGTGTGAATTACATTTTGGCTATGGTGCGCAGGAGGGTAGGGTGTTGATTAAGCATAATTTTTCAACTGTAGGTACGAGATAATTTAGGGGGGGGGGCATCATGAAAGGACTGCAGCAGAAAAAAAATGCAAAACCCCACTGAGGATGGCAAGGTCTTTATGAATGACCATTAGAAAGCTACCCAGAAAAACAACTAAGACCATCAAAACCAAGAAAGGGGACGCCATGGGCTGGGAGGAAAGGTTGTGAACAAAGGTTGCCAACAAGCAAAGACTAGCGTTATCCGTCAGAAAGTTAAAGGGAATCCAGAAAATAGTATCAATGGCAACATGAACGAATTAACACGCTTTCAGGCTGACCCACAAGAAGGCACTCCAAGTAGCATGGTAGGTGGTCAGAGGAGCTAGCTGGCCCGCCTGGTAGTATTGCAAGATGTTAGGAACCACCAAACCTCCTTTTGCAGAAAAAGTATCGTTTTGGCTACCCCTGGTCTAAAGCCATCCCACATGAAGTTTATGTAGGGCCTCTGAAGGATGTGAGATTGTATAGAAATTGGGAGGATCCAATAAAGTTTCAACAGCCTGGGATAGTCAGCAATGCTTCCAAACCTAGAGATTTGAATTATTTTTTCCCCCCGAGGTAGGAGACTCTTTAAAGAAGGGAGGTATAATCAGCAGTGTAGAGAGAATAGACACCAAAGTAGGGCAATCGTGTGGACACCAAGCGACAGGGGAAGTCAGCTTGGAAATTTGTTACTAGAGGGCTAAGCTAAAATTATTGATTTTTAAGTGACAAGGCTTATGTAAAGGCACTAAAAAGTAACTTTGTATGCTTACTTGCAGTGATTTGTTTTCCATTATTATTTTTAATATTTACTTGCAATGTGCCTCTGAACTCGCTAGAACAAATAGTATGTTCCATGGCACATCCTATTCCTTTTTTGCTTATTATAGCCTCAACTCTTCTGGAAATTTCCAAATTTTCTCTGTGTGCTGGCCAGGGTCCTTCACCTCTCTTCAACTTCCAATTTACCCATGTGCCTCCAATATGGTAGTGCAGTCAGATACCCCAAACTGACCTATACATGGGTAACTACAGTGCTGTAGATACAAAGATGAACAGAGGGATATCAAATTACACATTTCCTTTAACACTTATAAATGGGACACAAGTGAGATTTTAGTGACATATACTTGCAGAAATGCTGGCTTTATACAATTGTATGAAATCTGTATTTAAATAAAACCAGTTACTATGCAGCTAGCCTTCGTATGGCTTATAAGAGTTATAAAGAGCATCACACATAATCCTCATATAAAAATAAACAGATTTCATCTGAACTTTGTATCTGGTGATCTAAAATTCCTAAAGAGGTTAATTTGGAACAAGTATGCATCTGGAACAAATATAGAGAGGACACAGGCTTTGCTGGAATAAGGTATTTCAGCATTCACTCCGCACATGACTCAACACCCTGCCAAAAAAATGAGAGGAACAGAAAAACAACCAAGTTCCAGTAACAAAACAGAAATATTCTATAAAAAAAAAAAAAAAACAGGCCAGTCTGAGCAATAAACTTTAAAATATCTTCCCTTTTCTAAACAAAATGGATTTTTTTGGACATTATCTGTAGTGAATCTAGGGTGGATTACGATACGCTTCTCTGCAATGAACATACATAGAATTAACTAGGTCTATAGAAAAAGGCTTGTTTTTCTTGGAGTAAAGGAGTTAAAATACCACGGTAATAATTTTCTGTGCCCATTGGTGTTAGGTAGATTTTCCTTCAATTTCGGATTTACAGATATAGCAAGACGAGACTGTTGTCACCAAGACAGGTGTCTCTATTGGAAGATATACCTCACCTTTTGTTCTGGTGACAACAGTGAAAGTTTGGATTTTACATTGCTTTTTCATTCAATGATAGTCACCAGAAGAACTACAAATGGTGAATCTACCTAGCAGGGACACAGACAGCAATAAATATCAGACAGAGGGCCTCATCCTTCCCTAGTTTACCTGGGGGATAAAAAAAATAATAATTGGCTACATATACAGCTAAGGCAAATTTCTGGTCTTGCTATAAAATAATTATTTTCTTTAAATAAAGAATTATTGAAATTGTTAACCACTTTAGGATCATATTCTTTTTCCCTTATTTTTTTATAATGGGGGGGTTGTTTTTTCTTTGTTACTTTACTGTATGGGTGACGTTCTTTCCACTGACCAACACACTAATCCACTGTGAGCTGAGGATATAGTAATTATAGAAAGGGTTCCTTTAAGTCCTGATAGTCCAGCTTTACAACCTTTATAAAATTGAGGAACCTTTAAAATAAATTTCAGGTCTGCTATCATTACTATATACACAGCACACTATACTACTGAGGTGGTCAGTAGGAAGAATGTCACCTAAAAGATCATTGGTGACAGTTTAAGAGACCTAAGATGCACAAAATGCTCATTGCTCAAAGAACTATTAACAACTTCTGGATGAACCCTAGTTGAGAAACTCTGTACTATAGAATAATATTGTACAATCTTCTTACCAAAAAAATGTCACATAACCAATCAAACCTGCAAAATCCATCCATCTACCAATACAGGCATAATATAAGAAGAAAATAAAATGCATCAAATGCCCTCATGTGTGTTGAAGAACTCTTCTAAATGGTATACAAGCCTTTTCCTCTTTTGTGTGTTCATGTACAAGCCCTGATTGACCTATTCATTTTAATTGAACATCCATCATTAAATCTTGTGACTTTATCCTACATAACTACCTAAATCTCTCACTTACTGGCTTTATGTCTTTGTCTTCTAGTTTTACCTGTATATGATTTGTGAAACGCTGCCAGGCTAGTAATACCCATGGGGCTCATACACCTGCAGATTGTGCCACCCGAGACTTCTTCTTAGCGACAAGGTCTGATCTGCACCAATTACAGTGATGGGAAAATACAGCAGCAGCCAGCAACAGGTATCGTGTGCGAAAAGAAAGGATTGAGAGTGGAGTGCACAGATGTGGCCATGCTCGCAGCACCAATCCATCCTGGATGACATCCCAGCAGATAAATATTAGACGGGAAGTTTGGTAGGGAGCCATAAGCACTCGTTCTAATATTCCGAATCTAAAGCAAATAATTGCCCCAAGACAACAGACATGTGGAATACCAATGCACAGCCTGTAAAATCCTGTGATATTTATCTTGGCAGAGCTGTGTTTGACAACTATCCGTAGATTCAGTTTAATCACACTACAATGACTCATTTCCAAATCTCTGGCCTTTATAAAGATATGTTATTACCACAATATTTCTGCCTACAAACATTTGAAAATTATTTCCAGGGACACCTTAGTTTACTCCAAGCAAATGGATCATAAAACTTCTTTAATGTCTCACAACACTGTGACAAGCTACAACCTCACCACGCCAAGTTTACTAAACCAAAATGTAAAAATAAAAAAAATTCAGATGGCATATGGCATTACCATGTGTTACTTTTACTGACAACCATTAAGTCAAAATGATCAATAGATGCGGAGACACAAACAGTTGACGATATTAGCGAATCTGTTTTTCCTGTAAAAGAAACTCTCACAATTCGAGACCCTCAATCACATTAAAGGATTAGGAGCTTTTAGATTGTAAGCTCTTCTGGGAAGGGTGCTTTCCTCCTCCTGAGTCACTGTTTGTATCTGTCTGTCATTTGCAACCCCTATTTACTGTACAGCGCTGCGTAATATGTTGGTGCTATGTAAATCCTGTTTATAAATAATAATATTAATAAAGAGGCATCAAGAGGGTCACAATATACATTAGGCTTTAATAGCTACCAATGTTATTACTGTATAACACTTGTTTCTTAAAGGGACAAGTGGGGGGTGCCATTAGTGGCCTTCTTCAGAAAATGCCAGTTACCTGGCTTTCATGTGGACTTTCATTGGTTTTGTTGTTCGTAAGGCTTTTTGAATGCTTACTCAAGTGAGGGAACATGAAATTCAGACACTCATTTATATATATTTATAGCAGAAATTCTCTAGGTGAGTAAATAAAGTACTGAAGCAAAATACAGCCGAGTAGCTAACATTTAGGCGAGGAGGCTTGCAATGGCAGTCCCATATTTTCCTGATGACTGTGTATCTTTAAAGACTGTAACCTTTTCTTATGAAAAAAAGTTTACTGTGTCCTCATGTGTCCCATCATAAGAGAGAGAAAAGAAAGTACTGTGTCCATAACACAATGCATGCTTTTAACATTTAGGGACGGGGGGCAGACACAAGATTTTAGGGGCGTTAGGCACGGAGGTGCTGTTTATTAGCACTTCCACAGCAAGAAAAGCAGAAACAAATATCCATGGACGGTCTTTGATTATTTTATTAGCTCTAAGTTATGCTGCTGTAGAGACCTTCCTTAAGACAAATATGACTTTTTGTACGTTATATGAATTTTTGTACGTTACCTTTAGTGACCCTATAAACATAAATTCAACACCTACGTTTTAATAAAACTGATTTAATAGTGTATGTATTACTGCAATGACCATATTACAGACAGAAGTACAGTTTTAGAGCATCATAATCATTTTTAATGTTTTTTTAAGGTCAGTCATATGGCAGCTCACATGATCCAGCAGAGAGAACTACCAAGTATTCCTGATTTGTACCAGCCATCTATTAAAACAGTAAATGAACGTAGATGGCAGATTAATGGTTTTCTTAACCTGATTTTTCATGTCATTGAGTCAGCAGTCAACTGTTGTCTTTGCCTGCATTGTGCTATTGTGTTGAAGTTTTATTGTTATGTTCACTTGCTAATGACAAAAGTGTACCATACCCATGGTTTTAATTAAGTCATTATTGAACTTTTGCCTAAACTGTGTGAATGGATTTTGTAGGAGATGAGACTGCTGACGGTTATTAAAAAGAAAACCCCTGTGGAATACATATGACACATACAGGAAAATAATGGACCTGGGGATGAATAGATGACATGATAAAGATATAAGTATCATATTCTGCAGGGTGCATCCTCTTCTTCTTAGAAGTATGAGGATTGCCTATGTCATGTTATGACTGGTCTATAAATTTGTACCCTTTTGGTTTTTTTTGTTTACAATGCCACATAGAATGTTGGCAGCTCATATAATAATAATAATAAAAAAGGATAACAATGACTACAATTATACTTCTAAAATCAATGGGTCCTTATGAAAAAGTTCCCTGGTTTCAATTCTTCAGCCACAGACTTGATGAAGCAAGTTGGAGTAATCTCTTAACTTCTATTCTCAATACAGCTTCAGGTCACCGACTCACTAAAAGTATTTTAGGCAGAGGGTTACTATGACAAGGAATGGGAGACCCTGGATTTCTTCATTGCCTGATAAAGTGTTGATGTGAACACAGCTTTGCTCTCAGATTGTTGCACATACTATATCTGTGTTAACCAAGTTGAAAATCATACAGTAGGGGTAGTCCCCAAGTTAAGGACATACAGATGACTCATAGATACAAACAAGGGTTCCCTGCTTGTTTGTGTGCAGGATGGAGGCTCGATAGGGGGGAGGGGTGCAGTTCGCATGACTTCTGCAACTTCTTGTAACTACCTAATGACCAAGACAAACTCTGCAGTTGATTCTTTTTTCATATTAAAAACACATCTTGCACCAGAAGTTAATGAATGTCTATGCTCCATAAAGTTTTTTTTGTTTTTTTGCTTTGTTTATGATTAACTCACAGTGAGGATTTTATACAGTAACTGATACCATGCTGCCTAATATTATGTTGAGAGAAACATCTGTCCTAATTGCATTTATTAAAATAATGTACTTTTTCCAACTTACATACAAATTCAACTTAAAAACAAACCTACATTCCCTATCTCGTATGTAACCCAGGGACTACCTGTATAAGTATATATTTGATCACTACTGCACTGAACCAAGTTCTTTCCTTATGGGGACCTTATTCTTCTCTGAGGCCCCAGTGTATGAGCGCAGCCAGTAGCTTACTTTTACTGACAACATATATTTTCCCACATCTTCTCACCTCCAGATGGACACCATTCACCTCCCGCATTATTTTATATTTTAGTGAGAATTAAGCTATGATAGGTAGATGCATGCATCGTGTGTACAGCCATCATATAATATATAGGAGGTTCCTGTCCTTGAACAAACATGGTGATAATGTAATTAAATTTAAATTTACTTGTTAGACAACCTAAAAAATAAGCAAATAGAACACCTAACAAATGTAAAATGCTTTATTTTAAAATGACTGATTATTAGACTCTACAGACGATACAAGTCAATGTCACCTTCTCTTAATACACCGGCATGTGCGCTCATTAAACTGTCAACCTATCCGTCAGCACAACAGACCAGCCTGCCCATCCATCACCACAACAACAGACGTTACTTACCTGTCCACCATTCACCCACTGAAAGCTACCTACCTAATATATTATATTACCATAACCTCCTGTCCATCCATCACCACACCATATGTTACATGCCAGTGCACCATTCACCTACTGAAAGCTACCTACCTGGTATGTTACATTACCATACCCTTCTGTCCGGTCATCACCACACCAGGCGTTACTTACCTGTCTACCATTCACTTACTGAAAGCTACCTACCCAGTGTTGAACCCAGAAATTTTATTTAAGCCGGGTGGGCAGAAATAGTAGGCGGGTGGCAGCCCTTGTATTGTGTTTCAGCTATTCAGTAACCACCCAAAAACATCCGGGTGGTTATTGAAAAGTGCCGGGTGATGCGCCCAGCTAAAAAGGGCAGGGGAGAACACTGCTACCTAATATATTACATTGCCATAGCCATCTGTCCAGCCCTCACCACACCAGGTGTTACCTGCCAGTGCACCATGAAACTTTTAAAAGTTACCCACCTATTCTGTCACCATACCTGCCTATACATGGTCATGTCGCTGCACCCAGATTGTTCTCCTTTCTGGTTGTCATCACATGGCTGCCCATCTGCTGGTCTCTGAATAAAATCATAGCATATAATAAATGACATATCATGGATGCTACCTGTCTAGCCAACACCACACTAAGCGTTACCTGCCTGACCACCACGCATCTGCTGAAACCTACCCATCATGCCACATCACCATACTCGTCCATCCATCATGACAGCAGAGCTGGCTGGTCCTCTTTTCATCTCATTACATGTTGATCCTCTGAATAAAATCAGGACACCTAATAAATGACAGATCATAGATGCTGCCAGTCCATGCATCCCCAGGTGTTACCTACCTGTATACCATGCACCTACTGAAATCTAGCTATCATGTCACATCACCATACCAGCCTGCCCATCCATTATGACACCAAGCTCGGTTTGTCCTTCTCACCTCATGACATGTCGGTGCACTGGAAGACATCTAATAAATCAATAACCATGGATGCTCCCTGCCCATTCATCATGTCACTAATAGAAGTGACCCATTCAGTCACATGACCATACCTGTCAGCACACCTGGCTGGGCTCACCTGGATGATATCCAGAATGACAGATCATGGATACTGCCCCCCTAATCTGCCCACCCTATCACTGCCATGCCAGGCTCACCTTGTCCTCTGAGTGCCATCTAGAAGCTAATGGACCATTTCCAGCATAGTCCCCCCCCCCCCCCCCGGGGATGCCCCATGCCCACCTGTCACCAGGCATTAGTCACCTGTTGGCACAATGAATACCCTGTGAATACCCTGGCTGTGCCATGGCACAGTGGGTACCATCATGACCCCCCACTCCTGTCAGCAGCCTGGCACACACTTGTCTCAACACCACAAACTTCATATCAATGAGCCCTCAGACTGATACCTGTAATAGGACAGCAGACCATTGCTCAGCACGAACCAGCGCCTCTGGTAACCCTTCAAGTAGTTGGTCCATTTGAAGAGCCAGCCTTTGTACGTGTCAGGGCCGGGGGTAGCCGGGGTGCCCGGGAGGGCGGATCCTGAATTACTCATGTCTCTGTGTCCGGGGCCCGTCGGGCTGATTTGCGGGCAGAAGATACAAGGCACGGCGGAGAGCAGTGACACCAGCCCGCTGGAGCCAGGAGGAGCGCCCGCTCTCCCCATAGACCAGCTCCAGAGTGGGCGGGGACACAGCTGCACGACACACCCCCTTCAGCACGTGACTGCCAGAGGTACGGCATCAAAATAAACACGGGCCACGTGACTTGGCGCCGCTTGCGGCTGTGTCCTCGCGGGAAGAAGGGGGAGCCGTCATGTGATGTGGTGAGTAACAGCGGGTGACCATAGGTGGTCTCACCTGAAAGGTCGCCGGGTCTCTGGGTAGCTACACCCGACATTAAGGGAGAAAGACGGCTCATTGTTGTAAGCAACCATTCTCCTCAGTGCAATATACTACAGGAGCAGTCCTCACATTATTCTCTCAGTCCTGGGTACAGATTGGTAAGAATGTCAGAGCTTAAGGAGCAAACATTTAGGTAGTTTGTACTAGCCTAATGAAGGGTTAAAACTCCTGTCATCTGCGACCCATTGGTTAGAGATTGTATTACCTCCTGGCCTATAGCAATATTAATGATTATTGAAGTGTCTCACCTGTGGCCATGGTAATCAAGTGTGTCCTGAATACCATGGCCCCCCCAATGTGACCTGCCCCTCACCCTCAATTTCTGGCCTGGTAGTAATACAATATTACCAGGCCTCACGATGTCGGCACAGCCAGGTGGACCCTCAGGGCAGCCCCTCCGAGAGGCAGTAAAAGTTCTCAAGCGGAGAGGTTTTATTGTTGGATGTCCATGTGAATAAAAACATGGTCTGCCAACATGGTTCAGGCTTTCCCATGGTGAGGGTCCTGGTGTTTGTCCTATTGTTGTGTGAGCTACCTAAGACGCTTCCACGGGGGTCTGCAAGGCAATAACCAGAACACAGGCAGGAGGTTAAGTGAAACTTCCAGGGACTGCCTGTGGTTTATTTGTAAGCTGCCAAGAAAACCGTAAAATAAACATTATCCATTGGCTCCTGCCTAGCTTACTTTCCAGGCAGACTAAATAAAATGCAGAGTCCTTAAGAAAAAAAAGAGAGGGGCAACCTCCAGTCTTTCCTTTGGCAACAATAGTTCAGAGCTCTTTCTTTAAGTTCATTTCTCTATGCCTGTTCACCTGAATACCACATCTGTGATCAGGCCGCACAGGTGGAAATACCCCGACATGGACCAGGTGGTCAGAACTCGCCCTACTCTTCCCTCACCAGCTCCTAGACCCTAAACTGGTCCCAGTTTTCAAAAAGCCACCATAGAGAACAAGCTTTCATGAAGCGTTTTAACTCATAAAGTGCATGAGAATTGATACAATATAAACACCATCACACACCTTTCCTACCAGATATTGTGACGCTAGTTATAAGTTCTCTCATTTTAGGGCGCAGACTTGTCCTGATGTGACTGGAGTAAAATAAAGAGGATCACTGAGAAACACAGGGCATTAAATCCGAGGAATTCCATGTACAAAGTGGTGAAGTTTGCTGCGTCTAAACTCACATGACTTGTCATGTCTCAATAATAATAATTTTTCTGAAAGAAAATATTCATTTTTCTACTCCTTGTAAAACCCTTTTTTCTAAAGTTTTTTTAGCCATATATTGGAGGACTGGATACTAAGAAAATGCAAAAGGGTCTAACTCAATGTAATGGCTATACCCTAAGTCCCTTTCTGAAATGACAAAACAGGAAGAGTAGCAGGGAATGAAAGCTCTGCCAAAACTGACAAATAAAATGGGAAGCAAGCCAATCTAATAAGTCATTTCATCACTATTTCTATTGAGGGACAAAGCAACATTAAATCATAAACAAACTGGATGTTCAAAGGTAGTCTGAAAATAGACAGTCCAGGCCCCGAAGACAACAAAGTGCAAGCCTCGCAGCCCAGTTTTCTTATCTTTTTAATAGTTCCTTTTAAACACTTTTTTAAAATAGATCAGTTGGAAAAGTACAAAAATACATGCTGACTTTTTTAGAATTTCTGAGATATATTGAGCACATTTTCTATTGTCTTTCCAATGATTGCCCTCCTGGCTTTTATCTTAGGGTATAGAATAATTACTGTCATTGTTGTACAGATAGGTAGAGTGGGAGGGTTTGGCAAAACACAGTTGGGCTGGGCTGACAAAACTTAATACAAACATTTTTGGACTATCATCTAACAAACAGGATCTAGGAGTTTTTTTTTCAAAATCTTACATGGTCTTTAAGAGGATACAACATAGAGAATGATGCATGTAAATGTAAAAATATGAGGAACTAAAGTGGTCAGTAGTAAAATGCCTCATACATTGCTGGACGATTGACACCTTCACAAATAGCTAAAATGATCATTGGTGTCACTTCAACTGACCTGGGAGGCACAAGAGGCTCAATGCTCACAGAACCCCTAGCAACCTCTGATGGGTGATGGGTAAACCATAGGGTTTCAGGGAACCTACATTGTAAAACACTGGTTCAGAACGACAAATTGGAAGTCTAATACCATGACAACTCTAACCACATTTAGTGAATAGTGGGCAATTGTGCGATTGACCATGTTGAGTGGACCTTGCTTGTTACTGCAGCCTTTTGTACCCTTAAGTCATCCATTAAATTAATCGTCTATAATCTCATTTCAGTTGGGGTGTTTCATTTTTATTTGGCAGTTTAGTACTTTAGTAACAATCTTCCTTATTTAATGGATTCGTTCGGTTTCTATTTCAAAAATGTCTGTATTCACTTACTTTTTAAAAAGTGATCTGAGGCTTATAAGCTTTTCTGGGCAGGGTCCTCTCCCTCTTGTCTGTATCTGTCTGTCATATGCAACCCATATTTAATGTACAGCGTTGCATAAAATTTTGGTGCTATAAAAATCCTGTTTTTTATTAATATTACTATTAATAAAATATTATTAATGAAGGTCCTCTGTTGCTAAAAGTTCAAAGGTCTGTTACCTCAAAGCCGCCAGTAATTGCTTCTTCGGATATTGGCACCATTTAATGAGGGGGAATTGGTGACTACTTTTTTCTTCAGAAACTGGCACTCCTTGTTTCCCCCCGGGGAACACAGGACACAATGTTAGTGTTGTGGGGAGAAATCAATGAGTGCAGCTGGGTGCCAGGAATCAAATACTCCAGTAAAATTTGGTCTCTGGGGAGGCCTAAATCAGAAATCTCTTTATCACATTGTTATTCTTTGTCACTTTGTAGGTGATGCGTATATTATATAAATTAAATAGTGAATGTCTGCAGAAATGTCCCCATACCATTAAGTGATAGAAATCATCTTTTTCCAGACACTTGTACTTTCAGTAACATACAAAGCAGTTTTATTGTGCAGACTGCAGAATATCCAGTTATACACATGGTGATGTTACATTTTGTTTCTAGCTAGCTGTTGTATTCCCAGTGATCAGTGACAGGGTAACTTCCTGGGCAGCAGAGATTATGGGGATTGTGGAGTCCGAGCTAGTGCTTCTTTTGTTCTTCCGCTGAAGATGTTTTATAAAAGTTTCATGTTCTTTTTCCCAGGATGTGCTTCTTTTGTGTAACCCATTCAGAAAGATGTTCTTCAGATGTTCATGAAAGTGAAATGATCTAACTTTCATACGTTCTATTTGCCTAACCTAGAAAATACAGATACAATATAACTGGATGTTCACAACCCCTATACAAGTCACTATGTTTTTCTTATTGATATCTAGTCAGTTTGACTTGACATAAATACAAATGAAAATGGTGTGGCAGCCAACCTCAGTGTATTGAGACTTGTGTCATGTTACCTTTCCCTGCTGGTCATGGGTTTCTAAGGAGAACACATGGAAAAAGCTTGCTATCAATATTACTTTCCAGGAGTCTGGGGGGAAGGCCCATGAAGATCTAACACAGAGGTTTACTGAACCATACTCATTTACCATATATGATTTTAAATTAGTTTCAAATTTATATTATTTTTATACATTTTCATGTTACAGTCCTATTGCATGGTCATATTTTGTAAATGTGCAAGAATTTGTGCTCTTTGCATCTGTTTCCAGTAAAGCTGCATGGAAATAATTGTTGATTATTGTTTCCAGTAACAGTAGGGACTATTCATTCTATGGGCACAAGAGAATGAACAGCAAGCATCCCATCACATCTTCCTCCATAGGAAACCATAGCTTTATTCGGTTATCAGTTGTTCGGGGATTCAGCAAGACATATTACAGATGTGAGATTTTCTCCTTAGATGATCACAAACTTTCATCTAAGTTGATATCAGTCTAGCATCCTTACATGTGTCAATATAAAACATTTGAATCACGCTTTACCAGTGCACCTGCTGCAGCCGCTCTTCTTTCTTCTGTTGTTTCTCATCCCTGCTGTCCTCACCAGCTGTGTGCAGTGCATGGCCATAATAAATGACAGTCTGGCAACTATCAGTGGCTCCATGTTTTTCTCTTAAAAGGTTTAATAAAACACCTCACCTTCAGCTCAAGCATTCTCTCCTCACAGGCATTATCATGCATGATCACACTGGTAAGATGACTTGTAGGCATCAGACTTTTTGTATGTCGTTCAGCTCCACTGAGTAAACTGAATGAAACAGGAATAATTAATTTGTTACACACAAATATTTCATTTTATTTTCACAGACTTTTACCTGGGATAGCATTGCTGTATGTTGAGTAGATGTCTAGTAGATGGATTAAGTACATTTTATAAATAAAGGACACTCAAATCACCATTTTTACTTTGCAATAATGCAGAGAAAAACCAACAATTGTGTTCTTCACTGTTTTTCATGTTTAGTTTGTGTTTTTCACTGTTTTCATTCAGGCCAGCTGCTATCAACAGTTTATACCATATACAATACTGTGTGTAATCAGTTGCATCAATTTTTTTTTTTTTGCAACTGATAGCTGGTTGATGCCTCATATTTGCAGTGTGTATAGCCAGCCTATTGCAGGTAAAGAAACCTTGATTTGTTACCTACAGTTACCTACACTAACCAGATTCTTTTCTGTTTTTTCAAAACCACTGACTTAATGCTTACATTTACTTTCCTGTTATAGGCAGCACCTCCACATCTCCTGTATTGAACTTTTTTGGAATTTACGAACCCCGCTGTAAATTATAGAGCTTACCTGAAGATTGTGCAAGTGTTTCTGTTTAGAATGCTGGAACAGCGTTTAAAAGACAAAGAAACAGTCTGTGCCTGTCTATTGGCTCTCTTTGTTGGCAAAATCCATTGTGCTTTATTGTCCCACCCTGATTCATCTAATTATTGGGGCTGGGATTCAGAGCTAAACCTTGCCTGCATCCATTCTACCACCCTATTAGACTGCTGCCTTGGTCAGTGAAGGAACATTTAATAACTTTGACAGTTGGTGGATCGAAGCCATGAAATCCAGTAAGGCCACGCTAATATAGTAAAACCTAATCTGAGAGACCTATGAGAGCCTTCTCTGGCTAATTGAGGTAACAAAAAGTATCTTGTGCAGTGTTTGCTCTACCAGGATTTTTCCCAGACATTTGCAGCATTACCTTGGAAGTAGATTTTTAGACGCTACATGCAGCATCCAGGAGCAGTTAAAGTGGAATGGCTTGGCACCTGGGAGCTGTAAACAACACTGTAATCTGAGCATAATCTAAATGTCATCCAGACAGATTTTTGAGATACTTTAATGCAAGTATTCAGAAAAAAACAGGCAATCTGATGACTGACCTGGCTTTAAAACTTCTCATGTTTTTGTTTTTTAAACAGAAGCAATCTTTTTGTAATATTGGTTTCTATTAAAGATGTTTTGTTTGCTGCAGATTGTATACAATTTGTGTTATATACAGTGATACAATTTAGCTTTCAGATTTTTATCAGTGTAATTGGTTCGCCCTCTAGTGGTTGTTTGGTAAGACGGCAGTTTAGGTTAGACATCAGCATTGTATTGTTGGCTATGTGAGGCCAATTTATAAACTGGTGAACAGGGCGTTGCCAGAAAAATGTCAAATTTTTAGTGCACATAAATGTATTTAGTGTTTTAGCCTGATCACCGCTTTTATAATCAAAATAAACCTGTGTAATGTCCTGTTTGTCATATATATTAAAGAAGCAGTTAGTCAGAAAACTTTACCAATTGCAACGTGGAGAAGGCCAAAGCCTGGATTGGAGATCTGCAGGGTTTTTTCATACAATCTGTTTGACAGTTTAAAAGGTGGAGAGCAGCTACTCTCTTCATGATAATGGGCCTTCTGATTGCCTCTTTAGAAGCATTACAGTACCTGTGTTCTACACATTTAAAAGCCTAATAGCCAGGGAACAAAATCTATTACCACATTTATAAATATGGCAATATAATAGTGGTGATTAGGATATTACTTTTTGATTTTGCCAGAAATGTTACTTTCTGAGCACTAACAAAAGGAACAAAAGAATTTTACGAATAAATACAAATTTTCACACTATGGCTTGCATAGTAAATAAAAATAAAAACTACATGTAAAAAAAGATGATCTCAGTTTATCTGTATTTTGTAACCTGCAGGTTCACCACTGTGAGATTGCCGTGTTGGTCCTCTTCTGGATTGAGTGATGTCCATTGTCATGCATTACAAATCCTGTGAGCCCAGGATTTGCTCACTCCCTGAGAGTATGTCATCAATCCCGGACCCACAGGATTATCCTGCTGGAAGCAACGTGTCATCATGTCATTGGAATTGGTCTTTAACACACGCTGTTAATATTATTTATGCTAAGATGGTCACATATTTATACAGATTACATTTAACAAACACATGAATTTATTTTTACAAACCTGTAAAGAATCAGGTCATCTGTCCCTTTAGTTTTACAAAAGGAGACTTCAGGTCCATCTTCTGGCTTGTTAGCCATTTAAACTGATACGAGAAAGCAAAAAACATTGGAGTGAGAAAAATACTCATGTGGACAGATGTTGGATGTTTAAAATAGGGATTTGGTAAGGCAAATTCGGACAGAATTGTGTTATCTGTGATATAATACTGTAATGTAGGAATAAATTATAAATTATTCTGTGTCTAAAGCATAAACTATGTATAGTATAACATGAAATAGTATATTGTGCACCTAAGTGTATTAGAATACCACTATAAATTTAAAGCAAACGCCTTTAACCCTAGTCTCAACTTTCTTTAAACTTGCTTTTGGCGTGCATCAAATGTCCATTTTTAAAGCCTATAAAATGCGCTTCTATACAACATCTTAGCATCCTAGAATACTTCCTACTACCTCTATACATGGTACAGGATATTAATAACATTTCCAGTGCTTCAAATCTCTGTTGTTAAAACAAGAACAATGAATTTTGATGTGTGCTCTCCACTACAAGGAATTAGCCTGTCATGTTTTTCAAGCTTCACAGTTGAATTGTCAATTAAAGCTAGTAGAGACCAGGCCATAGAATTTACACCTTTTGCTGCTTGAAAATCCCAACTACCCCCAAACCTTGTGAAAATTAATATGCAAATCTAAACATAAAAGAGCACCAAATTTCTTTACAGATCTTTACAGATGGGTTCATAACTATTTGGACACTGACACAGTTTTCATAATTTTGGTTCTGTACACAAAAACAATGGAAATAAAATGAAATGCAGTTGGAAGTGCAGACTTTGGGCTTTCATTAAATGGGTTGGACAGTACCTGTATAATATTTAAAATTTTAGGGACTGGAGTCATTATTATACACCAGGGGTCAGCAAACTCCGGTCTTTAGGCCAGATACAGCCTAGCTGGTAGTTCGTTCCGGCCTAACTCCCCCTGTCTGATCTGGCCTAATGCGGGCCAGCAACCCGCTGCTCCGGAGCTGTGGGTTGCCAGCAGATCGGGCAAGGGTTGTTAGGAACTACCAGAGTAGCTGAAGCTCTGGTGCCTCCCCCTTGCAGTTGCTCCCCTATTTACCGCGGCCGGTGATACTTCCGCCGCCGGGGTGAATAGGGAAAGCTCCCTTGAAGTAAATCCCTCTCCTACGCAATGCATACAACGGAGTAGAGGGATTTTACTTCAGGGGGTGTTCCCTGGTGGTGGGTGGGGCCATTAGGGCCGGTCTGGCCTAGTGTGCTCCTGCCCCCCATAAATAAAACTTTGCTGACCCCTGTTATACAGAAACCCATCTTTCAAGGGCTCAAATGTTGGACAAAATAATATAGTTGAAAATATTTTTTTTTTTTTACTTGCTTGATTACGTTTTTTTGTGATGCTTTACTAGGCCTTTACAGCAGCAGCTTTCAGTTGATGTTTCTGGGTCTTTCTGTCTGAAGTTTGGTCTTCAGCAAGTGAAATGCATGCTTATTTGGGTTGAGATCAGGTGAATGACTAGGCCATTGGAGTATATTCCATTTCTTTGCTTTAAACACCTATGTTGCTTTTGCATTCTCCATCTGTTTTGTAATGGAAAATCCACTTGGCTGCATTTGAGCTGACAGTATCTCTCTGTACTCCTTAGAATTAATTTGGCTGCTTCTGTCCTCTGTCACATCATCAAACTCTGGTCACCCAGTACTATTGGATTCCATGCACGCCCAAGCCATCACATTGCCTCCATCGTGTTTTACAGATTTTGTGGTATGCTTTGGATCATGAGTTGTTCCACGCCTTCTCCATACTTTTTTTTTTCTTGCCATCATTCTGGTAGGGGTTGGTCTTAGTTTCATCTCTACAAAGAATTCTGTTCCAAAACTGTGCTGACTTTTCTAGATGTTTTTTAGAAAAGTCCAAGCCTTTCTATTCTTGAGGCTTATGAGTAATTTGCATATTGTGATGAATCCTCTGTGTTTGCTTTCATGGAGTTTTCTCTTTATTGGTAGACTTGGATATTGATATCCCTACCTCCTGGAGAATGTTCTTCACTTGGCTGGATGTTGTGAAGGGGTATTTTTTCACCATGGGAAATTATTCTCGACCATCTACCACTGTTGTCTTCTGTGGATGGCTTTTTCCATTTCTGATTTCACTGATGCATTATTTTTTTTTTCTTAGAATCTAACAAACTGGAGATTTTGCCACTCCTAATATTCTTGCAATTTCTATGATGTTTTTTTCTGTTTTTGTATCCTAGGGATGGTCTGTTTCACCTGCATAGAGAGTTCCTTTGACTGCATGTTATAGGTTCACAACAAAGTCTTTCCAGTGCAAACAATACACCTGGAATCATCTCCAGACATTTTATGTGCCTAATTCATGATGAAATGACAAAGGTAATACAGGTTTGGAGTCAACTGTCCTAATAATTTTGGTCTTTTTGAAAAAAAAAAGGTGGTTAATTTAGGAGCTGTAATTCCTAAAGCATTCATTCAATTTGGATGTAGGTACCCTCCAATTATTACTGAGAGTTTGTACTTTGTCCACATTCTGTCATACATTCTGTAGTTTGAATATGTATGATTAAAAAGGTAAATTACCAAAACTTGTGTGAGCTTACAATCTTTAGGGAACTTAACTGTATGTATCTTACTTTTGGTTACTCGGGCTGTACATAACTCTAGGACACTAGTAATGAGGCATTTTTCATAGCCCAAATACTTTCATTTTTTAAAGCATGGTCTTTCTTTACAGCTGAATACAAGTGATTTTGATCTTCATAATGAACACTACAGTACGAAGGCCAAAAGCTCATTCTAGATTCAGCAAGGTAACAAAGAGCCTGTACCTTAGTAATGAAGAAGCAGCTTACAACAAGACTCTTCTACATGCTCATCGGATCACTTGTGTAATCAATGTGTCTGTACAGGGTCCTGTTGGTATCCCTTCTGTCCCAGAGTATTTGCATATTCCTGTTGCAGATACACCAAATAGTCCTTTGTGTAACTACTTTGAAACTGTAGCAGATAAGATCCATGAAGTGGAAGTAAATGGAGGATGTACACTAGTACATTGTGTAGCTGGTATCAGCAGATCTGCTACACTTTGCCTTGCCTATCTAATGAAGCACCGTGCAATGACCTTGCGGGAAGCACATACCCACCTCAAGAAACGCAGGCCTTTCATTGAGCCCAATCTCGGTTTCTGGAGCCAGCTTATTGGTTATGAACTACAATTATATGGAAAAAACACAGTCTAATTGGTTAAATCTCCAATAGGAATCATACCATCTGTCTCTGAGGAAAAGACAAAGAATATGATTCCTCTGTAAAAATGTTAAATAAAAAGAAAATTTCTCAACACCAACCATGTTTCCTCTTTCCTTATTACATTCTTGTAAGCCTCTGAAAGGCTTTTAATAAATCATGGAACAAATAAAATTCAATGATTGAAAATGATATACTGAACTGTGTACTGCATATTGATATATGTTAAGTCAGAGTGTGCTTTAAATCAAACCACAGAACTAATGCTTTGACTCGTTTTTCATGCAGCCTAGTCTCAGATAGGATCCTATGATAAACCACATCTGTTCTCCATGTAAGTCATGGTTTTGCTAGTATTCGTTTTTCGCACTGCATTTTTTCTGTAATGCTGAAAATGTTTTACAGCTTGTTCTAATAAATGATGGAAATGTATCACATTGTAAATGAGCACAATCTACAATAACAATAGGAGAGGACCAACAACATTTTATTTAGGTGGAAATCAGTGCTAGTTTTTATTCTGGCCAAATAAACAATTTTAGCTCCATACGCTACTCTGTTGTGAACTTTGAACTTTCAAGTACATGTGCATGATAAATAAATTAATGATTTACATTTTTCCTTGATCCAGTAATCTTCGCAGTGGGGGTTTGTTTTAGGTCACCAACCCCAGCTTCAGAAAGTGTACATGTTGCTTCACTGCTGCAGCAACTTTAAAGCCTCTTAGTTGCTAAACCCTTTCATTTCTTATGAGTCCTGTCACCCAGTCCCATAAAACTTCCAAAGGCCTGATTGGGACTGGCGCTAACATCTTTTGTCATGCCAACTGAAGACTAATAAATTCCTATTTTTGACCGTATGACAATTGGTGTGACCCACTGTGTTTTTTGTTTTGTTTTTTAAACCTTTGGAGCACAGCTGTATGGGACAGCACTGTTCATTTTTTTAAATGTTTTCTAAAATCTTTCAACATTCCATGCATCCCTCTATGATCATAACTTAAAAAACGTATGTCTATACTCACACCTTTACCAAGGCAATTCACACCGAACAGGTTTAAAGCTGTGGCGGGGCTGCACACTGCAGGGGCCAAGCACGTCTACATTTCTTTGACAGGAGTAGCTGACCATTTCAGCCACAGAAAGCAGAAGAAGTTATCAGCTTTATAATAACAAAGTGTGGTTCATTTTCCTCTTAGCATGCACAGAGCAGGCATAATGCAACCAGCATTGCTGACATGCCCTCCTTCTCCAATGCTAATCCTGCAAGGCCCCTTCAAATGAACTATGATGGGTTGGCAAAATTGTTTAAGGACTCCAGTTGTATAGGTTGCTGCTTCTCAAGTGAACCACCTACAGATCCAGAGATTGATAGAAATTTTGGCCAAGCTCCTGGGAGCTGATAGGAAATCCAGAATTGTACAGTTTTCTGGAACATGAGATGGGAGAGTATCTTCTCATAAGGACACCAGTTCCAGCACCAACTACTAAAACAGGAATTTCCCTCATTTTTCGCATCCCCAGGACAGGGAGTAAAGTGAAATTGCCCCAAAGGAACACAGACAACAAAAAATAAATTACCAGGGGGTCGATTTAACTCTTCTCTACAATTTTTAAAATGTACAATACCAAAAATTACTATTGACTCACGTTAAAGCTCATTCTTATTTTAAGTCCTCATTGCTGTTGTCTAGCAAAAAATATGGAAAAATGTCAGATCTACCAACAAGGTTAACATGTAGTAAAACTTTTACAGGGGGAGAGACAAAATCATAAATGTCATTGTGGATTTTGCCCATAGTCCCTATTTTAACTTTACTTACATTGTCTGTGCCTACAATTTCACCAGAAGTGTGGGATGTAAAAGGTTATCTAAAGATTGACAGTTAGTGTTGTGTCAACTGTCTGACCTACTGCTGGTATTAGGCTAAGTTTTTGGACGCTTTACCCAGTATTAAAAGCAGCATTTGAATGGCCATTTGTGAAATTTCCATTCTTTTTCATATCCCAATACACAGGTGTTTTGGGCGGCAAAATAAAGCAGAGCTTGCTGCCCTTAAATACATTTATTACTAATACTATTTATACATAATACAGTGGTACCTTGGTATAAGTCTGCTTTGGAATAAGTCCTGTTTGGCTCCAAAATTTTGCTATACAACCTGTGTGTGCTAGAACTTGTGTGGGTCAAAATGAGTCATAACACCGCGCACTACCCTTATTTACCTCTCTCAAGACAAAGCCATGACTGCCCACGAGCGTCAGTTCGCCAATTACTACCATTCAGTAGTAGTATAACTCTCTGTGAATTACAGAACATCTCCTCCTCCTCCCTTCTCAGCACCATCCTGGTAGGCACTCAACTCTTCTCAGCAAGGTAAAGTGAGGTTACATTTTCATTTATTTTATCTAATTGCTTTTGTATTTATGTATTTTAGTAATAAGCAGTGTTTAAAATATTTTCTAACACCCCATCAATGAATAATATGACAATAACTATAGGATTTTTTTTCATGGGAACGGGTTAATAATTTTCCTTTTTTTTCTTATTGGAAAAATTGTTATAAGTCCAAGGATCTGGAACGAATTAAGGACTTTTACTAAGGTACCACTGTATTTGTTTTTTCCCATTTTTGAGCTGTGCATTTTTGATGATTGGCCACAAGGTGGTAGACCGAGTCATTGTTTTATTAGGAACTGAAAGAACTGTAGAGAGATCCGACCATCTGTCAGAAAATTTCAGACGAAACAAACCACAATACTGAAACACTGGTCCTGATTTATTTAAAGCTCTCCAAGGCTTGAGAAGATACACCTTCATCAGTGAAACTGGGTGATCCAGCAATCCTGGAATTAATTTCTTAAAAGTAATTTGCTGTCTGTTAGCAAATGTTTTCAATCCTGCACCAGATCCATTCCAGGCTTGCTGGATCCCCTAGGTTCACTGATTAAAGTAAATCTTCTCCAGTCTTACAGAGCGTTATTAAATCTGTCCTATTGTCTTTTGGATAGGTGAGACTAATGTGTATATGTTTGGCCATGATTTAGGTTTTGGAGCCACAGGTCCTAAGAACCTTTCACTCATTGGCCCTGTTTTATTAAAGCTCTCCAAGGCTGGACAGGATACACTTTCTTCTGTGAAGCTGGGTGATCCAGCAAACCTGGAATAGATTCTTAAATTCTTTTGCTAATTGTTAGCAAGTGTTTTTAACTTTGGACCAGATCCATTCCAGGTTTGCGGGATCACCCAGCTTCACTGTGGACGTGTATCCTCTCCTGCCAAAGGGAGCTTTTAAATCAGGCCCAGTCATCCATCAGATGAGTCATCCATGATCTCATCTTTATACCAAGGTCAATTTTTCTTGAGTCAAATGTGAGGCCATCTGTGTGACAGCTAAAGCTCGGCATGGACCAAACACCAAACAGGACAATCTACACAAGCATACCAGCAAATCTACAACCAAATGGCTGAAAAGAAAAATGAGAAACAAAGTGTTGCAATTGCCCAAAGTCCAAATCTCAACCCATCAATCAAAATGCTGTGGTAGAACCTTAAGAGGTCTGTGTATGAACAATGATTCAAAAACCTCAACAAATTGAATTCCTCCACAATAATGTGAAAGACTGATAAAGCCAGACAGAAAACAATAACTTATATAACAATAACAAAATATTTCTGCTGAAGGTGGTTCTACAAACTATTGAAATATTGGGTGTACTAAAAGTTAGTTTTTTTTTGTTTATGACATGTAAAACCTTAGAATGCTTCTCATGACTATAAATAGGAGTAAGTCCTAGTTATAAAAATACATAGAGACTTAAAAAAAATTATATTTACATATCAATCCATGTGTCCTGTTGCACAGGTCTTTTGGTAACAATTTCCTTGTAGGATGCTTTATGAGGTTTTGAAGCCCAGTAACACTTGGCCTCACATATTTTGTGCCTACTAAAAAAATGTATAAAACATATATATATTTCCTTCATCAAAATGATCATTGGTTTATGCCATGGTAAAGTACTGGCCACACATCACAAGATCACACAACCTGTATATGCTGGATATTTACCATAAATTGAAAAGTTTATGTTGACAGTAATAGAACTGTACCATGGTTGTTTAGACTAAATGAAGTGGTCAACATGGCGGTTGTAACTTTCAATGTTCAATCAAATGTCCAAATTTCTAAAAGTTCAAAGTTTGCATCAAAATGACACTACGAAACTGTACAACAATGCAAAGTAAGAAATATGTTCTCCAGGAGTTGTAGCCACATCTTCAAGACCATTGTGGCCTTTACTGTGGTGTCCGACTTAACCATTGTTACTTCTAGGGCACTTTGAATGTCTAGCAGCACAGCAGAATAAAATAAATAGGATAATCTTCCATTCTAATATGAACCGGGTCACTTTGTCTCTTCTTTTAGTTTAACACAAACTGAACAGTTACTGTGACAAGATAATACAGGCAGACTGGAGTCCACACAGTGAAGCCAGAAGTTGGCACAGCTTAGGTGGTAGGGTCGCCCTCCAAACTGCAACATGTTACCTATGGGCTCAGACGAGACCTGGTATAAAGAAAAATCAAAACTTTTAATATTTACTTTATATACAAAAATATATACATAAATGGGACACATACATTAGAAGGACAACTGTCTAATGGCTGACCTTTGGGTAGAAGAGGTAGGTATGTGTAATGAGTGCCAGTGGTTTGGAGGAGGGATGAGGTTAATGACTGACAAAAGTATGGAGGTATAATTAAAATGTATGTGTTAGAAGACGCAGTTCTAGCCAACAGTCCCAGGTGGTGTTCCACTGCAGTAAAGCGCACCTGGCTTAATCCGTCTGGCCGCAGCGCTTACAGCAGCTCAGGAGAATTAGTGCTATGCGGCTTGCAGCATCCTTGTTTCCCTTTAGCCGTGTTGTATCTCTTGGCATCCCCTGCACTGCATCCCCTGAGACTGTACAGCTAAAGGGGATTTGGAGCTGTGCTGCAGCTGATTAGCAGAATAGTTCCTGATTAACCCTACGCTGCCATTGGCTGCTGGGTCCTTATAGCCGCGCTGCTTTTAGTTTCTGGTGCCTGTTTTAGCTGGACTGATCTGTGCTGGAGTGTGTTTCGTGTGATTTACAGTTGCTGACCATTGCCTATTCCTTACCTATCGATTATATTCTGTCTGGACTGACCTTTTTGCCTGTGACCCGACTCTGATTGTGCCTACTCCCTCTGTACCTTGTCTGGTGGACTGATCACCTGTGCATGATCTTGGCTTTATACTCTGGATATGGCTTGTAGAACTTGTACTGTTTAATCTGTGGGACTCTGCCATCCCTTCCCCAGATGCCATCCCTTGCACATTAAATTCTGGAGACAAACGTGTGCTGGGAGACGCAACCAGTCTCCCCAGGCTTGGAAAAGGGATGACAGATGGCTTTGAGGGGATGAGATATGAATATTTGAGAGTCATTTAGGATTGAATACCAAGGGTTTTAGGAATGTGCGGTGGGAAGAAAAGAGGTGTGATCCATTATAAGGTATATATATATATATATATATATATATATATATATATATATATATATATATATATTTCCTATTTGTTCTATTCTTTCCCATTATGATTAACAAAAAAAAACTAAACAAATATTTTGTTTTAAGCAGAACTAAAATATTCAACAAATTTAGCCCCACTAATGTTCACTAATGTTGATGGTCTTCCCTAGGTTTGTCATCTTGAACCTTCATGACTGTTGATGATGATGTAACTCAGGAGTCAATTTATCTCAAAACAAAGGCATACTAAAATTGTACAGTGATATGTACAGTACATGTGCACATTCAGTTTACAATCTTAAAGATTGCACTGAGGCCAGATTTACAACAGTTCTTCAAGACTAAAGAAGATAGACAATCATGGCAAACCTGGAATGAATTTAACTTTTTTGCTATGCAAAGCAGAAAATACTGAGAACTGCTAAACAATTGTTGCTTTTGTGTGGCAAATTTTGTGACTGCCATTTTAAAGGAATGTTTGTATTTCTGTATAGTTTTTTTATAGGTTATTGTTTTATGTCTGAGGTAAGCAGATTACCATGTACTCTTGTATTTGGAAAGATAAGATAAGATTGCTGACCATTCTCCTGCAACATGAATATCCACAAATCTGCACTGAACAATCCAAATATCAATGGCAGGTGTTTTGTCCCTTTTAGCTAAAAGGACTTGCTATCCTATGCACAAAAAATTCTTCAGAGTTTACCTGTTGGTCCAGTCTCTCCAGCAGACATACACCGCAACACCTTTGAAGGCAAAGGCCCAAGTCTGATGACATTTTTTTAGCTTCATAATCAAAGACTGATGGGGAAGGCTGTTAATGTGACAAATGTGGAGAAGTTGCATCAATTTCAATAATAATTATGTAATAATTATTTAATAATTTAGTAATAATGTTTATAGTCTTAGCTGTAGGTAATACATTGAGAATGTATCCACAGAAAATAATCACTTAATACAATCAAGGTCCAGCAATAAGTCCCATTTGTGCACTTGATACATTGTTCCATTTGGAATCACCCATTATTTTTTCACACTACAGGTAGGTTCTTTTATTGCAGCTGCCCATCTATACTGAAATCAGAAGCTGTAGTGCCAACCTCAATTATCACGTGCCTGCTTTGTTATCTTTTCAAGATGATATCACAACATTCTACAAGTTATTTACATGCAATGTGGACAGAAGTCATCCATACAATGCAAATGACAGCAGGTTGGGGTGTGAGATGTCAGATGTAGGATGTCTATTAAATTGAAAGCTGCCATAAAATGTGGCTGCTACTTACCAGTTTCTGAAGAACACTGGGACAGATGGACAAAAAGGCCTGCAAGTTGTTCCAAGCTAATTCAATATCTCGAAGGACAAGTTGTAACCTCTCACAATCTATACTGAATGTTTTTATTCCTCCTTCCATTCTCTTTGATACCCTGTAGACTTCAATTACACCTGCAAGAAATGAAAAACTTAGTACGGATGAACTTTATTTGTTTTAGCTTTCTTCTCTTCTATGCAAAATCAGGGAAGAGACAAAAAAAAGAGTGCAAGGTGATTGTGGTTCTATATGTAGTGGAAGGGCTCTTGGCAACCTTGCTGCTGATTATTGCACAAAATGACAGATGATCCTGCCAATTTAAATGTTATTAACAGAGACAAAGTACATTTCTTTCTTTGTGAGAAAGGCCAGATAGTCTTTTACTGTGTTATATAACTTGTAGACACAAGGGACTTGGCTATTCTTCTACCTCTATAGCATTGCTGGAGGATACATCTGCCTTTAAACCCATGTGCAGCTTTTATTCATTTATTAATATTACCTAGCAATCTATCCATGATGGTAGTTGTTTAGGTAGTTCCTGTTATAAGGTGCTCTGTCTCTGAATTGCATTGTTACTCATTCATACAGGTATCTGATGAGACTGTAAGCGGCCTTTCCAACACACAAAATGGTTTGGGGTAATTAAAGTATTATACCTATTTTTGTTTTTTTGTATACTGTATATGCATGCAGGGAACAGCCCAAGTCTGCATTTTACTTTTTATTTAGCAAGGCAACATGTAAACATAATGCAGGAGGGCTTTGTAACAGCAGGTTCTTAGCATAAAACAAACATAACATCTGCTTTTCCAAGCAACCTGCTAAATTCACATCAATTCATAAATGGTTGCCCACTAATGGGTTTCCTAATATATTGTTTTTTGTCAGCAGTCAGGCTTTTCACACAGCAGTGGGCTCCCATACCAGAGACTGCAAAAAGGTAGCCCTGACTACTTTACCCAGATAGTGAAAAAGAGTCCTATAAGCTTGCATATATATATATATATATATATATATATATATATATATATATAAAGACCAGGGGAGAGCTGAGAATTGCAATGAAAAAGGTTCTAAATCTTCTAGGAGAAGGCCAGTCCAAGCAGTAGTAGTATAGCTCATAGATAAGGCTGTAAACCCAAAAACCCAAGACATAGAATCCAAGCACACACAGACTGGTTGGTACTGGTTGTTGTAGCAGGTTTTTTCTCAGAAACATCAGTTTTAAAAAGCATGTAAAGAAAGAGAGGACAATGAAAAAACAGGCAGGGGGGTCATAAGAGAACAAAAGATCACAAAGGCAGGTGGGTCACTGTAGCACAGGAGGTCCTCGAAGCAGGAGGGTCTCTAGAACTCAGGGGTTAACTGCTTCAAAAAAGACATGGCACTAGTACAACAGGACAGCATGTTGCCATGAGTCCAACAAACTGTTGGATGTCTTTGAGATTTTGATCTCTCTGAACAAGGTTTTTTCAGAAATGCATTGAAGATAAACTAGTAAACATGAAGTACAAATACAACACTGTACATGCAATATTTTCCAATCTAAAAGAAACACTTCTGACCATAGGAAAAACTCTATTCATCCCCTTTAAACATTTTAATGTTCAGGCATTTTTTCAACAAATAGATGGTTTAAACTAATAAATGTCTGCTCATCGTTATGTAAATACCAGGACAAATACAAATTGTCAATGGCTTAGTTTACACAGACGTTTTCCCAGCGTTTAGGCTTTTAAAGCCCATGTTTGAAATCCCCATGCATTCCAATCGGCTAATCTACACCAAGACGTTTCCTTGAGGTACTATTATGAGCTTTATCTTAAACATAGCTTGCAGCAATTAAAAATTTAAAACGCTGGGTTAATGCTGGAAAACGCCCAAATACACGGGCAAATTGACTTCAATGGGACGCTTTTCCACATTTTCCCACGTTTTTAAGCACTTAAAACGTAAACGTGTTAAAAACACGGGAAAATGCAGCATAGGCGATTTCCAGTGTTTTAAAGGCAAGCTTAAAAAAACATAAAAATGCAAATAAACCCAATAAGAATGTGTACATGTGTTTTTAAAAATGTCCGTGTAGACCCAGTCTATAACAAGTGGTAAGGGTCTAATCACACTTTTCTGCGCTACACTTTGTGTAGAAGGAAATGGATTGGGATGGACCAGAAAGGTCATGTAACAACATAATTCTAATGCAGCACATACATGGTAGTGCAATACCATGCATTTTGGTTTGTTGCAACACACAATATTTCAGAACTGTGTTGCCTTCCCATGGGTTCAACAGGACAGGTCCAAATCCTTAGGTCTTTAAAAGGCCGGGGGGGTTATAAATTGTGAAAAAAATATTGGCTCCCAATTCTACCAAAAATTGGAAAAGTTCTAATTAGGGTAATATTAAAATTTTTTTTTTAACCCAGCAAAATATTCTTTAAAATATTTGCTGAGGGGCAACCGCCTATTTTTTCATATCTCAACTGGAAAATCCAGTATGGGATGGAGATGTGAAGAAAAGGGTAAGCCAATAATAGTAATCAGAGTATGGTATGCATAGTACAGTGTTTACAGTACAATAAATTAAAATACTGCTAAAGGACCTAATATGAACAAGATGTTGTAACATACACATAGAATACAAAAACACACCTGAGATGTAATCAGTTCCCCGAGAAGACATCAGTACTTCACTGCATACCGAGGGCTGGCTGATACCACACAAAATTTCATTGGCATTTTGTATTACCTTCATGTAGAGAGGAAAAGAACATTTTTTTAAAGTTCAATAAATTCAATCAGAAGAAAGTTTGTGTTTCCTTAATTTAAAAATGTTGCAGCACTAAGCTTTTGTAAAAGAAAAACATTTTTGTCTATATCAGGGGTCGGCAAACTCCGGCCTTTAGGCCAGATACGGCCTAGCTGGTAGTTCGTTCTGGCCTAACGCCCTCTGGACGATCTGTCCTAATACCGGCTGGCAACCCCGGCCACCGGGTTGTTAGGAACTACCAGAGCCGGTGCCGCCTCCTTGCTGTTGCTCCCTTGTTTACTGTGGCCAGCATTGATATTCCGCCGCCACGGTAATTAGGGAATGCTCTCCCTGAAGGTAAATCCCTCTCCTCTGCACTGCATACAGAGGAGAGGATTTCACTTCAGGGGGCATTCCCTGGTGGTGGGCAGAGCCATTAGGGACAGCTATGTGGAGAGATTAGCTAAACTGAATCTTTTCTCCCTTGAGAAGAGACGTTTAAGGGGGGATATGATCACCCTCTATAAATATATAAACAGTGCATATAGAGAACTCTCTTCCCCATTATTCACTTTGAGATCATTACAAAGAACAAGAGGACACTCTCTGCGTTTGGAGGAAAAGAAGTTTAAGCTCTGAATAAGGAAGGGATTCTTCACTGTAAGGTCTGTGAAAATATGCAATCGGCTCCCTCGGGAAGAAGTTTCAGCAACTACTATAGATTACTTTAACAAAAATCTGGATGTTTTTCTGGAAGCACAGAATATAACTGGGTATTAAGGCTTTAAAGTAAAAATAACAGTGACTGTTGATCCAGGGAACATCCGATTGCCTCATGGAGTTTTTTTCCCCTGTTGAAGCAAATTGTACCAGGGGTTTTTCTGCGTTCCTCTAGACCAACTATGTCTTATAGGGTTTTATATCTGGGATATGTTTATTTCCCTAGTGGTTGAACTTGATGGTCTTATGTCTTTTTTTAACCTAACCTACTATGTAACTATGTGTACTCCTGCCCACCTCTGAAATGGCCTAGTGGCCATAAAAGTTTGCCGACTACTGGTCTATATGAACTATGTATAAATACTCAATGCAAATCATTTATTCAGAGCAATATTATACAACTGTATATTTTAAAATCTGTACAGCTCCTAAATTGATGTTTTCGTATGACCTATAGTGAGACGCTCAACAAAAGAAAAATATACCCCAATATAACATATATAAGTAACAATTCATGCCCTATGAAGCATTTTTTCCCATAGTATTACCTTGTGGATACTCTTTAAACATGTCTTTAGATGTGAAGTACAGGTGTCTAACTGAAACAAAAATATATATATATATATATTAGATTGAAAAGAAATTTCAAAAAGTCAATACAGCAAAATAATAGATAATAATACCCTCCAATGCCATGGTTTTGGTATATATGCAGAAGTTTGCCCTTACTGGTGTTAAGATGATTGGAGCCTAATATTCTGCATAGAGTGGATAGGAAGAACTGACAATCCTAAGAATACCACCCTTTGGTCCAGGAAAACTGAATGGGATAAGGGTGCCTTACATGATTAAAGCAGTGTGATTTATTCATATCAATCACTGTGCAACAGAGATGGTTTCTATTACTATTGTGTTTACCCCAATTTTTTTAATCACGGGTGCAAATTTTGATTTGGTACGTGTTTCTTTTATAAAAGCACAATATTTATTTTCACAGTGACAGACCAGTCCAGCAGACTGCACAGGAATGGAGCTCTTCTAGCAGAGGACAGCTGAAATTTTGCCAGCTATGCACAACCAGTAAGTGTATTAGTTTACCTGATACAAAGCAGTTATCTTTCACACTGACTGTCCAGCCCTTTTAAATAACAATCTCCTGGTGTTGGAGTTTTTCTATCACTGTCATGAACATGCAATGCTACTCATAGACAGCAAGGCCAGCTGTTATTCAAAACAAGTCAGTCAGTCTCCCTGATTCATAAAACCCTTAACAGTAATGTGAAATAATCACTGAGGTGTTAAGATTTTTTTCTTTCCACTTAAAAAAAAGTAATCTATTTGCTTCTTTCAGAGTAATCTCTGGTAAGTATTAAAATATAAATCCAGTATCACTATGGTTAGAAGACCTATCTGGATGGTGCTCTGCTGCCATTTTTTACTAATCATACAATAAATCTGCATTCCTCACACTGATACCAACTAGTTTGTAGAATAATTTATGAAAGAGATTTTAAATATGGCATGACAGACTTACATTATGTTGTTTTTATAGCCATAGTAGGTTTCAATTATGTCTTCATCTTCTATACAGGTGCTGCCAACAAGGAGTAAATGGAGAAGGTAACAAGTGGACAAACTAGAAAAACAGTCATTGTTGTTTCCCTCAATCTGTCTGTGAGATATGTCCCACTGCAGAGGATAAACACAAGTGCCTGGCCAAGCCAAGCATTTTGTTAATCAGCAGGATGTCCAGAAGGACATCCAAAGATTGTCTGAATTCCCTCTGATGTCTGTGAGACATATGGGCAGCAGAAATCTAGCCTAGTTGTATACTGTCTTTATCTAAAGATTAGGCTTTAAGAACCAAGAAACATGGGATGACAGATGCTTGATCTTGGTAATTTCAATAGAAAACTTCTAAATGGCCCAAAGACTGGCTGCTATCATAAAGAACAGACAATTAGGCAGGTTAGAAAATCTCTGTTTATAGTGCATTGTTGTTTTTCCTGACAAACCAGTGCATGCTCTCTTCTCCTCAACAGTCCACAAATATAGAGTATTCCAAAGTTCTGTGTACATAGCTAGCTCTGAGAATGGTCATATCAAGAATGCATCATCCTTCCAAGGCTGCGAGACGCTTAGTGTGCATTACATGTAACTAATCTTTGCTTTACTACTGAATCATCCTTACAAATGTGCTTCCCTAGGCATTGTGCAGACCCAATAGTTATAGTACAAATACAAACAATAAACGTTCTGATATTCTTGATATGCATGCCAGTTCTGGCTCTGTGATTCACAAAGTATCAAAGTCGGATAATATTTTCAAAAGGTGGTATGAAATGTAGCCTGTATTCTCGTCTCATTACAGTTTGAGCACTACTAAACCCTCAGGATAAAATCATTGGAAAGATAGTTTTCACATCTATTATTGAAATGTTCATCATGTACTCCCACAAAATGTGTTTCCTTATCTTTTTCTAGTCATTCCTGTGGCTGTGGGTGCCCATGCACAACAAACGGCAGTGATTTGCTTATCGTAATGTGTTCTGGCAGAAGACAAACCACCCTCAAGGAATCACAGTTTGTCATTGGGGTGGAAGGCTGGCTGATAAAGTTGTCAGCTTGAGCTAATGGCAGTCTTGTTGCCATGCTGTGCACAGACAGGTTCACTTGTAGTTCTACTGAGGAACATCTATACAATAGTAAGAAACATTGCCAACATTGGCAGTGTTGTCACCCTATCATTGGCATTGTGGGGAAAAAGAATTTTATGAAAAGATTTTACAGACACAAAAAAGAGGCAAAGTAATATGTTTAGAAAAAAAACTACATATTATTTTTTACACTAAGTTATGTAAAAATCAGTTGCAGTTAGCTGTACGGGGCCATCTCTATTTCTCTAAGCATCCTTCCAATGTTGTCACTCACATCCACCATCTCCATCCATATTATTTATGTGTCATAGGGCAGCATGGTGGCTAAGAGCTTAGCTCTCTGGCCTTTGCAGTGCTAAGACCCAGGGTCGAATCACGGCCACAACACTATCTGCATGGAGTTTGCAGGTTCTCACGATATCTGTGTGGGTTTCCTCCCACATCCCAAAAAAACATGCATTTAGGGTAAATGGCTACCCCCCAAAATTGACCTTAGACTATATTAAAGACATATAACATATCCCTCTCTTTGAGGGACAGCTAGTGACATGCCTATGGAGTTTGTACAGCGCTGCATAATATGATGACGCTATATAAATACTGTATAATAATAATTGTAATGTTTCAGCATATGGACACCAAAAGTATGGTGAGCTGGCAGGCAAAGCACACAAATCCTTTGTTTTATTTGGTATGTGCACATTAGCTAATGTATGCATTTATAGCAAACAGATATAAGGTCTTATGCCACAGACAGGCACTTGTAGCTTTTTAATGACTAGGCTATAAAGGAATGTTAAATATTCTTACCAGAGAGGGTTCAATAGCCATGACTGCCCGGTCCTGTCCTGCCTTGATAACTTGTGCCAGAGATGTCAAGAAGAAAGATGTCAAGAAGAAGGAAATAAGGCAGGAAACCCCAAAATGTAATCGCACCCTGTGATCTGTATGATAAACGTCATTCTTCTCTTTTCAGGCTCAGAGACCACATTGCAGCTTTGTATTACACTTCTGAAAACAAAGCAGAAAAGTGAGTCTTGGAGCAAGTTTCCTGGGAGTGGCCATCTTGGAGGCTAGGTGACACGTTACCTGCAGGGGCCCACCCAGGTCATTAGGCTGCAGGACATTGTGACGTTTATTTGAACTTCCAGGGAACTGAAATAGTCGCTCATGTTACTGGCATAAATCTCCAGACTAATGTCTGCAAGGTGGATAATGGTAGTAAAGAAATGAACATGGTTTGAATTCCTGAGCGTGACAGCCAAGAAACCTGTTCAGCCCTTTTATGACTCCTGTATTCCTGTTTACACAGTGCTCACACAGACCTACTATTACTATTTGTTAAGGGTTAGTACACACAGACCTTTTTTACATGACCACCAAGTTTCTAAAATGCATTTATCATGCATTTGCTCTGCATTTACAATGACGTATGGATGAATAAAAGCAAAGTATAAAATTGTCTTTAAAAAGCTCCTTCACAGCCACACTTTCACATGTGCACAAGTTTTCATGCATTAAGGCACCATGCAGTAAGTGCATTCCTATTGAAGGAACTGAAAAAGCAGTAATGTCTGCCATGCAGTCCTGTATATTCTGAGTGTATCAATGGCGCATTGGCAGGTACTGTATGTGTGCAATAAAATTCCATTCTAAAGGAATGTCACTGTAACCCTCATAGGACTGTAACACAGTGTGGTGTTGTGACATCCTTAGGAATTCTGTCATTAAAAAATATGGAGCGTGTATTTGTAGGGCTTTCCTATTTAAAAAGATCTTGATCCCAGAGAGCTCCTTCCAACACTCATAAGCACTTACCATATTTAATGTATGTTTTTTACCTGTAAAAGCCTGAGACTGCTGCTGGGTCTTGCTATCTTGAATATGAAGTCAGCAACCCCAAGTAACTCAGAGCTGTCACTCAAATGACAGTATAGTATTCCGCCTTACTCCTTTCCTAGCCTGCTGTATAAAAGGTTATGTAGGTAGGTAAGCAAAGTAAGGTGGGGTACTTTAGCCAGCACAGTAAATGATTAAACATTTAGAGAAGAAGGTAATTAAGTAAAAGGACAGAAGGTGAATGCAAGGAATTGACTAGTCAATTATTCTAGCAAGTTTAAAAACACATTGCATGCAAAAAAAAAAACTCATATATTAGTTATGTTGCTTCTTGTCAGTATTATATATTGTCATTATGATGATGTTGGCAAAATGCCAAATTAGTATGGATTGGGATAATATAGAGTTATATTTAATTTCAATATGATTGCTTTGATCAATATCATGCTGGGACATCCATTGTTTGTCATTGTCATATGTTTTGAGATTCATAAGATGCTATTAGTATCATTTCACACTAGTGAATGTTTTGTTGAATTATTACCAAACTGTTTATTGTATTGTATGTGTTTTTAGTGGTCCAAAAGTACTCTTCATACCCCCTGAGGAATTCTATATAGGGCGTAACGTGTCGGGAAAGGAGACCCAACACTATATCATACAATTGTCACTTGGACCATTCTTTTGGATATACTTGTAAAGTATTTATATGTGTTTGTCCACAACTGAACATTTTAGGATTTTGGTGTATAGTATTTTATATTATCATTCAAATAAACTTTTGTAGAATTTTAAAATATTTATCTGAGTCCCATTGTAAAGGCCTTCTGTTCTGTCCCCTTCTCCATACTCTATACCTAATCCAGACTGGTCACTCCTTATAACAATTTGTATTATAATTGAGTTCCCTTACACCACCCCCTTTTCCCCATTTATCCTTGCATGTATTTAAAGCTTAACTCCATGATGGGGGGGGGGGGTGTTCATATTTCCTATCCTCCTCTTGTTAAAATCATAAAAGAATCAGCAGGAATCCTAAACATTTATTACATGTGATGTCATAATTACTGGCCAATTAATTTGGAATGTTCTGAGACATAGAAGAAACACGTAAAAGAGAGAAGGCAGATTTGTGAGCAGTGACAAGGGAGTTCTCATCTCCCCTGTCATTGCAGCTGGAAAGCTTGTGTTTGCTCTATCTTCACCTCAACAGCAGCCAGCTCTCCTTTCCTGCAGTGAGAGAGGCAGGATTAGAGTTACAGGTGGTGCACAGTGATCCCATAAGGCAGGGGTTGGCAAACTCCGGCCTTTAGGCCAGATATGGTTTAGCCGGTAGTTTGTTCTGGCCTAATGTTCCCTGGTGGATCCGGCCTAATGCCGGCCAGCAACCCGTGGTGGAACCCTGGAGCCGCATGCGGCGGCTCTATCCCCTATTTACTGCGGCCGGGGTTAACACTTCCGCCACCGGGGTAAATAGGGAACATTCCCCCTCCTTCGTATGTATCCTGGTGGGGGGCGGAGCCATTAGGGCAGAACTTGAGACCAGGTCCGGCCTAGTGTGCTCCTGCCTACCCCTGAAATGGCCTAGTGGCCAAAAAAGATTGCTGACCTCTGCCATAAGGCATATGAGCCATCCTCACTAACCATTACACCAGAGCAGACCATTATGCAACAAATGAATGATTGAATGATTCCTATCACTTAAAATACTCCTTGGAGGAGCGGGCATTTGATTTCAGGAAAGTTAAGTATAGACAGAATTAATGTGTTTTAACACACATTACCACTTGTACACAAGAGAGCTGTTATCCCTATTTGGACATGAGTCTGTTTTATGATGCACATGCAATATTATTAATAACGGACACAAAAACATGGAAATGTGCTTGGAATTCTGTGAATCAAGTCTCGGTCATTATGCATTTTTTTTAAAAAGAAATTCTTTTGCTGCTATTTTTTTTACTGACAGACTCACTTTTACTGATCTCAAAGGCCCATGTACATCAGTCCTCAGACTTAGATTTTAAATATATGACCCAGGTAATTTGTCTCTGGTTTTAGTCATCCCCAACGGTACATTATGTAGATTTAGTCAATTATTATTAATGCAGCCTTTTTACATTTATAGATCCTGTTCAGTCATATTGTAATGAGTGTGACCCACTTAGAAGATTTTAGGCTTTTCCACTTTCTGGATCGTTCCTTTACATTATAACCTTTCCATTTGAATATAATTTAAATTCTCTTCAGCAATAATAATGAACCTGTGCTCAGGCTATGCATACTAAAATATTTCCTTTTTCTCAACAAGCATTAAAAGTCCCCATTTCTCTGCTGTATCTGTTGACTTTTTTAACTTGAAACTGAATTATGCTGACTGAAATGCTAGCTTTTTTTCAATGAGAACAGAACCTTAGAAAGCTGCCAGCCCTCCAATGTAAGCACACAGCAGATGTTCCTAGCCTGTTAGAAACCCATACCTCCCAACGGTCCTGGATTCTGCTATACTGTTGTGCATTTTAACCAAATCCCGGGGCTTTGTGGTCCTCTGGATTGTCCAGCTTCACCAAACCCCACTGTGTGTAACTTCAGGACCACTTCTTGTTACAGGGATCGGGCTCTGTCCATGGAGTTGCTGGAGTTGCTTCATTAGGAAGACAGAGGTGGAATGCATTTTAACCACCTCTTAGCTAAATTTAGGTTGTTGGAGAATAAATTGGACAGTGGGCTGCGTTGTGAGAACATGTGTGCTTAAGGACTCTAAACTCAGCTCAGCTTAAGAAGCAGACTGTGCTCACCATTGCACATGTATTCATCATGAGGAATTATTGAAGTAGCTGTAAGTACTGAGGCAGTTAGATTAATGGGGGTGGAAAACAGAAGCAGTGAGAAGATACAGTGCAGCATGGGTACTATACCTTAAAGTATGTGTTTCACCAAATGTACTATCACTGTAGTGTTTTCCACTTACACCATTGTCCCTTCCTGCCTTCTGGCACCATTATTCCTCCTCACCACCACTGGGTGCTTTTGTTCTCTTTCAATCTCTGGGCAGTATTGTTCTACTCCTCCCCACACAGGGCACTATTGTCCATTCCTACCATTTACTGGGCACAACCCCCACCGCTAGACACAACTACTCTCATCTACACTAGTTACCCCCTTACCCCCCATTGACCAACCACACCATTCTGGCATAAATGCCCCCCCTCTTTTTTTTTAAATAACTGACCCCTGGAGTCAGGACATTTTTTTCTCATGAACACCAACACCAGGACTCTGTGCCCACTGACTTACAATGGGCATTTTTTCTTTTACTGACTATGATGCATTTTAAGCACCTTGTTCACTAACATTGCACTTATTTCCTTCCTCTTATCCGGGGACCACATGTTTTTTTCCCACCCTCTTGCTGCTGTGTGTGTTATATGGTATATAAACTATTTAGATGCAGACTCCTTATAAAACAGCTCACTACAAAGCACAGCTATAAACATCTGTGAATTTTTATTAATCATCCTATCAATTGTCAGACCTTTCAAAATGAGATTTAGATTGTAAGCTCTTCACAGCAGGGTTCTCTCCTCCTCCTGTGTCACTGTCTGTATCTGTCTGTCATTTGCAACCCTCTATTTAATGTACAGCGCTGCGTAATATGTAAATACTGTTTAATAAAAATATATTAATGAAGGGGGTACAGCAACATAAAGCAAGTTAACATGCTAAAAGTAAAGCCCTACAATGCATCATAGAGATGAAGGGGAAGGGTTATAACATCTGACAACCAACTTTTTTTATTACTCTTGTGACAACAATCCCAGTCTCCCCAAATATTAATATATGTATTGTAAAAGTAAAACTTTAAAACAGTTGTAAAAACCTTAGTCTAATATGACACAGTTAATTGTTTTTAAAAACAAGATATTTTTAGGGACAAAACTTCAATGACTGAATATTTTCCTGCAAAACAGTAATAGCTGCCAGATATGACTGTCAAAGAAGAGATCAGCTGCTGTTGTGAGTGCACCCTTTGTGGAATGTTCCAAGGCAGGTCTGTACTAATCCCACTCAGAAAATCCTTCAGACAAACAGTCCTTGACATATGAGAATGATGATAGAGAGGGTCTTATGCTCAAACTGTCAACAAGTTGGGAGCTGTAACGTAGCCTGTTGAGAGCCAACCAGATATTTAAAGAAATCAGCAATCCATGTTATGCAAAAGTCGCTGGGATACAAAGGATCTATTTGTTTTTGTTTTTTTCTGTCTATGCAGTTATGTTTACTCCATCTGTCTGATATATTTTGCATATTGCAATGATGTGAGATGAGTGAGAGAAAGAGGTTTTGCTGTTCTTGGGTAAGGAAGGCAATCCAGTTGCTAATAAAAAATAAATATAAAAAAAAAAAAAAAAAAAAAAGGAAGGCAATCCAAAGGGTAATTCTAATATTAGATGTTGCTGTAATTTTTTTAATAACATGGATAGTGTTTTAAGTTATCGTATACAGAGTAATGTCTGTGGGTTTGCAGCATCTAGTGTGAAATGTATATCCCTTCTAAAGCAGTCATGATCAGAAAATCACCTCTTTTCATCATACCAGAGAAATTATCCACTGGTCTGCATTCCATAGCACAATGGAAGGAGCATTGCCATTCCACATATCACATATAATTATAAAAAAAAGCACACATGAATTAAAAGATAAAGTATTTACATATATTTATTGTTTTCTCATTTACAGAAAACATACGAATTAGAACCAAAAAGTTTTCTCCCAAAATTCATGAGTATATTATTATACATTGACACAAAAAAACTAGTGCAATATCTTGTGCCTTAAGAAATAGTTGGTGTCATACAATTATCTGACCTTTTCTGTAGCTGGTGACAGTATCACTTACTACTGTAGCATACTCAGCCAAAAATAGTTCCTTTTCTTCATAAATTTTACACTATTTCTTTAGTCACACTGTAACGGTTTATTACTTCCTTTTCAGGTAAAACGGAAGAAGCCGTAGTAACTTTTTTGTAACTTGAATAAGCTAAAGCCTGTATTTTATGTATGACTGAATAAATTGCTGCTTGCCTGATTCTACTTATAAAATCTTATATATGTGTGCCTTTCAATAATGTATTGTCTGGCAATTATCATGAAAATATGTAAAACAGTTGATTTTTCTTCAGAAGTCATAAAGTTGATTGCTTTTATTGTGCTCACCAAACCATATTTTCTATAGCTTCTAGATCAACCATTCTTAACCAGGGATCCCTCAGAAGTTGTCAGGGGTTTCTTGATCTGTGGCTGAGGGTGGTATCTGATGGTGCCTGCATAGTTTGGGGATCTAATGCCACAAGAATGACCCCAGCAATCTTTTTACCAAAATAATTTTGGACCACAATGGTAAGTGGGACACTGACCATCAATGTGAGGGACATCTTTCCAAATACCATATTTTAGCAGGAAATCCTTTTTCTGCACATATCACCATACATGCAAGAGAAATTAGAAGCTGCAGGTATCTTGAGCCTGCCTAATTGCCTGTATATTGAACTACATCATCAATCCTTCCCCCACTGATCTATGTTGTCTATTGCCCAACTTTATAGTAACCACCCCAAAACTAGGGTTACTGAAAATTGCGGGGCGGTGTGCCCAGCTTAAAAGAGGCTGAAGAGAACACTGAAGCATTAAATTTAGCAGATCTACTTGCACTCATATTTTCAATTAAAAAAAAATTGTCCAAGGTCTGAAGACAGAAACAGCTAAGTAACTGTAACAATTAGGTCAATAATGACAGCCTACATATTTAACCAAGTACACTCATCTGAGGTGTAGTGAAATCAAGATACTCCCATTTAAAAGGGTCTTTCATACTCTGGCAATAAACATGTAATACTGGCTTTATTAAAAACATTTTCAGAAGTAATACAGGAACACTTACTATGTCACACAATATACAATATTCATTTTAAATTGAAAATCATCACAATTTACAGATTCTGTACCTGGGTGAGAAAAACCAAAATAACACAGGAAGATATGACATGAATGTATGGCAATATTAGCTTCAATTAGCTGACTTTTTTTTACAGAGGCAACAACAGAGATCATTGTGGCTATTAAAACTAATTTAACACATAAAATTCATTAACAGAGAAAAAAAGTGGTTAACAGTCACAGTAAAACAATTAGTTACTGTTATATTTCTAAGAACTCAAAGCATCTAAATTCTCTCTTGCTTTTAGCACCCTTAGTTGTAGTACTAAAAATATATTTCATCCATCTATAATATTAAGGGTATAATATATAAGGTCTTCTCTAATAATACTAAGGGAAAGGAAGTGCAGAAACCTGTAACGGATAATGGTTTGTGCTTTTGTTTTGGCCAGCCAGGTTAGGGAACAATGTGAATCTGGTTTTGAACATTCCATCTTCCCCATAGCAAAAGGGAATGTTCAGCATCCACTGCCCATACATTTCCCTATAAATTGTAAAGAACATGGTGATCAGGTTATCTTGGGCAGATCTTTGCCCAATCACTGTAGATAAATCTTTAATTTGTTTAGCAATAAATTCTCAATTATAGATTAATATGTAACATGTTATCCAACCACTAATCATTTTTTATAATAGACTGCTACATTGGAGCATATCTCAATCCAAGAAGAGAAATGTAATATGTTACAGCTTACCAGTCCTTATATGTGGTGGCTGCAGTAGCTTTCATTTCGCCAGCTTTTTATCCTTATTTTCTGATGGAAATTCTGCCTGTAACACATCTCTTGTGTTAGGGTGACTATGCTCATGTAGCGGGGACAGGTGAGTGTAGCTTAAAAATTGCAACCAGGTAAGATTATTTTTTTGCAAAAGGGATATTGCCAGTCCCTTCTACAATAAAAGACCCGCCTGGTCACAGTTTTATTACCTATAGATCTGCTTTATTACAATTTACAGACTGTATTATATGTGAATTTTTTTAATTTTATCCATAGTTACACTTTAATTTGAATGTTTGTCTGCATATGCCTTGCAAGGAAGACAACCCCTATGACATATCAAAAATGATTGATGGTGTCACCCACAAATCGTTGCCTGAACAAAATAAGATGGATCAGACAACAATCAGTTTGGGTCTTTAGGGATATTAGGCTGTTGGGAACACCTACACCATTGCTTAAAATGGGGATTCTGTGCCCACAGCAGCCTGTCAGGTTTTCACTGACATTACTCTAGTCTAGAGGTCAACATAAAATAGGAATTTGGCTGGCTGTTACTGGAAGCAAGAAATAAGAATAAGCATCTATGTATTTAAATAGGGCCATTCAACATTTTTGTATAGATGAAAACCACCAATGTGTTTTTTCTTGTGCAACAATTGTAGTGAAATGGCATTATAAATCTTCCAGCCGCACACCTTAGCTGAATCCAATACAGATATATGGAAATATGGGGCATTGCTAAAAGACACAAATGTGACATGGGCATTGATTTCTAACAAACCTATGACATAGAGTTCTATTTATAAAACAGAGAATCAGACATTAACTCAAACATTCCTTCGTAGGAATCTTCCGGGTCCATGTGATTCAATGGCAGTAATTGATTCTCACCAGGGAATGTTTAAGGGAATGTCAGATTCCCTGTTTCATAAATAGAGCGCTTAGTGTGTTTTGTACTGCTGATTTCATAATGAAGTCAGCAAGTTCTTTCGTTGGCTGTTGTTATTTGATTGTATTTTATGACAGAGCATATTCCAAGATACATTATAGATAAGAAAATAATTAATTCCTCTGAAAAATCAGAGAAAACTACAAAAGAAGAACTTAATTATTCATATTATTTAGTCGTTTCTGGAAAGAAACAGTCATTAATGCCTCCTGAACTTTGGCATTGCCCGACCTTCACACTGGCAGAGTGAAGGCTTTATTCATCCTGTAGAACTTAATAAGTTTTTCACCGTATACAAATAGATATCCTTATTGATTGCAGAATCGTCAGAGAGATCAGTTACTCAGACTTAGTATGTTTTTCTGTACCATGCAAAGACCTTTTGGAGCTGATGTATCCAACAATGGAGTCACAGTTATGATATATGGCCATCCCTACCAAGGTAAGGCCAATGCCAGTATAGCTCAGTATTGTAAGGTGGCTTCCAAACAGCACTCTGGATAAGACAAGATTCCCCACCACATTTAGGTTACCAAGGACATGAATGGTGACAGCTGAGGTCAGTGTGATGACACAGAAGCTCGCCAAGTTGTACAGAACAGATCCCAAGCAGCTAAGGAGGATGAAAAGCCAAAGTTTACTGTCACAGTCAGGTGGCCTCTCCCACGCCACTCCTCTCTCCAGTACCACAGTAGCCACTAGTAAGATGCAGAAACTGGGTATGGACATCAGGTATAGCAGTGTGACCGAGTGAATGTTCTCCTCTTTAAGAAGTAAACCTGAAAAAGAAATTAAACCTTATTAAAAATTAAGTCCTTCAAGAAAATATAAAAATATAGTTACTAAAGGTATCTTTTAAGAAAAGTTATACTGTATTTGAAGCCCAGTTTAACTCAAGCAGCACTTGCACAACAGGACTGGAAATTTGAAGGAAATTGAAGTACAAGAAGCCAAGGAGTTGGTTTGACAAGAGAAAGAGCAGTGTGACAGCGAGACAAGCTACGGTAATCACTGTGCTGCTTCTTGTTTTGCAGTCTTATTACAGCATGGGGCAGGTGCAGGACAACCTGGGCTCAATGGAAGTGGATTGAATGGCGCTGACCTCCTCATCAGTCACAGTCTCAGTGGAAAAGCATGTTGCCTACTAACATATTGCAGAGAAGGACATTTGGTTTTTGTGCGGAAGCATGTCGCAGTTTGCAATGGTACAACAAGCTAGAGCTCTCCAATCGGTGGGGAGCATTTGCTTTGCTTATTGCAATGCTGACTCTACAACAGATTGGTGTGAACTGAACTCAACCCATGGGCTTAAAAACCCATAAGCTCCTTTCAACATCCAAGAACACCAGAGAATATTACTACTTTCTTTCTGCAAACTCACATGACACATCCAGTCCAGTGATAACATTGCTTTCTGAACATTTAACCATCTGCAGTATGTTTGTACTCTACAGAGCAGGGCTTAGCAAAGTACAATTTTAATTAGGTAACTGGGGTCACATTGGATAAGGCATAGCAGATGCTTAAATAAACGCATGCAGCAGCCCAATAGATAAAAATGATCAGTTATGACTCTTGGGAATGAAGGCAATAAATCACACAGGTATGTGGAGCAACGTTACTGCGATACAGAAATATGTAACCATAACAGTCCATTGGTGGTTTGCAGGACTTTACATTGCACAGCAGAGGGCTGTCGACTTCAGTGCTGCTGAAACATTAATAACATTTCCTGAAAAGCCAGCTTGGCAGGTGCTCATACGTATGTCGTTTGTCATGCTGTTTACATATTCATGTTGTCTTTAGGTGTACTGATTCGACCATTGGTAATCTTGCACCATTGTAACATATTTTATTAAATAAGCAAATCATTTTTAATAAGCACAATCCACTTTCAGCGAATGTTTATAAACACTGTGATTTAATAATACACTATTATATATTAGCGCAGGTATTTCTCTCCACCCTCAGAGACAGCTTGCACACTTGTCTGTTTACATCAGTATACAATGCCAGCCTATGTTCCTTACTTCACATTCCTGAGATCATTGCCAGAGGTTTCATCATTTAACATGAAAATGAGCTGCAGGATTGCAATACTCTGTGAGCCAAATTCAAGAGAACATTACTGATTAAAAATAACCTAAAAAGTAGCACTAAAGTTTATTTATAAAAATAGAAGCAAATAGTTCTGTTTCTGATGGCAGCCAATCAGATTCCAGATATCATTTTACAGTTGGACAATAAAATCTAGGTTCTAGAATATTTGCTCTAAACAGATATTATATTAAAATACAATGAGATATAATTGCATTATTACTAGTCCAGTGACAAGACTGATCAATGGCCTTTTAATGTCTGGAGTGTCAAGGATAAAATATAAGAAAGGTGCACTCTTCTTTGCTTACAGAGATTTCTTCTCACTTATGTCATGTCTCCAGGATAGGAAGTCATGGGAAACCTCAACAGCAACTTTAAAGCTGGTTTCCAGTATAATAATAACCCCTCTCCCTGCCCATGTAATGTGGACTTTCTGTTAGCTGTTCAGGGACAAGGCCATTAGGTTTCTGAAGAGAATGCACAGAATCTACAGGCAATGAAATCAGGGCCAGGGGACGCTGGGGAAACCAACACCATCACTGCTACGTACATCTTCTTCAGTGCTAGATAAAGCTTGTGCTTCCCCTCACCCAGAGACAACACTACCTGGATGGTGGATTTAGGTGATAATATCCTAACAAGGTAAACAAAACATGCAGGATGGGTTTGAGAATAGTGTAAGGGGTAATATTTGCCTAGAGATGGATTTTAATAATGTGTTGTCAAGTGCTTGGAGAGAAAAGTTTTACATGTTATATGCATGTCCAGTGGATGTCATACCATCATTTGCCTAAATGCACACAGCTAGTAAAGCACACTTTTACTTTTCAAAATACTACGTATTGCTTTGTTTCTTTTCCCTCTATTTTCTTCAGTACTGTGCAGAATTTTTTTCATACCAAATTTATCTTGTACACCAGAACACCAAATTTAGGTATTGTTTCTACAAAGTACCTTAATATTAGAAAAACAAACAGGACTGTGAAAGTGAATCTGCAGTTACTAAAAAAGGTACAGAAAAATGGGAACAAAATGTTCTATACCCATTTTAACAAATACAGACTCATTTTTAAAATCTTGCTGCTGTATGTAAATGTGGTGGCTTTCAGTAAAAGTCAAGGTATATGCCTGGTAATGCCAAGAGGAGATGGTAAGAAGGCCATTATGAGGACTCTTCTGGTATAAGTGTTTAAGCTGAAATAACTGGATCTTCTGTCTACTCATCTTCTTTGATGGTAATTTTTTTCCATTTAAATAAATACTTTTTCACCCTGTGTTTTAGTTCAGTGCTGCCGATTTCCTACAGGATTTTCAGAGACTTCTAACTTATATGATGAACTATATTATCCATTATTATTGGAGGACCAGGGGATCATTCCTGTAAAAAAAATTGCAATTTACTCAGATATGTTCCTTCTCCAGAACAAAGACATTTACCCCAGCAGGTGGTAAGTGTGGCACACAAATGTTTTTTTATTATAGCTTTTTTCCCAATCCATCTGCTTTTGGCCAGTTCAGACAACAATCCCATGTCTGTGGAGCATTTACAGGCACCGTTGGTCAAAGCCCATCTGGGCAAACAATCAATCAAACAATCTGACAGATTAGGAAGTACTGTTCAAATGATACTCTGTTCCCTCCAATAAGGTAGGGGGAAGATTCTGGTAAATCAGAGACAGGAATTAACAGTAAAAATGCTAAATATTTCCTTCATAGGTATATTCTGTGCATAATACTCTACTTTTTGATGTTTTAAAAATTGGAGGTAAAGGTAGACTAATAAAGAAGTCATATCTTCTATTAAATATTTGACCCTAACTCCAGCCATTATGGTTCTAGTGCTGGACTTGGTGTTACACTTTTTTCTCGCTTTCTGACTTTGTGACAGCTGTGAAAGTAAATGTGTCCAAGAGAAATTTAAACCCTTCTTGATAATTGCCTCATTTGCAACGTATTAATTTCAACTGAGGTGAATGTCATCATAGGGTTACATCACATGAGAAAAGGCAATTAGTGGCATGAGCAGCTGAGGCATATGTCACTCGGCATTCTTTAGCCAATCAGTGTTCCTAAGACATCACTTCTATATAACAGAAAACACCTGAATATCTATCTGTTTGTTGTTCCAGATAGCCTGCCAACCATTGCAATCTTCTAACTGACACAGGGCTAAACTATTTTTAAGAAGAAATGATACACTGTTTTAACATTGGTGAGTCAAATGGTGGTAAAGTTCCAAATGGTGGTAAAGTTAATACTTGGGCTGTAAAAAGCTGACTCAAAAAGAGGGAGTGAGGAAGATAGAACAAGGACAACAATAAACATGTAACAGATGTTCTCCGCTCTATTAAAAATGTGTTACCTTCAGATGGGCTTTGAAGATAATAAATCTGCCAAACATTTGGCACCAAAGACATAAAACAACAATATTCCAATACCTCAAAAAACACAAAATAATAATAATATTATATTATAAGTATTATGTAGTTTAATACCAAAATGATATCTAGGTAAAATGACTTACTCTGCTGAATGGATTTGAGTCCCCTGAGAAATGTTGATGCAAAAAGGTAGATGCATCCCGTCTGATCAAACTGCACCTCTCCAATAATACTAAAGCAAGCTCCCAGGCAAATGGGTATCATGGCAGTGTACTTGAGGGCATGGTGTTTGGTGCCCAAGAACATTTTTGAAAGAACCAATGTAAAAAAAGGAGTTGTGGTATAGATCATCTGTGCAAAAGAAAGCTGAACACAGCTTAGTCCAAGATTCCCAAAGGCAATGCTGGAGCAGAAGGTCAGACTCAAGAGGAACACTTTAAACCGTGCGCTGGTAGGCAACATATGTTCTTCTTCAGTGTTTGCAGGTACCAACCCAAACCTGAGGATGGGATAGTCTAGGAGGATAGCAGTTAGCATGTGAAGGGAGGACAACAACAAAGGATACCTGAAGTTGTACACCGCAAATATCCATTTGTTTAGACTAGAGATGGTTGTACCGGTCACTAACCAGGCAAGAACTGCAATTACTAGATAGAGTTTGGTGGTACAACTTTTCTGAGGAGGTTCTTCTGGTTTGCTTTGTATGATGGAAGGAGGAGGCGCTCTATCAGAAGCTTCCATTTCAACCTCATCTTTCCTGCTGGATGCTAAACACATGAGACTTTCCAGACTTCAAATCTCCAGATTGGGAAGATCAGTTCATCCTTGGTGCTCTTCTCTGAAAGCCTTCTTCAATGGTCACATCCCATACATTGCTCTTCTAAATATCTTCTCTATGTAGTAGAAGTCTGAGCTGTATAGAAAAATCAGGGTTAGAATGGAGCAATACATGACTAGATTATTTATAGCAGCCTTTCCTCCTCTCTAACGGGAGGGACCCTTGAAATAACTTTCAGATCCTCAGGGAACCCTGACTATAATTATATCCACATCTTACAGTATATTATGCTGGTGATCAGTGGGAAGAATACCTACACTGCTCAGATGGAAGAATGTCACGCTTACAAATAGACAAAAAAACATTAGTGTCACTGGCACAAATCTCTCATTGCTCAAGGAACCCCCAGCAACATTTGGAGGAACCCTGGTGATTCAAAGCCTCCAGCAACAGCAGAATAAGATGCACCCCTACCTTGACTGTTGTCCTAGATTCCAGTCCTGCAGACAGAAGCTGCTTCAGCCATTGTTCACCTTCACTTGTCCTCTCAGGCTAGAACACAGCAAGTGTCAGGATTATTATTGGCACAGCAGACATGTCTCAGGAGCTGAGTGTAAACATCTGACCTGGTGATGATGATGATGATATGAGCAGGGATCTGAGCTCCTCCTTCCCCAAACCTGCTGTGTATGTATCTGCACTCATTCAGCACTGAATACAGAATGATCTTCCATTAGTCACTGTGTCATAGCAACAGAGTACTATACAGACCATAACACAGCAGTCATCATGTCTGCCTGCCTTGCAGTGATTCACCAGCTGACTAACAAGCTGTCTCCTTCCTGTGTTTTCCTTTGATGGATGGTAAGGAAGTAAATGTAAAGGTCTGGCATAGCCCTGCCTCCACTGACATCCCAGCCTTCACATGTCACCTTTCCAAATTTAGAGCCCGTGCCCTGGAAAAATAAACAGCCCATGGAAAGTGATCCCTCCTAGGGCAGCCCATGGAAAGTTATCCCCCTAGGGCAGCCCATGCTGGGCTCAGCTTGTCAGCTCACATCATCATCTGCCATGTTACCACAATGACTCACAATGTGCCAGCCTCTAATGTAAACATCGTGTATGTCATTCTACATGCTGCTCTATTATATATAACTATAGGAATCGTAGGATTTAGGTATATAGCGCCAACATCGTCCGTAGCGTTGTACAGCGTGCATCTAACAAAGCCCATTGCTAGCGATATTAGTGTTCTGTAAAATAGATACCTGCATCTGGACTTGCATTTATATCTTCGTACATCCTTGCAGCAGTAGTTCTACCAGCATTCTATGGGTATACGTATATAAATGTGAAAAGAGAAATAATAACACAATGAGCAGCCCGAGCTCGGGTCATGTTACGCTGAATACTCCGTGCGGTGTATTGATTGGCTGCCGTTCCTGTCAATCACATCTCTATTTCACTATGAATGAGCAAAACGACGAGAGGCGTGGCTAGACCCCCCCCCCCCCGACTGGATTATTAAACATTTCAGTGATTGGTTTGCCTCTGTAAAGGGGCGGGGTTACTTCGCAAAACGCTGGACCAAAGATTACACCCTACTGTTGCTAAGGACTGCGACTTGTTGGCAGGGCCTTGGGATGTGTTGCTATGGAGAGGCAGGGCGTAGGATGCTTGTGGCTTCCTGTCTGCAGGGTGGAGGACTTGGGAAATAGTTTTACTGGGAGTGGATGAAAAGTGGGGAGTTTTGTGCAGAGGAGGGAGCTGAAAATAACAAGCAAACAGCAGCAGTTTATAAAGCAAATAAACTCTCCATATGTTGTCATATCTATTTTTATTATGCCCTGAATGAGTTTGTGGAGGCAAAACAAGGAAAGGGCTAATTCCTGTGCTGTGTGCCTTTAGAGAAATTTTAGTTGACTTCCTGTTCCTGAAGCTGCAGTTCCTCTCCCCTTAGGCTGTATTTTATATGGGCATTTAAGATTTTATTGTTCTGAAAACACTGACTGTGTGTACTTTGTGTAAATGATCACAATATAAATAAACAGATTGTTTTTGTTCATCATTCAATACAGCAATCTAACTTCACATTTCTCCAGAATTGCATTGGCTGTTCAGCATCAACCAAATTTCCCTGATAGATTTTTGGTTCTCTGGAGGTCTGAAAGTTGCAGAAATATCCATTTATGTAACATTTAGGCTAGGTACACACGTGCAATAATTATCGTTTAAAAACTAACTATTCGATTATTCTCTTTTATTTTGAGCAATCGTATTGTGCAGAATTTTTTACATGCTGTAACGATATTGCACATGTGTACACAGCCTTAGGTTCTGACAAATGCAGAAACAGCGTCTGTTTTTATTAACATTAACTTGCTGTACAAAACCGTGGTGTGAGAATGGCTGGAGGCCTTATCGTCCCTGGCAGATGAACAAAGAACAGGTTGTGTGAGACTATTAAACACATCTTTACAGTCTGTTGTTGTGATCTCTGCAGTTACAGAGGGTGTAGCAGGTTGTTTAGCTGTAATTAAATTGGAATTATCATGCAGGCAAAGTGATGTGGGTGAAGCACTCACCTTTGTTCAAGTGGGGCAAGAAACTAGGGAAATGCATCTAGAGCAGCTTTTCCTGACCTTTTTACCCCTAAGAGAACCTTTAAATAATTTTCAGGACTATGGCATCCCCTGGTAAAACCAGTTTGTTTGGTCAGTGGGGAAAAAATGCCATCTGAATTGGTGGACAGTGGGAAGAATGACCCAGTACAGAGATGGCTGGAATATATAGACAATTTAGGACATCATTGGAGAAGGCTGGCTCCACAGAGTGGTGATGGCCCCAGAACTATGCAGACATCATCAATGGGAGGTCAATCAGTCACATTCAGGAGGAACCCTGGTAGAGAATTTCTGGTTTAGGGTTTTAATAAACAACACAAAACACCAGGAGCGAGGGGAGGGGGGCAAGATGTGCCACAAATGCATAACTTGCAATCTAGAGAAAAAGAAAATCTCCAGGCCTATCTTCTATCCGAGGATACCACTGATCTCCAATCTGTCCTATAGGCAGTTTATTCTAATTCCCATGGCCAGTTACTAGTCCTCTCATTTCATTGAAGAATAGCCCCATTCTTGACAATCCTGATTTTTGAGCACCATGCCCTGCAGTCACTTCACAAATGAAAAAAAAGGAAATGTTTGAATTTTTATGAATTTTTTATGAAAATGTTTGAATTGTTAGCAGTATGTAACTATCACAGTAATCTGCATGTGTTATGTATTGTACAATCCTAGCTAATACTCAGCAAGATGTCAAGAATGGAGCCAGATAACAAGGATAATGTTACATATTAAATGGTCACCCAGGAACATCATGGATACCAAAAGCTATGGTGGAGGTGGGGGATAAAGCAACATATAGAGCAGTGTTTCTTGAACTTTTTAACATGAGGAACCCCTTGAAAGAACTTTCATGTCTTCAGGGACCCCCTGCTATTATAACTATCCACAGCTCACTGTACATTAGTGTGGTGGTCAGTGGGAAGAATGTCACTTATATTGATGGCAATTGAGAAGAATGTCACCCCTACAGGTGGCCAATAAGATGATTGGTGTCAGTGGCACCACAGTGGCTTCTTGTAGCAGATTACAGAATGCATTTAATTATCCTTTAATTATTTATGACCTCCTGATTTATATCTGTACATTCATTTTTTGAACAGTGCACAGACTTTTTACTTTATATTTGATATTTTTGTTACTCCATAATTGTCTGACTGTTAATAAAGTGATGTGGCTGTCCTTTGAATGATATTGTGAACACCACATGGTTAAGGTGACTACAAATACAGTAGAACTGTCCCTTTAATCCAGAGAGGAGCAGGGAAACAGCAGAGTCATTCTGTGCATGGAGCAGTAATGGAAGCAGTCTGTACAAAATCTTTCCCACCCATCTTAGATTACAAGACAGAGAAATATGTGCTGACAAAGAACAGGAAGGTTGGAGTGTTTCATCGCTGGCTTCATCTGGGCATTTTATGTTATATTATTGGGTGAGTTATATATGAATTTATAATATAAACTGCTAGAGGATGCAAGAACTACATAAAAGACAATGGGCTACAATGATGAAGATGTGGAACTCAAGATGTAGAAATCAACAATAGGTGTTGGAGTTGGTATTTGGCTGGATTATAACAAACAAATGATGATGTGGCAGATACCTTTAACCCTTCAATGTTAATATATTGTTCACAGCTATACAATGATGCGGTACAGTGGTCATACTAATTCTGAATGACCTCAGTGGTGTAGCTAGGAAGAAGCTATCATTCTGGGATGCATTTCTGGACCCACATGAGTAACAAGCAAAAATGTGCTGCATTCTTCTCTGCTACAAAATAAACCTTCACTTTGGTTATGCTTTCACATGAATGAGAACCTGCAGGATAATAACCATTATGTGTGGGTACTAACCAGGGGAGTAGTGGGGCGGGCATGCGTGGGCACACTTTTTCGGGACCCCCGTATAGGCTCTCCCTGCGCGCTCGCTATGGATAGCCTTCTCTTTTACCGTGCCCCCTCTTCTTTTTTTTTTACGACTACAGCCCTGGTACTAACACAGATACATGAACCAACCTGGAAAAAAAAACACTCAACATATTCACTCATGTTTTTACAAAGGCTTGGCAAATCTTCTCTTTAATAAAATGCATACAAATTACCCAGGCACTGATGCTGAATAAATTCAGGTAACTTGCTGAGCAAATGTAATGAAAAGTAAATTCCAGGTATGCAGCCAAATATACAGTTGATCCAACTACCTCTGCAGAATACTTAACTGCAGAATACTTAACTAGCTGGGTGACTACCTTTATTGTCACAGCACCCAAACAGTACCATGTGGTCATTGAGTTGTCTGTAGTTTGCTGATGGCAGGATGAAGAAGTATCACCACACTGGTGGTTATCCATCATATAACACTACATTTTAGTAATGCTATAAATCTTTGACGTGCAGTATTCCCAAACACCACAGCTCACTAAAACCAAGCATGCAACATATTTTTAGATGTAGGTCAGCATACAGATCATTCTCTCTGTGAATTGAAATGACTACAACAGAAGTGATGGGACATTATGATGCCTGTAAATCTCTAACTGGGCACTAAAAAGCACTACATTTGACTAACCAGCACAATGCTATTAGTCTTCAAGTTTATATATCTTTTACAGAATTTCAGTTTGGTGTGTTTTTTAAACTTTTGTTAGTTTACCAAAAAGGAAATGTCTGTTCTTGATTTAGACAAGGGGTTTTAATGACCAGTAATTGTGCTATGTAAACATCCACATTGAGAATTGTGTATTATATGATATATTATGATAAGTTGGTTATTCTTTCATTAAACAGTTGGGTGTTTATCGTAAAGAAGGGATATCAAGAATGTGATTCTGATCCTCAGTCGTCTGTGATAACAAAACTTAAAGGATCTTCATTTACTAAAGACTTTTGGGAATATCAACAAAGGCTGTGGGATGTGGCAGACTTTGTAAAGCCTTCTCAGGTAAGCTTTTCTATTATATAACCTTTAGTCAGTTAATATTAGTGCCATGTCTAGGCCAGATTTACTTTTTGTAACTTTAATAAAGTACGTCCCCCTTTTTAAAAACCTGTGTTTTCCAAATTAGGTTGTGTTATATGGATGGGTTTTCTTGTCCAATACTGTGTTTTCCACTCAAACTCATGCAGTTGTATTCGAACAGAAAAGGCAGTATTTGACAACAGAAGGCAGAGTTTGTCTAGCAAGCCTTTAAACTGTCATACCGTATATATACTTAGGTAAAGTCAGTCATCTGCATTTCATGTACATTTCAAACAAACATCATATGCCAACAAACATCTATCAACATAAACCCCAATTTTCCTACCGCCTGTGAGGTTGCAGTGTGGTTACCACTTATGCATTGTGAACCAGTGAACCGCCCCCCAGCCCCATAGAGAATGAATGGAGGAAGTATTGAGCAGTTCACTACAGCTCATTTCTGCTTGCTGTGAAATCTGCAGACGATGGTTCTTTAGGAACTAACACCACGGTGCATATAATCAAGTGGCTGCCAAGGTGCCAACTGATGAGAGCTGTAGGGGATCGCTCAATCCCGCTGCATGTCTGAACCTCCCCTAAATGTGTTTTTTCTATTTGTTAATGAATACCTACTTACTGAGATTTATTACAAAATAGTAATGTATTATTTGTTAAAGTTCTAAATTTAAATCATTATAAGAAGCAGGAATGTCCATGACCTCTCAATGAAATAAAACACCAGACTTGTTATGCATTGCTAATTTTATCTGTGGTTCATCTTATCTTCATTTCATAATAACTAGCTGTGTGAAACCAGTTTAAGTTTATCTATGGTTTAACAATAAAATGGTCATAGACAGCAGGAAGATTATGTAAGGCTTTTTGTTTCATTTAAAGTTGCCAACTGCTGCACAATGGGTTGACTAAGAACTCTCCTGCTATGGATGTCATAATTCAAATTCAATAGAGGAACTTCTTTATTTTTGCGGATGTCATAAAGGTTTTCATTGGAAATTTCATTGCGCAGAATTTTTAGAAGTACCACACAAAATACCACTGGTAGAAAACTCATTATTCTCAATAAAAGTCTGCTGTTAGGTTCAGGCTATTTCAACTTACTAAAATATTTAAATTGTCCCTGAGGAAGGAATAGTAGACTGATGATGGTATCCTTGAGCTTATTCCTCCTCTAAGCATGTTCATATTAACCTGACATCATTGTGCATACAGTAGAATTCCAATTGGGTCAGGATGTTGTCTCTCCTAGTTTGAGTGTAGTGCAAATCATTACAATGGATTGGTAAAAAAATAAAATTTACCAGAAGGTAGAAAGAATAAAAAAATGAATGCTGGGACATTGTAAAAAAAACAAAAACAAAAAACTTCTTTACCTGTCTGCTAGCAAATGTTTGCTTTGTGTGCGCATCCTCTGGAACAAAAGCAGTTTAGTACACACTCATAGCATCTGAAGGTGCATAAATTAAAAATTGGTTTTGGGACAATGTCATTCACAAGAATACCATTATTGGTGTTGAGTGGCCAAAGACAGATGACACCTGAACTCAAATGAAAATTAAGATTTTCCGACTTCTAATTTTGTATGGTAGATCCAGGAACTAGAATGCAATTCTGGAGTTAGCGAACAACTTCAGTCTGAGGCATCTAACCCCAGTATTTGCTTCATTACAGGTTCCCATTAAATCAATTTTTGGTGATAAAAAAAGACATTATGCAGGAAGTAAATGTGAGAAATATATTAATGCATGCATTTTATTCCTGCCCTTTTGTTGTAGTTATACATATTTTGACTAATTACCTGCAGTTTTTGTTAGATTGTACTTTAGCTTGTTTTGTTTTTTTTTACTCTGAACCAAGTAATATATTTGTTCATAATATTAATCTCCCCTAAATGTTTCATGGTGTTAGGGGGGGGGGGGGTGTCAACTGTGTAAAAGGTAAATTTGCAGCCCTGCTGTAATGATTGCTGTAATGATTACACTCAAAAAAGTTTCATTTATTAAGTATCCTGCTGCTGTCAGCTTATCTGTCAAAGGATTTCCTCAAGGCAGTAGGGTCAAGACCTAGTTTTAGAAGAGGTAACTATACAACCAGTAAGGCAAAACATACCAAAATCACCACCTTAGGCTTGCCTAGTAAGTATATTTTATAGGACACATTTTGCCTTCCATTAAAACCTATTTTACATGTGTGAAAACATTTCCAATGATATTGCATAACCATTGATGTTAAAGCATTTTTTCATATTGTAGGGAGAAAATGTCCTTTTCTTGGTGACTAATTTTATCTCCACACCACGACAAATGTTGGGTGTATGTCCAGAGGTAAGACTGCACTTTTATACTGTTTTTATTATCTGTGCTGTATCTGTAAACTATTTGTTAGACTTCTTGTAAAATTTAATGCTGTTACTAGCATGGCATACTGCAGATGAAAAGTGGAAAACAGAATGGATTGTTGACTTTGTAATGTTTGTCTTACAGAGCCCATTAATTGTAGATGGTAGGTGTGGTGAAGATCTGGACTGCCTGCCAGGGGAACATGTGATAAATGGAAATGGTAATAATGGTAAAAAAAAAAGTTTAAAATAATAAAACAACAACAAATATAGCTGTGGTCTATGCAAGTCTTCAGCTATAGAGTAATAAGGCAGCTTTGTGCTGGAGTGGCCAACAATGGGTGTCTCTTCCTATTATGACATATGTTAGCTATTATTAGTACACCAATTATCCGAGGCAGCTACTTTTATCTCTCCTTTTACTGTTCTCCCATTTGTAAAGCCACATATCCAGGGGTCTTAAATGTGTTATTAGATATAATGATAGTATTCCACATGATACCCTTTTTCATTTTTAACATGTCTTTTTTATATTTTTCCACATTTACAACCTGTCTTTAACTGTGGCAGGGTACTTCACATATTTTAAATTCTTTTTTGTTTTAAATTGATGTTGGAACTGCCTAAAACCCCTAGTAGTGATATAGATCATTGCATTCTTTCCCTCTATTTTCTGTAAAACAACCTCGTCAGTATGTACATGTGAAAAAAAACATATAAATAAAGACACATAGAATAAAAAAAAAAAAATAAATGTAAATTCTGTCTAATATGTATTTGTATTAGAATACAATGCAATATTTTTTGAGCATAAAGGCAGCTTACATTCAGTACCAGCCCCTAACTTCAAATCTCCTCACCTCCATGATAAGTTGGCAATGGTACAATATGATGAAAATTTGTACAGGGTGCCTCTCATGTAATCAGGGTATCGCCCAGATAGAGTAACTTTAAAGTCAATGTGTCTTTTCAGATACTGAAATCCAGAACACCCCAGAATTTCATATAATGTTTGCAGAAGTACTGCTTTCTAAAAATTTGAGTACAGTGTATTGCCTAAATCACAAACCTATTAGGCAGTTTTGTTATTGCCATGAAGAATGTGTGTGTTGGAAAAAAGGGCATACCTATAGAGACAGCCCTGCAGCATGGCTGAAGCAGTTCTAACATGGGTATTTGGTTAGAATAAAGAAGTTTACTAAAGAATGATATTTGGGTTTAGGTTTACTTTAACGATGTGGCCAATAATACACATAACAAAACAGCCATCTTTCAAATGCAGGGTAGATATTCATTGAACATGTAGAGAGGGGTTTGTTTGCTTTTTTGTGCACATCAGAACTAGCCAAAGCCATCCAATAATCCCCCAGCTATTACCCTACTATATTAGCAATGCCTGTTTCATGTGCTAATATTGGGCGATGGCCTCCATGGTGCCCTTTTGTTTACTCATTGTAAAAAAACTAAGTATACTAGCAGTTCTTGGGTACTATGCACCTTGCAGGCAGCCTGGCTTTTGCACATTCTAAATTTTATCATTGAGATATTGCTGAACAAAATATGGCATTGTACAAGCAATATAAATGCTAATTTTTAACAAAGATGACTCTTGTCCGACAGGTGTGAAAACGGGTCGATGTGTATCACTTAACAGCACTCATTCCACCTGTGAGATATTTGCCTGGTGTCCTGTTGAGAATGAATCGTTAATCAGGTAATGGAGAGAGATGATTCCTTGTGGTTCCACACATGACAAAGGCCATTTGTGATGAGTGGGTCAGTTCACCCTAAAAAGATATTCCATCTAGTGAAAGTTAATTTTAAAGGTTTAGAATAAAAATTCCAATGCCCAACCTATAATTCTCCTGTGGACTTTCACTGAAGTTTAATGCTTGCTTAAGTATGTGTCTGTTGGATCACTGTGTAAACATTTACAAATATCTTTTCCTTATTCGCTGACGTAAAGGATTTTATGCAATCATTTTTTATCCCATAATTTTATTGTTTTAAATTCATCAGTGTAGAACTAACAAATCTTAGTTCAGCTGTTAAACAGAATATTGTTTTAAAAGCCAGCAACTGTTGAGAAATACTAAACTAACCAACTGAAGCCCAACTATAGCCAAAAAATTATTACAATGTCCGAGCATCTGAAACCTGTCCGTAACAATGTCCGTAGCATCTAAAACCTAAATGTTTTTGTGTGGTTTCCCCCCTCCACTATACCTTGCTGGACATGTAATTGCTGAGCGAAAAAAGCACATATTGAGGTCTCATACATATTCAAAACAACTGTTTGTTTAAGAAACGTAACCTAAAATCCCCTATAGCAATATGTACAGCTTCAATGCATGTCAGCTAAATGTCACCGGTAGTATGCTAAAACAACAAGCTTTACATCAGGAGAAACAGAGAGTGGTGGGACAAGCAAGCAGAATGCACAAAGCATCCATTCTAGGATAGGCTAGACCAGTATGTCCAAAGTGCGGCCCATGTTCAGATTTCCACCAACCTGCAGCCTCTGTCAAAAAAACAATATTATGCGGCCAGCCAGCACTGTTGACCACAGAATAAAATACACGGGTACAAAAAAGCTATTTTTTATTTCATTAGTGTTGATCAACAGCCTTGCAATTAATGGCACCGCTACTCTGCAGGCATAATCAGCAGGACGGGAATCCCCTACGTCACTATAATGGGCGTGTGCTGTACGGGACCCACACAGACCACGCCCACTCTGATTCCAAGTACGTGCTCTGCACGTAGCCCACACTGACACCAGACTATGTGCACAGGGCACAGGGAATCCCTCACGTCACCCTGGTGGGCATGTGCTGTGCGGGACACGTGCAAACTATGCCCACACTAACCCTGAATGATCGGCCCCCACACATTTTAACCTCACCAAATCTAGCCCTCTTTGTAAAAAGTTTGGACACCCCTGAATTACAAACAATTGTGTTGGAGCCTGTGGAGCAGAGACAAGGAGGTCTGTAGTCATTTGTGGTGCTAGGTTAGTAGTAGGGATGAGCGATCAAGATTTTAAAACAGCGAATCAGGCCGCTCTCGCTTACATGTAACGTGACATGTAACATTTAAGCGAGAATGGCCTGTGTAAATTCGGCCGTTGAGATCTAATTTTTTGGGACCTGCAAGAGCAATCAGCTGACAGCTCCGCTCCCCTGATTGCCCTTGCAGCGCTGTAGTATGTGTTCTTGGATAGAGATTCTCTACCGCAGTACAGTACTGCGGCTGTGCTCATCATGAAAGAATGCAGCCATGGGAATCATGCTAAAGGTAAGTCCTAAAGGCAAGCCCTCACTTAACCTCTAGTGCCTGGGGATCGCACACAGGAGGATTCCCACGGCTGCATTCATGAATGCAGTTGTGGGAATCATCCTGTAATGATTTCCTCGATCTTCCAATGGGTCTGCAAAATTGGTTCGCCAAAATTTCGGGGACCCATCGGAAGTTCAGGGAAATTTTCACGAGAATGTCAGAGGCATTCTCACTCATCCCTAGTTAGTAGAGGCAAAAAAATAATTGTAGTCAGACATGGCCTTCAACTGATGTCTTATTTCTGTTCCTGCTGGTGACCCTTGCTACTAATGTCTTAGGTTGCTCAACAGACATTATATCCTTGTTAAGCTAGCATATACTGCACTTGCCTCAAGAGAAGTACAAGGGCTGTCATTGCTAGTCCCTTAAAATGCAAGTTGTCTCACTGGGTCTGCCTTTTGTACTTTAAAATTACAGGTCTAGAAAAGTATGATAGACTGTGAGTGTCAGTAGACTGTCAGACAATGTTTGAAACAATAGGGCTGATTTATTAAAGCTCTCCAGGGCTGTAGAGAATACACTTTCATCAGTGAAGCTGGGTGATCCAGCAAACCTGGAATGGATTTGTTAGTCATTTTTTCAGTCCTGGACCAAATCCATTCCAGGTTTGCTGGATCACCCAGCTTCGCTGATAAAAGTGTATCCTCTCCAGCCTTGGGGAGCTTTAATAAATCAGGCCCAATAGCTCAGAATAAAATACTCCTAGAGCCATTGTGATTTTCGTCTGCGTCCTTCAGTGTCCTGCTGGTTCCCGCAGGTCCTGGGGACATGTCCTTCTCCTCTGATCTTTAGCCGCGCACTGCAGAGATGATCCCCGAGGTTTCCCGGTGACATCGGTGCATGTGTCGGTGCGGGCGGGAGGATCGGCGGGAAATTTAAGTAATTTTGTATTAAATTCAATACAAAATAGCTGTATTGAGACCAATACAAAGAAATCTTGATATATTATATATATAATTATTTTATATATATATTATACATGCCACTGTACAGTTATATGACATGTTTCACACTTTTTTTCATATTTTTTTTAACAGATTTTTGTGTTTTTTTATTTAAAGTTTATCATTACATTTATTAAATATTGGACATATTCTGGTGAGTTATGCCTAAGAATTATAACCTACAATGTAAAATAAATTTCCATACAAAAAAAAAATGTAACACTTTTTGCATGGAAATACAGCGAGAATTAGAAAGCTAAGGGGGTTAATAAATCAGGCCTTTTGTTTTCAAAGTCAAAATATACATTAAATTGATATCATGGTTTTATTTATTAAACCTGTAGACCCACAAGCTTTCGGCTAACATTGATTTATACTCGATCAATAGGCTAATGTGGATTACTTATAAACAACCACTACTGCTAGATCTGTTCTTTCGATTTAGGTGTACAAAGCAGTGTCACTTCTGTAGCACTTCAGGGTTTACTGGACATACTCCGTTGCTGACTTTATTGTATCCAAAGTTATGGTATGGTAACATAAGCATATGTATACTTTGTATGTATATTGTAAAATACTTTTGTGATCAAATTTTGTACAGTAAATCCATTTTTAATATTTTTTAGATCTCAGCTGTTAGCAGGCTATTGTTGGTTTATTAAAGTGGCATTATATTTAAATGTTGGTTAAACATTGTCCCAAATCCTAATAAAATAAACAAATAAAGGGCTGTCCACATTTTTTATCAGCCATAAAGAAGGGTAAAAAATATATGTTACTGTCTATTTTCACTATGCTGAAAACATGCTAAACTCTAAAAGTCCAATGTTTCTGCTTTTTTTTTTTTGATGCAGGAAAATACCTTTAAGTGAAGCAGAAAACTTTACGCTGTTTATAAAAAATTCAGTTTATTTTAGAAAATTTCAGTTTTTGGGGTAAGTGATTCTGGAAAATACTTTGCACATTGAAATACATTCTTTAATAGGTGTCCACAATGTCCACAATGCATGTTTGCCAAGATTACCTTATCCAGTCCTTAATAAGTCCTGGGTAAATCTCATCCAGCCCTTACCCAGCAGTAAAACTATTTTAGCCAGAAAGACTCTAAAAATGTTGGTGTAAGACATATGAAAATGTGGTACATGATAAACATTTTTATTGTTTACAATGGCAATATACTCCGTGTGGTGGGCAATGGTTAAATGAAAATGACCCCTGGAGTGTCTTGATCATAACCATATATCCTAATATACATGCTACACTTATCTATATATAACCCATGTATTCCAGTTATGATGTATGAATACCTATTGTCTGCCCTACATTTGCACCACAGATGGCTTAACAGTTTTGTTTAAGGTTTTGTCTCTGCACATTACATATATAAAGGCCCTCTTCCAGATCGTATATCATCCAAAAGCATGTGACATATAGCATTAGAGTAGGTTCAGACCTGTGCTAGAAGCAAGAGATCCCACACAGCTCCCGGCAGCTGACACCTTGTCATCTGCTCGGCTGCTCCGACCACAGCGCGGGTCCTTAAAGATCCGATGTTTTTAGATTTGACAGTGAGCAGGTCTGGAAACAAATGGATCCTTGGAGCCATGCAGCTGGGAACTTGTTTTAGATTTACATGACATATTCCAGATGTAATTTCCCACCTAAGAGAAGTAATTTCAAATAAAATACATCCTCAGTGTTCTCATAAATTTCAGCAAGTTTTTTATATTTTAAGTATTGTTTGTTACAACTGTCTATCATGTGACACATAATGACCCTTTTCCTGCATTTTTCCATAACCAAACTACAGTACTGAAATATACAAACAGTACAGTTTCAAGTATACAAACCTCTCTCTGTAATATTTTTTTTATTAAAGGACAAATACACTGAAGACATCGGATGATACTTATTTTAAGAGTTGCAAATACGACCCAGTCTCCAGCCCGTACTGTCCAGTTTTCACAGTCAAGAATATCATAACAAAAACCAAACATAGCTTTGAGGAACTGTCTCTTCTGGTATATTTTCACATTGTTTTTGAAACTTTGCTGTAATTAAGAAGCAAACAAGTTGCATGAAAGGGATTTTTTTCAGGTAGATATTGTACCTGGTTGTTCTGTAGATGAACCTTTGGGATTTACTTTACTCATATAAAGTAGTAAATATGTATAGTGGCAGACATAGCTTACACTGGGCCCTGTGGGCAGAACTGACTTGGAGCCCCCCTGCCAAATCAATTTGGGTATTCTGGTGGCTGAAGAGGGTCTGGGGCTCTCATGCAGCAGCACACTTTCACCTTCCTATTTCCTCCTATTATTGTAATTGTCTCTTAATTTTTTCAGGTGTAATAACCGCTGCCCTTACACATAATGCAAACATCCAGCAAACTAACTCCACCCCCCTACTCCAATTACCCTAGCTTGTAATTATTTGCACCATATTTAAAAGAATTTAGGATTTTGTCTAAAGCTTTTTTATGTCTGACAATTATAAAAAGTGCACTAACAATTTGTATCATTTAGAAACCTATTTGGATCTCAACAACCCTAAATTTGTTTTGCATCAGGGTGGAGTTGTCAGAATTGATATTGAGTGGAAATGCAATTTGGATCATACAAAAGCCTGCAAACCTCAATATTCCTTTGGTCTGCAAGATAAAAGCAACAACTTCAGGTTAGGTTCAAATGTTGCTACTTATTGTACTAACCATACAAAAAAAATTATATATATTATGTATATTTTTTATATTATATATATATATATATATATATATATATATATATATAGTTTATATATATAGTTTTTTTTTCTTTTTTTGTTCTTTTTGTATTTCATTGCTCCCTGGTAGATAATATTACCATAATACACTTACCCACATGTCTCCCCAGCAGTGATACAGACACCAATAGTGCACTAACATTAGTAACTCATTTTGGGACCCATATCTAGTTTTTGTTACTACTGTTAGATTGCTACTGTTAACTACGTCCCCATCAGGGAGCTTTTCTCTTTTTACTTCCTAAAATATCACCAGGTTGGTGAAATCCGTAGGAAAAATCCCTAATTGCTTTACACACCTGATATACGTTCTAAGGCTTCCCCACTCTACTCAAAGCTAAAAATAATTCCACTGGGGGTCTGCTTTAAAACATAAATCTAGTTTTTCGAAGGAAGAAAGACTATATTATAAGTATATGATGATATAATAATCCCAGTGAACTCCATTGCATTATTTTTCTTGGTGTGACCGTCCAGTAAAATTACAGACAGCAGTAAAAACTTGACAGAAGAACTAACAATTTCTTACTTTATTCAAAAATAAGCAAACAAAATGATTGTCTATGACTGAACTTAAAGGCCCAGTACATTCAGATCAATTTCACCAATGTGATTTCTGATCCAACAAATATATTCAGGATCTGAAGTGAATGTGAAAGATTGGGTGTTTTAAAAAAATATTGACTGAAAATCATGTTGAGTATGTAAACAATTGATCAAATCAAATCAGAATTCCAAAAAACCTTCCATCCTAAAAAATAAAGTACAGAAAATCCTAAGTTGGGCAATGTTTTGGGACTTCTGTCTGAATATATTTCCATTGGAAATTAAACAAAATCTGCTAGTGTGTACTAGGCCTATAGGTGAGGCCATTAATGTTACTGAACACATAACCCTTTAATAATTAAAGCATATCATTTAGAATTCTATGCTACAACTCCTGTTTGTACTTTATTGATAGAACGGCTACTTATTATTGGGATAAAGAAAAACGTGAACACAGAGACCTCCTAAAACTCTATGGGATCAGATTTGAGATATCGGTGACAGGAGAGGTTAGGCATTCACTAAGCATATATCACGCTGTATTGGTATACAATTTCCTGTGAGATGACTTTCTATCTTTATTGTCAAGGCAAGAAGATTCAGTATTGTTCCGACAGCTGTAAGTCTTGGAACTGGGTGTGCTTTCTTGGGTGGTGTAAGTAATACATTCTTCAATATTTTTTTTTGTTTTGTATTTAAATTTAAATATAATAACTGTAAGACCTGTCATCACAGATACAGACCAAAGTAGATATAAATTGTCTGCATTGAATCTGCTTGCAGTCTGCATTGTGATGGTAGCATCATAACTGCTGATCCATCCAGATTCTAAGCAACCAAACAGTCATGTTCTCTACATAGCTGTTGGATATCAAGTCTTCAAAGGCAGCAAATTATTTCTATGCTATTCTGCCCCAATCACAGAAAAAAATGTCAAAATTAAACTTCTGCATACATTTGTCTACACCCTGTTTATTCCTTGCATGTCCTGGGCTTGTGAGAGTGGTTGTCAATGAACAAGGGAAGAAAAGATAGATGTAAGAAGTTATAAAGGTTACTTGTGCCTGAATGTATTATTATTATGTATTAAAAGCTAATTTACACATAAAGCTGCACTTTGTTTTAGGTTTTTTCAGTCAGAAGTATGATTTACGCTAAACAAATAGCAAATATAATTTTTGAATGTTATGTTAAGCACAACAAATACTGTAATGCCACTAAAATTATGCCTGAAGAGCTGAAGTGAGAAGACACAGAATTTGGGTAAGTGGTAGGCTACAATAAAATGCTTAAAAACCATTGTAAAGGCATGTAAATGGCAGACTGCACACACAAGTGTAATTATTTTCAGCCACACCTCTTACATATTCCAAAGGTCAAAATAAAAATCTGATATTTCAATGTCCCATGAATTCTAGAAGCTGAATATCATGCTGACCTTATTAATTATTTGGTACTGAATCCCCATTTCTAAATCTACAGCCATAATATTCAAAGTAGTAGTGACTTGAAATGTCATCATTCAAAATAGTAACGACTAGAAATGCTAATAAAGTGATTGTGAATAAATATATTTGGTGTGTTATATTTAAAAAAAATAATTTGAAAGAGGAGAAAATGAAAATCACATGGGTTTAGCCCACTTATCTTTTTTCTTTTTTTCTGCTTTTTACAGGTTTAAGTGTTTTGTACTGAGTTGCCATGAAGTTACTTGTAATGAATCACTTGCTAAATCATCGTTTGTGCATGGTTGTTAGCCTCTAGTAGATCTAAAGTGTTGCAAATTCGATTTTGACAGCCTAATCTGTCAAACCAGAGGCAAATGCAGTTCTAGCATGTGCCACCAGATATCACTCGATTATAAACTGTAATTATTTTTCTAATAGCATCTCGAGTGCAAAAAAAAAATCTTAGTTTCATTTCAACTATATTTAGTATTTAGTATGTGTATTTAGTATATTTAGGATGTGTGTGTGTATTTAGTTTATTGTGTTTTAATTTCTATCTGTACCTCTCCTTTGCAGTAGCAATGCTCAATATGAATCTTGCTATGTTCTATCTTTTAGGCAACACTTTTGTGTGACCTGATTCTTTTATACCTGGACAAAAAAGCAAGTTTCTACTGGGAGTGTAAATATGAGGAGGTATGTAGAGAAAACATGCGTAGAAAATATGTAGAGAAGTTTAGAGGCAACCCTAAACTAATATCTATGGGTGGACACTGAAGGCTAGAATTACTTTATTAGACTAACTGAAAGCGAATCTGATGTTTTTAAAAATGAGGATCCTTACTGTGTTATGTTAACTCTGGATTATGCATCATTATTCTGTTCATCCTATCATTCTATCCTGTCCTATAGTACTAAAAAGAAAGAGTGAACCCATGTCACTATGCTAACCAACCTTGTACACCTCCGATAAACACAGGGCCCAACACACTACACACAAATTAAAGGGAAGCTTCCAGGCTCTGACTCCACTTATTATGTGAGATGTCACATGATCACCGCAGAGCATCGCAAGGGAAGTCTAGGATGGACGTCTTCCCTCTATCTGCAATGGATGCTGCCCTGGTCTATGAGTCGCACAGCTTACGCTGCTCAATTTTCAGAACTGTCCAGCATTATGTCACAGCTATCTTTGTGATAAAGACATTAGTGATAATATATTTTTATTCTTTTTGCAGGCTAAACCACCAAAAGGCCAAGAAACTCAACAATCTACTGTAAGCAATGATGAAACATCTACTAATCACAATGACTGAATCAATAGCAAAATTTTTTAAGCCCTTTACACTCAATGGAAGCAAATAACCCAAAGCATCTGCTCTATGCAAAAAAAGGTGGGTGACTGAAGAACGGATCGCCTAGTTCATTCGCAGTAATTGGTGGTCACAGATGGCCTAACACCTGCCAGCTGATAATTACTAATCTAACTACTGCCCATCTAATGCCCATCTACTCCCTCCTCTCTTCCCTATAACGTTTTACCTTAACATATTGTCTTGCCCAAAAGGACTGAAAGTGTTAAATTAATAAACAGGCAGATAATAAAAGCACATATGATTTCCTAATAAAAGTTTTACAGTTTTTTAATGAAGTTTGCAACTGTAATGTATTGCTCATCAAATCCATATAATAAAAATAATAACTAACTAATGCATATAACACACTGCACCTGTACTCAAACTATTAACCATATGCAGTGCATGTTCCTAACAAGCCATAAATGAGCTTTCAAACATTCTCCTACAGAGTGACAACCATCCATCAATTCATTGTGATATTTGCATAACTTTTATCAAGAGCCAACCTACTGCTTGCATCAATAAGCTATGTACAAGACCCTGTCAGCCCCACCCAGAGACCCAGTGATGACCAAAAAAAGTATGTATTGACAAGGTCTATTTTAAAAACATGTTATTATATTATCGAATATAGGAGATAAGGGAAAAAGTCAGTACTGTTTTTTCATGTTTTGTCAAATGGCAAATAGGGGAACAAAGTTGCAACATGTCTGTGGGCTAAATTCAAGCATAATTCACATCAGCATAATCCAGACTTTCTACTACATATGTTATGCTATGTGTAATGGAGATATTAGCTAAAGGGAGATAAGGGAGAGTTGCATTTCTAAGAACATTGAGCCTGATTTATTAAAGCTCCTAAAGGCTGGAGAGGATACACTTTCATCAGTGAACATGGGTGATCCAGCAAACCTGGAATGGATCTGTTTCAGGTTTGAAAAGATTTGCTAACAAACAGCGCGACTTCCATTCCAGGTTTGCTGGATCACCCAGCCTCACTGACGAAGTTGTATCTTCTCCAGCCTTGGAGAGCTTTATTAAATTAGGCCCATTGAGTGTATGTGGGTGGGGGGGGGGACAAGAAGGTGATGAAAGGTGTGGGTTAGATGGCCAAAACATGCAGAATTGCACAAAAGGTGGAGGTTAGGGGGATCTGTACACTTATCAGTGAGGCTACCAACTAGAATATAGGTAGTGTATCATTAGTATGTAGGATGATGAATGTAGTCCAAGTGTGGTGTTTGAATGTATTCACAACTAATCATAAAATGGATCCAGGTGGACTATGAGGCATCAAATGTACCTTCCATGCTTTTCCTCAAACTGTATAATTAATATTAATTCAAGCCACTGAGGTATGGAGGGTGGAGCAGTTTGCCACAAGACAGGTCCACATGCTTGGTCCATCAGTTGGATCGCAATGGACAATTTGTATGAGAATATATTGATATGTCATTGAGATGTAAATAGAATGTATACCATCCAGTGAAGTACCAGTGATGGTATGGATGTATGACATATTCTACCAAGCACAGAATTTACACCAATACATAATTAACGATTTTACCCAAAAAAACATGTGAGCTGTAAACCTCCTTCTTTCTTCTTTACTCCTCTTTAACAAGCACTAAAAGGGATAAGTTTTGTCATATTCCCAGAAAATGTAAAACGCATAACTTGGCTGTTTATTGCAGTGCCAACATATCTGGAATATGGCTATTAAACATTTAGAGTGGAAGGGACCCTGTACCAAGGTAAAAGATCTTGTACCTCATGCATTTAGAATTTGTTACCAATGGAGGACTTATAAACCATATCTCATTTAAAAATATAAACTTTGTGTAGTTTCATTCTCCATATAAAGTTATATATTGGGGTTTTAGAAGGGGTAATATGTCTTATGTATAGCGAGAGGAAACACCTGTTATGGAGATGACAAAAAAAGGTTTCTTCTTAAACATTCTAGAACTGCAGCAGGGCATGATGGTGGTTGATGTTGCTAAGTGCGTTGTCACTGCTGATTGTGACAGGCAAAGCTCATCTGAGACCCACTAATTTTTCCTTTTAGCATCTAGCTGCCAGTGCATACCACCAGTCTAGGAATGTTTTAAAAGGGTTTTCATTTGTAGTTCTTTCCCCTTTTGAATACAAAGCTGCACTTTTCCCTTCCGTGTGGATATTCGTCTTTGTGTGGATTCAGTGCCATCTTGGGTAAAACTCTTTTCTTAGGTTTCACTACAGTAACAATTTTCCTATTCCGGTCCTAAGAATAAACAAGTCAGTAAAGCCCTGCTCTAAAATATTAAAATACTTAGTAGTATGCATCTTCTTTTTTTCCCAGTTTTCACCCTCTAGTGGTTAATATGTAGTGTTGCACCTATTTAAAGCATGGCCCTCACCCGATTCACACTTGTTTAATGTAAAAAAAAAAATTGTTGATATAGTAAATTCAGTGTACTGTAGCAATGTTATTAACTGTTTAGCAATACAGAGTTTTCTAGTGCAGCTGGTTAGTAAAAAAGTGTCTTTTGTAGGTTGAAGTTTTACTTATTGACTTTTTTGTTCATCAAAAAGTAGCAACATAGTAAAGACGTAAAGCATTTAAGAATCAAAACTCTATTTAAAAATTCTGCATATTCAGAAAAGCCGAGGATTTTTGGCTATCCTGTAAACTCTGGAAGGAGGCTGTGCCTAGGGCAAGCAGAGGGCAAAGCAATAGTCACTGATAATATTTTGACACCACAGTGCACTATAGTATATTATGTGCTGAAATGCAAGTTCTCTGAGAAGGTGCTTTGGGGTGTTGTGTATAATGAACAGCACGGCATTATAACAGTTGTAATGTGTGTTACCATGCATCTCAAAAAAAGCATGTGTTCTTGTAGCGAATGGTTTCTCCTTGTGTCTGTGTGGAGGAGGTCAACTTGGTAGAACCAGTGCACTCCTTTCTGGACAAAATGTACATTATTCTGGGTACAGCTTAGGTCCAGTTAACACTTCTACATGTTCCAAATAACATAACAAATCTTCACTTTTCAGTTCAGTCCCACTATAAAATAGCGTAAGCATAGAAAAATCAATGTGAAATTATTATTATTTAATTCAAGATGGCGAGTTTATTCACAGTCAGTTTTGTAAATGTGATAATTACCGATTAAATTATAAATTAGGGGAAAACTTTGTTTTGATAGAGTGATAAGAGGATAGAACCACTGATAGGGTTTTTATTTCTGTCCACTTTTTTGTTAGACAGATTCACCTTTTCTAATAATTCTGATTAGAAATGCTACCGAGTATAGAAGTAATGTTGTGAGTTTCCACCAGAACAAGAATAGCGGGGAAATCGTCCAATGGGCTTCTATGACAACTGCATAAGAAAAGGATTTCCCTCACGTTGAAAAAAAATCCTCTCACTTTCTGCTGAGTAGACAAGAAGTGAAGGGCAATGGCAAAAAACTGACAGTGGTTTTTAGGAGTCCCCTTCCCCCAATCTGAAATAGTAAAAAAATGGCTTCTGATAGTTAAAAAAATACTGTTTAAAAAAAGAATTAGTCCACTTATTATTTGTTCTGTGCTCTACATTTTCAAGCAGAGAACTGAAATTTTCAGTGCACATTTCAGTTGTCATTGTTATCAGTGTTATTAAAAAACCTACTATAGGAGAATCACAGCAGTCCATACTTAAATCAATGTCTTGAAGGAATATTATTTAGCTGAAAAGTAAAAAGGTCCTTTATCAAACACATGACAAGAAGTACAAACAGATTCCAGTTGATGCTTGTCGGCACTAAATGTTGAATTGTGATTGGCTGCAATGGGTTATTGGCACTTACACATTGCATATTGGCTCAACAAACAGGGCTCATATGTGTTTTAATGGCATCATTATGGCAGACTGGAAGCACCTTCCTTTCTAGGACTATTCCTAATTTCAATATAAAACCAGGCCTTTCATTTGTTATTGTTATGGACCAAGTTAGTAAATACAAACAAATGTCTAACTAGTTTTTGTAAGCAACATAGCTGTTCTTCTGTTAGCTGGTGCACAAAATCTGCACTTTGTGTATGGGCTTTGCAAATTGCAATCATTTTTTGAATCATGCCCCTCAATTACTACTGATAATATAGTGGTTATCCAAAAGGATTTCTGTGTGTCTATAAAAATTAGTTGGCAAATACTGAAAAAAAAATCTAGTATTCTACATATTCAGGGCAGTTTCCCTCATATCTGACAACAAAAAATACATTCTAGAGGTCTTTTTTAATTCTTATTCAGAGCTAAGACGTAAGATAATCTTCTCATTGTCTGTAGGCTTGTAGTCAGCAATGCCTAAGAAATAAAAACAAACAGGTCAACAAAGCAAACCTGACACAACCAGAGGCTGATTATTGTTCGGTGTAATAGTGACTTATGGAGAATAACTAGAGAGAAACACTGTTTTATATATATATATATATATATATATATATATATATATATATATATATCCCCTCCTATTGTGTGTTAATTCCCCCACCTCCTAGATTGTAAGCTCTTCGGGGCAGGGCCCTCTCCTCTGTCTGTATTCCTCTCATGTGTCACTGTCTGTATTCCTCTGTCATTTGAAGGTACACCTTCTTTTTCAAGGCCTGACAATGAGGAAGGTTCTAGAGCACCTGGTCATTTATATTATTAGAGAACCTGTCTTTGAAACAAGCGATAGTTGAAGCCTGAGGCCAGGTAGCTGTGTGCAGCCTGTATACTGAGAGAGCCCAGGAGTTCTTCCAAAGTGATTTCATATCTAGAAACCTCTTACCGATTCAATGGGCCCGATGATGGTAAATGTTTTCAATCTTGGGCCAGGCCCGTTCCAGGTTTGTTGGATTACCCAGCTTCACTGATAAAAGTGTATCCTCTCCAGCATTTAAGAGTTTTAATAAATCAGGCCTAATCTGATAGACTACTAAACAAGCAGCCTCTAAGGTCAACTATTCACTGGAAACGATTCCTAATGCTATACCAATTGAGCACGTGCACAGAGCTGAGGTACTACTTGTAAACATTTTCTTGTTAACAATTGATAACATTTTCTTGATAAAACTGTCTATTTAATGGCATTATACAAAAAGATATTTTTGATTGACAAATAGTGCAAGTGGAAAGCTGAAGAGACATAAGAGGGAAAATGTTTATCATAATTCAATATTTCCCTTATGAGGGAAGTTTGCCGACCCTGAAATATGGTATATATACACACTACAATAATCAACAGGCAGGGTTTTGTGGCAAAAGCTTATTTTGTATTTGGAATAGTTTTTACAATAAAATACATCAACCAATATTTGTTTGTATAAACAGTCTTGCTTGGTACTGCCTCTTCATTTGAGGTCTGGTACCCGTTTAGCTAGACATAGATCACCTACTTGGTTGTTGTTGCGTGTTTTTTACATCATAACATAAAAACTTTCAATACAGCGATATGCGCAAGAACACAATTGGTGGGAGTGTTTGCACGTAGTTTTGTTACCCGAAGCATTTCGCCCGGCTTGGACTTCTTTAGGGGTGGTGCTATGTTTAACGGTGTTCAATACCCTTGTGGGTACAGAGGATATTTTCACACAGCTGTGGTTCCCTGGCAAAGTGACTCTGTTCCTCCCATTGTGAGGTTACCTGGAAACTTCCTCCTCCATATTGGAAATATCCTCTGTACCTACAAGGGTCCGGGACAACTCCTTTCCCCCCCCAATACTTCAAAATAGGGTAACAAAACTACGTACAAACACTCTAATCGTGTTCCTTGCCCATATCACTGTATTGAACGTTTTTACGTTATGATGTAGAAACACGCAACAACAACCAAGTAGGTGATCTATGTCTAGCTAAACGGGTACCAAACCTCAAATGAAGAGGAAGTACCAAGAAAGACTGTTTATACAAACAAATATTGTTTGATGTATTAAATTGTAAAAACTATTCCAAATACAAAATAGGCTTTTGCCACAAAACCCTGCCTGTCGAGTATTGTTGTGTGTATCTTGGATTGACAATCAAACTGCAGCAATTCCTACTAAACTTTACTATCCCACACTGCAATCAACAGTAATATCATCATTATGCTACCATTCTAGTCCCATTCATCTAACACACTGCTGGATTACTGCATTCATATAGTCAGCCAAACAGAGGGTCCAAAAGGTGGATCTAGAATAGTATGGCATAGCTAAATGTTAACTAACATTTTTATCTGATGAATTGGTGAATATAAAGTTTATGTTATTCCTAACAAGGATGCTTAAAAAGATGTCGGTGTGAATGTGTATTTTCTATTATTTAATCCTCTGTGGTATAAGTCCAACAGGGGCATATAAGGCAGCACAAAACCTGTCCCAAACTCCACAATATTTCATGGTTACCATTGCATTGCCAATGGTGCAGGGAAACCCAGTGTCAGCAAGGAGCTAGTGTTTAGAGAAAACAGGCATATTGCTTTAGGACCCCACCGCCTTCATCTTGAAGATTTAACAATAAAGGAGGGAAAAGACTTTATTACTTTTGATTCAAAAAAAAAAAAATCAGCTTTCTTTGAATCAATAAAAAGTCTATTTTGTCTAAATTGTTAAATCAATGCACTCCATTCTAATTTAATTTTATGTTTTTCCCTTGGGCTAACCTTATATAATTATATAATGAAAATGTCAGAAAACTTACCTTCGGACAAATATATATCTGGATCCGTAAGAAGCTGCCACTGGCCTTCAATATTGTTGACTGTTGTCAGGTAAGGTCCATAAAGTGAACCTTTAGTTTTAAATCTGTATTGAGTAAATGGATATTGATAAAATGAATGAAATACAGGAATAAAAAGTGAATTTATAAAATATATATAACTAATATTAAGATTAAATAGTAATATTAAAATGTATTTATAAAGCAACATATTACACAGAGCTGTACATCACTTTTTTTACAAGTTGTATCAGTAAACCATGAATTATAGGCAGGTAGGAAGGGGTCCTGAATGATAACAAACACTTCTGAATGTCACAGGTACTGGATATGAAGAATTTATTAAAAAAATTGGATCAACTGTTCATATATGTTTTCAACTCGAATATAAAGGTTTTTTAGTATGTTTATTTATTTCCCTAGTGGTTTTCAACCTAACTATCCATGTAACTTGTTATAGAGATTAAGTCACTAGTGATATGTGGAATGTCTCTATCGGCCATGTTAGGGGGACCATTGCAGTGTATCCTGGTAATATGGTGATTGATTAATTGTTCACTCCTCATCTATAGCTGGTGTTTTTTGGGTTTGTCATTTTTTTGCCTCAATATGAGAATATTTAAAAAAAAATTCTATACTCTTGCTTTGACTCATTTCTTGCTCATTGCTTTGACTAATTCTACTAAAAGTTTATACAAAGACTTCTACTAGTACTAGCTCCTGCCAGCATATAACTAAAGCAACCTATCTTCCCCCCCAATTTTTTTTTTATAATAATTTCTATTATTCTCACCGTTTTGGATCCTAAATTATTAATTTGCTTAATAGAAATCTTAAAAGTTATTACCAAATAAGTTAATTCCAGGAATTGAAAAATTTCTCTGGTCCATAGGGATATACAGGTGTAAGAACTAAAGTAGTTAAAGGGCCGCTGTTGTAAAAAATATAAATTTTAATAACATGGTTATTACATATGATGATCTATTCAGATTATGCATTTGCTTTTTTTCACATGCCTTTAAGTATACTTTTCTTAATGCTTACATTCAGACCAAGCTTGTCCAGCAAAAATGAGATTAGGGCAAACTATATATTTGATATTTGCACCATGTGAAGAGAAGATGATTTGTTCCCAACCTTTGTCACTGCAAATTTTACTGGAAAGCTTGCTTTGAATGTAAATGTGAATGAAAATATAAATAGGCATTTGAAATAAAAAGGGAATTCATATAGTAGATAAATATGCATGTATCAACATGAATCAAACATATAAAGTGGTAAGACCACAGGAGAAGTTCACAAGTGCCCATATAACGCCATTTGTACAACATTGGACCCTGAAGACAAAGTGCAGCAACTGTAGAACTAGAAAACTTTGCCTTCTCAATTTCTGTTGCAACATGCAGATGGTAGAGTCAGAATCTGCATACACGGCATAAATCTTTGGGGTGAAAAGAGAGGCTCCCATCATGAATGTGTTTTTCAAGAAAGCATGATGCTATGAAGAAATTAGGGGTTTAAAATCCTATAGAAATATATTCATCACTCTTTTCAATACAAGCAAAACAGAATATTAACTAGTATTATATGGGTGTACCTAAAGTAGCCAATGAGTGTATATGGTCTATGAAATGTTACAATTGGATATGCTTGAAGACTTACGAAAAATTTGAGTTGTCCTGTGCAGCTTTAAGGATGTCCAAAAGTGACGATTGTGAAGGCACCTTGATAACTTCATCAAAATTCTGGCCTTCCACCACTAGTCTGACACGAATTGATTTATCACCAATGAGAACTTCACGAGGGGAGGCAGGGATTGATAATGGTTTATCTAGGAAGGAAGCACAGGGTTCACAAACAATATGTATCAGTTTCAGGCAAATTATTTTAAAACCTTAAAAATAAAAAGTGGACATGGACAACACAATAATTACTAATAATGATTTTGATTTTGAGAATTGCTGGCAATTATAAAGACACTTTATTGCTACAAGTGGGTGATAAAGAGCGCCTTAGCATTTTCTTAAAGACATTTATTACAAACTGATATTTTGTTACAGACGGTTTCAAACCTTATATTGCTACAGATGGAAGTAAAAAAATCAGAAGTTTTCTATATGCGCTTTTGTCACTATCAAATAAAGAGCGCAGTAAAGAGCGCAGCAAAGCCCATTTTTGAAGTTGGACAAATATGTCCCTGGCCATCAAAGGATACCTGCACTTCTGGCAGCCCTTTATGGTGCAGATTGAATAGATCCTTGAAAACTGGGGAAAGGGTTCTTGACTGAAGTATGGAATTTTCTAAGCAATAAAGAGGAGTTACGACTTAAGCTAAACCTTATTCTACTTATATGTTGTGTCACAGCAATGCAACTAACCCAATCCTCTGTGTATATTATGAACCTAAACGTTTTGCTGTCTTCTAAATAAGAATGTCCATAAAGTCTGACAGTTTCTATTTTATCCTTTTGTTGTACAAGTTCTGTCCCCCTGTTATGTGCACAATCTGTAGACACTATTGGATATGGGCACGCGTGTCCTCCACAGCAATGTTACTGTAGTGACTATATCAGAATGTCACTGTGAATTGAGGGACTGTTTGTAATCCAGCTCTAAAGTGAACAAAAAAGAAGAAAGAATCACAACACTGCAGCTCAAATGAGTAACCAAAGTCAGCTTAGGAAATAAGTGACTAGATAAACCTTGCTGGTGGGATCCCCAGGTTTGATTTCATTTATAGTAGGAAATAAATAAACCCAAACTGAAAATTATATGTCAATCTCTCCCCCTAGGCACAGCAAAAAAGTGCTTTTGTCACACTACACCACTCAAAACACTGGGCTGCGTGTGAAAGCAGGTTTTTGTTGTAGCCCTCTTTCCCTATGTCACAACTACAGCTCTACAATTAATTGTATTTTTTACAGCAGATTGCAGAACTGTTCTTGTGACACAGAGCACAACAATTCCTTCTCCAGCATTCTGAGTGTAATTGACTTTTTTGCTGGGGTTGGGGGGAGTGATTTATTATTTTTAAGTATTTGGACTAAACAATTTTTGAAATTTTTATATGACTCTAAGCACTGGATTAATCACTTACCTGTCATTGCATCACACTTTATATTAGCCAAATTCAGATAGCTCTTCCGGTGGAAAACAGGCATTAATTGTGACATCATCATAGGGTTCGAGAACTTCCCTTGGTTCACAGCTTCTAGTAAAGCTTGGATTGCTTTAGAACAAGGTTCTCTGCCACTCTGACCACCAAGTGCTAAGAGAAACTGGAAAGAATCATTTCATAATGTTACTATTTTTTTTAAAATGTCCTCTGTGTTTGACAAGAAACTCTCTGCTTTTGGACGCGGTTCTGCCTTCCTTACTGTATTGTGCTGGCATAGCTAAGGTGCTATTTCAGTTTATAGGGAAAATTGACATATCACCCACTGTGAATTACTGTTTTCTAGTAGGATCACTTGGTCATTTTTAAAAAGAAAAATACTGAGAATGGTAGACAGTAAATAAATCACATAAAGGAGTAACAACCCCCACCCTAACATGTCAATGGGTGCCTTAAAGAGGCCCTGTCAATAAACTATTAAAAAAAACTAAACTCTTCATATATGATTCTTTGTGTATTTAACATATTTGTCAGCAACAATGTCGGCAGCTCCAAGAGACCCAGAGTTGTCATTTAAGAAACATTTTATAGTAATCCTCTTTGAACATTTCATGGTAGCTCCATACAAGTTTATGTAGGGAGAGGATGACATACTGGCTCAGCACAGAAAGTATTTACAAAAGAAGAAAGAGAATGGTTATATAAGAGGAAAGGGGCTGTGCTAGGGGACTGACTCTTCTTGAGAAGGCTAATTATTTAGAAAGTTTCAGGGTATATTGCAATTGAAAGAAAAAATAAGTAAAGAAAAAACCTTGCAAGTACTTTTTAATCATAATTTTTTTAAGTTGGTGGCAGGACCCATTTATGATAGGATTTGTTACCCCATTAATGTATTTAATCATTGATTTATCTAAACAAATGTAATAATACATAAATAAATGGTAAATAAACAATAATTTTTGAAAACCAAACAGTTAAAAATATCCACAGCTATAAATGACCATGAAACTATTTTTGCCAGATGGCAATCTGTCACATCTAAACAGTATCTGCAGGATTACCTGTACAGCAAGAGGTGTGCTGTAGATATTTCCCAAATGCCCATCGGTGCCCTGTGAGTTTAAAATTTTGTCTTTAATACTTTTTATAGCCTTCTTCATATAGATGACCTCTTCACGAGGATACTTATTAGAGTTTTTTAAACATAAAAGTGTTAAACCGGCCATGGCCTCAGTGTCTGTAATGATAAAATACAAAGGAAGCTTGTTATCACACAAACTTGACATACAGTTAAGAAACATTTTTAAGAACCACTGTGCTCTGTGTGAGATCAAAGGTCCTCTTTGTAGCTTTCTGACCATAGGGGCCTGATTTATTAAAGCTCTCCAATTTTGGAGAGGATACACTTTAATCAGTGACACTGGGTGATCCAGCAAACCTGGAAGAGATTTCTTAATAGTCATTTGATATATTTGTTAGCAAATGTTTTCAATCCTGGGCCAGATCTGTTCCAGGTTTGCTGGATCACTTATAAAGATTGTTATAAAGTAGTGCATAAGAAAAGTAACAATTAACTAAATCACAATGTTCTGCACTTGATGCCAGGAGTATGAAGGACTAGGAAATTACTTCAAAGCCCTAAGTTCTAATACTCTAAAAAGAAAAAAAAAAAGATTAGCTGGTGCTGAAAATTGCTGGTTATTTCCTGTACTTCTGCTCTTCTCTGGTAACTGTTCCCAGCGCTGGGCCTTAAACTTTGCTTTTAGTTCCCCTGCTACCTGTCTTTGATTTGGGCAAACTTTAAGTCAAAATGTGTTACAGTCTTAGATGTCACAAGGAGAATGAAGTTCATTTTTAAATTACCCTGTTATTTTTAAATTACCCTGTTCACTGAATGGCAACACCTTTTTTATATTTTATTTTATAGCAAATCAAAAAGCTGAGAATTTCAAAACTAGCAAATAATTTAAAACACAAGAATGAAAAGGTTACCTTCTGTGAAAACTACATGTGAAATTAATCAGTGGATCCAGATGTATCAACAGAAACATTTACATGGTAAGCTCCACCTTTTCTGTAAAATCATTTTAGGATAAGCCCCTTTCTAACCTCCAACTGGTCCTGGTGAACATTTGCCCTTGGTTTCCAAAATTAAAGGTTAATGAAGGCTAACTTTGTTAGGGCTATGTTGATAGGTAGACAAGATAGATGGCCGCCTGGGTGCTTCAGCAAGAGTTGCTGTGTTATTTTTGCTAAAAATGCAGTTTCATAATTTGTCACCATCGTTTCTATGTCTCTGTGTATTCTTTCTTAAACTTTTGCATTAGTCTCACCACCAGCTTATGTTTTGTGCATATCCACACATAAAGCTTTATTATGCAGCTGTGTGATATTGCATATATAGGGATATGTGCGGAACATGCCCTATTAGCATGAATTGAAAGGTTTGGGACAAATTATACTATTCTAGTCACTATGCTATATCACTCCTCTTTTTTTTTAGGGTTAAGGTAAATCTGAGATGGCTATTTTCATACATTCTACATGTTCTATAGTCCTTACCTATAGAGATGGATCCTCCATGAACAAACTGATTGTTTTCTTCAGCAAAGATGATCTTGTTGATGAAATGTTTATCGATTAACTTATCATTGACACACAAAGCCAGGATACCAAGGCTGTATTGATAATAGCTGGTTAATGGTTTACTATAGAGCACTATTAAAAAATGGAAAAAGAAAATAATTAATTTACGTACAACTACAGTGTAACCACCATTGACATTTACTGCTGTCAGAATTACAGAAAAGCAGGCAGGTGTGAGGAGTTTTCTTTTAGTTTTGGATAAAGTGGTAAGGGCTCAGAAATTCTGTCAGGTTTACATGATTAAATGCTTGCTCGGTCAGAAAAAGTTTAGAAAATTGTCCATCCTTATAACCCAACCCTTTTTTGACCCTAATACTTAACCACTATCCCCTAACTTTAAAATTAACCTAATCTGGAAAACTAGCCCCTAACATTGTACCTATCCCAGTGACTGACAGGTTGTGCATTCTCATACTAGTCTATAATCATTATGGAGGCTTAACAGATCAGAAGACACAGTCAAACACAGATGATGAAAAGGACAGAACCCCCTAATGTAACCCTAGAACCTAAAGTGAGCAATAAAGCAGAACTAAAGTAAAAAAAAAATGCGAGCAGGCAGGTACTTTTTTGCAGAAGGGATAGATGATGTCTCTTCTGCGATAAAATAAATGTACCTGCCTGTTCAAATTTTTTTTTAAGTACACCTCTTCTTGCTCAATCCTGGTCAATGCCATCCTCACCTACTCATCCTCCAGGTTTAGGATCTTTGGCTATCTTGACTAGTTTGACTGGAATGATTCAACTTCCGCAAAGGAGTTAATTCATTCCCGACAGCCAGGAGTATGCCGGGATAGCCAGCATCACTGATCTGCACATTCACAGCTCAGTGTAGGTAAAAAAAAACATTGCAAACAGACAGGTAAGTTTCCTTTATTCCAGAAGGGACATGTCACTTCTGCAATAAAAAAAACTGCCTGCTCACAATTTTTAATGTTTAGTTCAACTTTATATATTTAAAACTTTATATATTATATAATGTAAACAGACAGTAATCAAAATAAAAAAAAACTATCCCTGACCTATCGAGGTGCCTTTAATGTAGTTACTCATTCCCAAAAATTCCCCAAAATACACAGTAACCATTAACACATACCCTAACCCAGTTGTACAAAAATAAAGTGTACTAGTGATAATAGTAAGGTTTTGTTCTTGTAAAAAAGACTTTTACAGTCTTTTCTGACATAAAACCTCAGGACTATGTTAAGTTGTGCATAATAGGTTGGTGCTATATAAACACATGATAAAAATTAAATGACTTGAGATGAGTGGTTGGATAGTAGAACGACATCTATCCGAAGTGCTGGGATAAAGTAACTCAAGCTAGGTCATAGATTTTAAACAATTGCTTAGACAACAGGATTCATCACATACGGTCTGGGTTCAATCCGGGTGGGGATATACAGCCAACTTTCTAACCAATGCCTATGCTGTAGAAAACTGAAATATGTTTTGGCTGAATTGTAATCTATTATATCATGTATATGTAACAGAAAAGTGGATCAGAGCGCTCTTATTACCTATACTTTCTTTTTCCTTGAGGAGATGGTGTTTCAGACAGGTAATTAACCTGATTCGGTGTTTGTCGTCACAGGAAGCCTTCTGAGCCATCAAGTGAAGAGCAATTAGCCCTGTCTTTGGCTCAGAATCCTTAATATTCAAACTGCTATAAAGACAAATTATACTCTGATTAGTTCATTTTATTAGAAAAACTGCAGTTAAAAACAGGATATAATTCATAGAAATTCATACACTTCACTGCAAGAAATAAAAAGTTTTTCTACAAAACCACACAATTGTTCAGTGCTCAACCCAGAAATTTTTTTAAGCCGGGTGGGAGGAAATTGTAGGCGGGTGGTAGCCCCTGTATTGTGACCAAACACTTTAGTAACCACCCAAAAACAGCCGGGTGGGTGCTGAAAAGTGCCGGGTGGTGCGCACAGCTAAAAGGGCCTGGAGAGAACCCTGTTGTTGAATATAAAAATCAATATATTTTTAAAGCATGTAACTTGGTGTAGAAAAGTTACTCTTTGTGTTACCTGCTGCAAAGGTCCTGAGGCTTCAATCTTTGAAAATATTCATTTTCTTTTTCCAGATTGTGTTCTTCAGAAAGACGAAGTCCAACATACACACTGGGATTGGCCTCTTTATCCGAAGTTGCTTTTAATAGTTTTACATTTAGGTTTCTAACCACATGTTTTTGGTCTTCTGGAATTTCTTTTTAGAAAAAAAGGAAAATAGTCAGCTACCTGCAGGTTAGCAGAAAGAACATGTCTACTCTTAGTAGAGTTAGGGCTTTTGTACATTTTATTCATCAAAAGTAATTATGCAAGAGAATGGGAATGCTAAAGCAGCACAGAGTGATGGTGTTTGTTTAAAGCCAACTTACAAACACCTTATACTCACCCTCATAGCACCTTCCTGCCACACCATTCTCTTTTGCAGCTGTCAAAATATGCCATGTGTCAGAGCTGAGAGAGAATGGTGAGGACTTCCTCTCTGTCATGTAGGGCTGACACCTGTTCTTGAAAAAAATACCAGCCGATGCATGTGGCTAGGGCCTAAAAGTGACTGTAGAGTGACATAGAAAACCATTTTCAGAAAACCGCTCTCTTGGACAGACAATGTCTACCAAATTTGTTACAGACAGAGATTGAAACTGTCTTCATCAGACAGCCTGATTTAATAAGACTGCAATGCCAAGACCACACCAGCCTGTAAGACTGAAGACTTAAAGCATAAGATATAATGATAATATATGGATAGTGTAAAAGGGGCAAGTAGTAATTTAGGCACAGAAATTGCATTGTAGGGAAAAATGCACAGTGAGGTCACCACCTAGTGAAGACAGCAGAGTGTATAAAGGCATACGAATGATAAAGATGGAAACAAAGTTGGGAGATAAAAAAAAAAAAAAAAAAAAAAAGCAAAACCTGGAATTTTCACATACAATGATGTTAGGAAAGTCCAATGATGTGAAAAGTGTTGGGTAGAGCAAGTGAGGTAATTCCTAGAAGTGGGTGAGAACCTATGTTTCAGAAAATCCAGGAGAGTCTGAACACATTTGGGGGGGGGAGGGGGGGGATCAGTGCTAGATGGGTGCTAGCACACTGAAATGTGATATATAAAAGGTTTTTACACTCTGTGACTTTATCCTTATTATTAACATACCCTGATGGTACATTTACCAATGATACAATGATAGGAGACAGTATGATACCGAACTGGTGATGATCTGGGACATGCCAAGTGGAAGGACAGGTGCATTCAGACCTTCCTGTAATAAGGGGCGAATACCTCCACTGAGTGCATCTAAATTTGAAGGACCACAAAGCAAGGTGGAACATGAAAAGCATTGGTATAATTTGTTTACTTTGATTTTATTGTAAGAGATTTTGAATGAATTTATTACACAGGGTTTGCATTGATAAAAGCCTAACTTTACGTAGGATTTGTAATTCAGAATATTGTTTATTTTTTTAACCATCAAAAATATTTTTAGTGCTGTGTTTAAAGATTTATTAAACAATTTTCATAAAAAAGCCATTTTTTTGCTTTCACCCTTTTATATATTGTGTTGCATTTTAGCCCCAATGATCTTCTTTTACCTCTTTACAGCTGCTTCCTGTCTACATGCATGCACTTCAGTGGTAGATGCTGGTCATGTTCTAATGTTGACAACAGGGGGTTATACTTGTGCATTGCATGTCAACACATAATTGATTCTAATACTGTATCTGGATTTGGATATACTTTAAATTGGCCATGATATAGAACACATTCAGTTGTGATTGTGGTTATAAAAGAATCAGAAGCACTTCAAATGAACTTTACCACACATTTGAATTCACCAAAAAGCTTACTATTTTTGCCTATTCAAAGATGTCCATAGACATAAATAATCTATCAATATGGGCTTTTCAGCCTGTACTGGGTGACAATGTATGATGTATGGGGCACCCTGACATCCCTGGAGTAAAGCAATCAGATTAGAAAACCTTGACCAATGACTTGTATCCTGTGAGATAAGACAGTGCTGATACTGCACACTCATCTTCTTTGCTATATTACTTGTGTTGTATGGTTACTGAAGTGTAAAAAATGATAATCACCAACCAGGTCTGCACTGTGACAAAGCTGTGTATCTCAGGACAAGGTTTAAAGAAATATTATTTGGCAGCTATGTATCGGTAAACAATAGTAGTTCTCTAACATACCAACATTTACTGTACTCACCAAACAGTCTTGCTTGAACAGTAAAAGCTTGCACCAAGATTGCCAGGACCAACCAACTGAGAGCCATATCTGCAAAAAACAAAGCCACATTATTATCAACAAATATCTTTATTTGCATAAATGTTTTTTGTAAATGAATGGTAAAAGTGGAGTTGGGCTTTAAGCTATAAATAAACAGCAGCACAACCAAGTAGATGCATGTTTGAGAGCACAATCCATTTAATCAGGAATAGAAAACCCAAGTTAAACATCATCTTTATTTTCACCTTACTATTCTTAGAGGCTGTGACTGGAATAGCTGCAAGCTGCAAGTCTCCTTTTAGCATGCAATGTCTAGCATGAAAACCTGGATATGCTATAGCTGTGACTGTAACACAATATAGAGATCAGCGTTTCTCAACCCTAAGGTTCCTCCAGAGGTTGCTAGGGGTTGCTTAAACAATGAGAAAATTGGATCTCTCAGGTCATCATTAGCCTTTTAGCTAACTGTAAGAGTCATATTCCTCCCACTGGCCAGCAATGTAAGAGGCATTCTTCCTACTGACCCCCACACTAATGTACTGTAAGCTGTGGCTATAGCAATTATAACTGGGGTTCTTTAAGACGTGAAAGTTACTTCAAGGATTCCCCCATATTATTATGGTTAAGAAAGGCTGGTATGGGATAGCCAGAAGAGTTTCTCCTTAGTTATAATAAGTGGAGAGCTCATTCTCAGTTGCACTGGGGCTCTATACTAATAATTCCATACAGATGTCAGGTAAACTTCATATTACATTCTCTGTGATCTTTTCCAGTGACAGATGAACATGTAAGTGCTGTAAACACTGCACTGTGCGGTTTTGTGTAAGCGGCAGGTTGTTCCTGATCAGTTGTTTATCGATCCGTTGTGACGGGGAATCGCTGCAAATTTTTGCAGTCATGACAGTTTGCCTCAGGAGATAATCATCTGATGTGTGTACATAGCTTTACTCACGTGCCTTGTCTTACAAAATGACTTGGTGCATGCTACTACTTCTTTCTCTTTTTTTTTTCATTGAGAAGATAAAAGTATTAGCTAGGTTGCCCTGGGTTTAAGTGTCTTTGCTCATCTCTTAGATCATTTAAAAAAAAAAAAAAAGGTAATTGAAATGGGTCATACTTTTACAGACCTAGATTTCAGCCTTTTACTATTTCTCATATTTAGCACATATTGCCCATTCTATTATTCTGCAATGATTTCACTATGTTTCCACACTGTTAAAACTTTGAATTTTGTGGAAATTATACCACCATCCTTACTTTACCTTATACAGCTTTGTTTTCTTGCCGTATCAAGATTTAAGTTTACCTTGCTTAACATACTGAACTCTGAGCATGGTATTACTTTATCGTACATATGTATTTATTGTTCATCTTCACTGTCAAAACTAGTTAATGCTTTAATGAGCAAGAAGTCTTTAAGAAAGGATTGTCTTTTCACCTATACATAATATCCAGATAATGGATTCCTTGTAATGCAAAACTGAAATTACATTGTACTCTATATCTGAATCTTCAAGGTAGGGTTACACTGCCTGTGGATTTTGTCATAAGAATGCCATTCTATCCATACAGACTGGGTCTCTGAAGATATTAATATTATTATAAAGGATTTATATAGTGCCAACATATTACGCAGCGCTGTACATTAAATAGGGATTGCAAATGACAGACTAATACAGACAGTGATATAGGAGGAGAGGACCCTGCCCCGAAGAGCTTACAATCTAGTAGGAGGGGGAATTTCACACACAATAGGATGGGAGATATGTAGTGGTGGGAAGTAGTGATGGTTTCAAATGACAGAAGAAGATGGGTAGGCAAGTTTGAAAAAATGGGTTTTGAGCGCTCTTTTAAATGAGCAGAAAGTAGGAGCAAGCCGAATAGGACGAGGAAGACCATTCCAGAGAGTTGGAGCAGCTCTAGAGAAGTCTTGGAGCCGTGCGTGCGATGAGGTTATGAGTGAGGAAGTCATTAGCAGGTCATTGGAGGAGCGGAGAGAGCAGCTGGGGGAGTACTTTTTTACCAGGTCAGAAATGTAGGTGGGACAATAACTGTGTAGGGATTTGAAGGCAAAGCACAGGAGCTTGAATTTGATTCTAAGGTGAAATGGAAGCCAATGGAGAGAACTACAAAGAGATGCAGCGGAAGAGGAGCAGAGGGAAGGATGGATGCTGTAGGTCTTCCACATAAAGTGATGTATGAAACTATACAAACATAGGTATTGCAAGCAATACTAAATTACATCTAATGTTGAAGACATTTATTTCACTGCTTTTCTGAACAGCTTCTCCATTTCTAATAAAATTCTGAAATGTCTTCCAGTATTACAAAACGAACTTAGCTGAATGAGACTAATACCATGTCCTGGCCAAAGAAGAACCATCATTATTATTATTACACACTATTTATATAGCACCAACATATTATGCAGCGCTGTACAAAGTCCATAGTCATGGACTTATTGTCCCTCAAAGAGGCTCAAAATCTAATGTCCCTACCATGGTCATATGTCTTTATTGCAATCTAAGGTAAATTTTGAAAGGGAGACCATTAACCTAACTGCATGATTTTGGAATGTGGGAAGAAACCCACGCAGACACAGGGAGAAGCTGCAAACTCCATGCAGATAGTGTCGTGGCTGATATTGGAACCTGGGACCTAGCGCTGCAGGCCAGAGTGCTAAACTGAGCCACCGTGATGCCCGTAATAGACAACATACAAATCTATATAGAATTAAATTCAATATCAAACTACAAAAATTTAATAGGAATGATCAATATATGATAATCCAGGTAAATATATCAAAATTAATCCAAGCAGCTAAATATATACTTTCATGAACCTGATATACTGATAAACAAGACAGTGTCACATGGAACAGACTGTCAGCAGAATACATAGAGGCATAGTCAGCATTTGTAAGGGGAAGCAAAGGGGAAAACTTGCAAAAGCTGCAATAAACTGAGTTATCTTGTGGTTGGCCTTTGACTTCAACTAACTTACTGACCTGAAAATCAGTTTGTGTCATCCTACACACTCTATGCTGTCAGAGAGGGAAACAGAAAAACATTCTGCAGATATAAAAAGTGTTATATATAAATGAAGTGGAACATTGTCCATACTGACAATGCATGCACACCTATAAAACATGTAAATGACCAGTCTATCCATTAATTGATGGAGTGTGGATGACGTCTGTAGTGCTTTACTGTATACATGGTCAATCTCATCAGGCTCATGTCCCTAACCAGATATACAAACATGGAAACCAGAACCAATTTTAGGCACAGACAGGATTGATGTTATTGAAACAAACCTGGGAAGCCAGCAAAGCTAGTGAGAGAGAGCATAGAAATGCAATGAATGTTGAACTTCTGCTGGTTTTTTTATAACAGTGTTGCAAAGCAAGAATGCCTAGCTATCACTTAGATACCATGCTGACCAGATAATATATTCCCCTTGAGTAGTAACATAGTTATTATTATTATTATTATTATTAATAATAAACAGGATTTATATAGCGCCAACATATTACGCAGCGCTGTACATTCAATAGGGGGTTGCAAATGACAGACTAATACAGAGAGTAATATAGGAGGAGAGGACCCTGCCCCGAAGAGCTTACAAGCAAAGCAAGAATACCTAGCTATCACTTAGATACCATGCTGACCAGATAATATATTCCCCTTGAGTAGTAACATGGTTATCACATAGTTTAGTTCTATTCTACATTTTTCCATATTTTAGGCACCGAGCGGCAAGTTAAGCCCGTTTTAGGTCGCTAATTTTGAACTTCTTTTCCTTTGCCATAGTCTTAGGCTGTTTCAGTCCTTTTTTACCTGTTTTAGGCATTTTTACAGCATGCAAATAAGTGAAATTGCAAATAATTTAAAATAAAGACCAGTTCTGTTTTATGTGCAGGCAGTGTGTATCCAAGGGGGTATTTAAAAGCTCCCTATATATATATGTATATAAATTAGAAGGTGTGTAAAGGTAGGAAATAAGGTACATAGACCATAGAACTCATTTTATTAAAGTCTATGCGTCCTTGAATCCACTGACATCTTTCCTAAAAGAAACTGTCATTTTCTAAAAATAATGACGACTAATAGCATTCAATGAGCAGTATGACCCCTTACATATCGCTTTGTCTTCTAGTAAGGAAGTGCAGAATTTCCTGGTTTTCAGGAACAATCCCGGCTAAGATTTGTACCGACAATGCTTCCAATTTTACCAAAACGTTTTTTTCTTTTCTGCTTCTTATATTAAATAATAAAAATTTATATTTTTAATTTAAATCGGTTTTAAAGTAAAAAAAATATATTTGTAATTTTAGGAAAATCATTATAAAAAAAGAACTGAGCAGGACAAAGATCCATTGTGCAGCTACCCATAGCAATCAAATACCAACAATCCCAGACTGGACTACACTACACTGAAATCTGACACAGTTGTCTCCATTTATTGAATAAATCAGAACAATTTCTTTTCATAATATATGCTGTGAAAACAAAGAGTGATCATTCCTTTATTTAGTAAAATGTGGCTTTTAGTAAAATGTATGAAATAAATAAATAACTATTAAATATCCTCTATAAACACTGTAAAAATATGACATTTTTAGCACATACCTGAGTCTTTATCGTAGATCTACAACACTAGGGAGCCCTTTGCTACAGGAAGACTGAAGAAGCCTGAACTCATCAGATCCTGGGACTGTTTTGTTACTTGCTGATCACATGACTTCCTCAAAGCCCTCCCATTCGCCTAGAAGAGCTAAGCATTTAAGGTGGAAATACACTGAGCTGGGATTCTGTGACTGCAGCTAGGAAAATGTTCACATCTAGACCTTTATACAATTTCCTTAGCTACAAATGTATGCCAAAACAATGCCCAGTGGATTTTGTACACTCTCATGACTTGTTCATGAAGGATGTGCTTCTCTTTCATTTTTAAAAAACTTGTTTCTTTTATTTTTATGCAAATCTGAATACAAATCATTTATATATTGTGCTCTTCTATATGTCTCTGTTTAAAAAGCAATTAGAGCCTTTAGATGATGTTTTGAATTCATGATGATTATTAGTAAAACATCTACATAATTCAATTTATTGGTAGGCAAAGCCATCCATTAGGATCATGATCTGACTCAGATCAGGCAGATTTAAGAATAATAGATATCTATAAATACCTGGTAATATTATTAGACAGTATTTATTTAGCACTGACATATTACGCAGCGCTTCACAGAGGCCATAGTCATGTCACTAGCTGTCCCTCAGAGGGGCTCACAATCTAATGTCCCTACCATAGTCATAGGTTTAATGTATGTAAATCTTTAATACAGTCTAAAATCAATTAACCTAACTGCATGTTTTTAGAATGTGTGAGGAAACCCACGCAAACACAGGGAGAACCTGCAAACTCCATGCAGATAGTAACCTGGCCAAGTTTCGAACCTGGGACCTAGCGCTGCCAAGGCCAGGGTGCTAACCTCTGATCTACCATGATCTTTGCATGTGACCTATAGACAGGCTTTGACATACTAAGAGGGGTTCTTTAGTATTATGGTAATGATTTGAAGGGGAACAGGTTTTTTTCTGGGTGTGGAAGAGGGGGTGGGGTTCCTGTTCATACACATGCAGGCCAAGTATGGAATGAATATTGACAATGTTGCTATTGGAACAGACCAATGGAAATAAGTATTTATACCTGATTTAACAAGAGACACATACCTCTCTCTAAAATGGACATTTATCAACATATCAATTGCTGGCTTTGTTCGTTTACCAGTGTCTAGAGTTGATAAATGGTGTCCAGACAGATGTATGCGCATTGCTTGGTTGTTTCTCTGTAAAAGAAAGAAGCATTTAGGCTCAACTTAGCTCATGCATACAACTTTTGTGGTTAGCTAGGAAAAGACAGCCCAGCCAACAAATTCTTAGATTAACAACACACACTGGATGCTGCTGTTACCAGTAAGCATTATATACATATGATGTTGAAAAAGACAAATAAAACAAGCATTCTTTCATGTCTGTAGGTTCATTACATCCCTTGGTATCTCCTGTGGATGTTGCATACCACTGAGGATTCCCTGTAAATTTACCAGTTTGTAGATGTAGAATTACTAGGCACCAAACGCAGGGACTGACAAGGATACCCTAGAACCTAAGGCTTAGTTATTTGGTCATACAAGCATATTTAAGAACAATGCACACATAAGGAAAAGGATAACTATAAGACTGAATGGACCTGGGGAAAGTTTGGGTGAGTACAGGCCCACCATGCAAACACCTTATTCTTCTATATGTGAAAAACTAATACATTGGGCTTCACAAATATTTGACAAGTCAGTCCTGTGCTTCCTCACCTTTGTCAGAGGTCAGCAACCTTTTCTGGCCACTAGGCCATATCAGGGGTAGGCAGGAGCACACTAGAGAGAGTCCGGGCCTAATGGCTCCACCCCCTCACCAGGAACACCCCCTGAAGGGAAATACCTCTCCTCCGCAATGCATACAGAGGAGAGGGAATGTTCCCTATTCACCCCCGCAAAGGAAGTGTTAACGCCGGCCGCAGTAAATAGGGAAGGGAGCCACAACACAGGGACTCAAAAGCCCCATGCGGCTCCAGTAGTTTGTCCCGGCTCCGCGCTGCGGGTTACCAGCCAGGATTAAACCAGGATCAGCCAGGGGGCGCTAGGCCGGAACAAACTACGAGCTAGGCCGTATCTGGCCTAAAGGCCAGAGTTTGCTGACCTCTGCCGCCTATGTTTGTTTTTTTGTATATACCATGTGGTGGAAAAATGAACTGTCTATTTATGACCATTTCACCCTTGTGAATCCATTTCCACCAATGCTTCATGCCCCTTCCTTCTTGTCTTCTTAATCTTTTACTTTTTTCTTTAGGCTTTTAGTTTCCTATTTCTGTTTTTGTATTATTATTATTATTTTTAACCAGGAGCAACTGACCTGGTCATTTGTGGTCCTGAACAACATATATCCCTTTGATAAGCCTGGTTGAAATAGACTCTATTTTACTGAAGGTTTATGCCTGGGTTGTAGTGTTGCTATGTGTTGTCCTTGTTCTATTTAAAGTAAATAATAATAAAATTACCTGTCTATGGGCTTGTTTGTAAGGAAGCAGAAGTTTGAACCGCAACTTCTTGTTTCTTAACAAAAAGTCCATGGAAATGTAAAAACAACTTGAAGTAGCATAGCATAGGAAATAAGCCTACCAGTTGGTGGAGCTGAATGGGTAAATGTACATTTTTGCATAGGGTAACTGTAGAAAGCAAGGTAATTTACCTAAGCCGTTACTTCCTCCTTTTCCCCAAGGCTTCTTACCTAAGGCTGCAATCACAGTCCTGAGGTCCCCTACATTGTAGGCCAATATTCCCAATATATTAGTAGGGATGCCAAGACGTTGCCCACAGCCTGGAGTGTTGGAGAGAGAGAGAAGCATGTTGTCTGCTGGGTGAAGTGAGGGATGAGGAAAGTAAACTCTTTTTTTTTCAAGTTCCCCTAGGCAAAACGAACATTTATCATCATGCATCTTGCAGTGCAGGGATAGCCTTTATGCAATAGTATTTTCCTGGTAATTTAGAGTTCAGATATAAGTCTATTGTTTCTCATTCAGACTTTATATAAAAACTAAACGTAAGAACAGAAATTTCATGTACTGTAGCTTAACAGTCCTTGTTCAGGCTAATAAATTCAGAAGGTACAGAAACACATGCCGATAATGCCAGAAATGCAATGCCCTCATATACTTTGTTTGAGATGAACAGAAAGCAAATCCTTTATTTTTCTTCTTTTTCTATTTTCTTCTGTAAACTATATATATATTCTACTCCCTATGTTATGGAGATAAATCAAGGCAGACGTGTTAAAAGTCAAACCTGGGTGGTGATCTTGGCTCCCTCTAAACATACAGCGGAGGAGTGAATATGGCTTCCAAGGCTTGAAATCTGTGTTCTTCATTGGATTGCCTTTTAACTGGAAAAATACAAAACAAAAATAATACACAAGCACATGTAAGGACTGCTAAAATATATATTACCTTTTTGTTTTGGGTTTCAGGACAGCTTCATTTAGTATCAAATAGAACACATATTGTCAATCCAGCAATTCATATGGTGTGAAGTACTGATCCAGTGTGGGGCTGGGGTACCTGATGTTGGAAATAAGGCAAGCACTTGTCCTCAGTTACCAAGAGTGACACTGAAATCCTAATACTACAGCTCCCATGTCCTGACTTGTATAACTGCAAAATAGTCTACAAAACAAACAGTGAGAAAAGACCTTCTAACAGACATTTTATTAGCAAAATTGTCCTTTCTTGGGTTCCCTCCTCCGACATTTTTTAAGCTACACATACCTTAAAAACTATTCAGGAGAAATATTTTCTTTGTAGCTTTTCAGATACTGCAAGTTTTTATTCCACTGATGTGTGTGTTTTTAATATTAAAATCTCTTCATCTAATTGTTTGTATCATTGAAGTCTCAACTTGTGTCAATTCTCCATGTTTGTCACTTTCATTAGTGTTTCCTCGTCTCTTCATGTATTTCATTCACAGAGTCCCAGTCATTAGTGTTCCCTCATCTCCATGCAGTTTTCTCACCAACCCCTTTTAGCCTGGTGCACCATTTGGCACTTTTCAGCAACCACCTGGCTGTTTTTGGGTAGTTACTTATGAGTTGGGTCACAATTGAGGGGCTTCCACCTGCCTACAATTTCTTCCCACCCAGCTTAAAATGTTATATTTATTGGTGTCCCCCCATGTATTTTATTCATTAGAGCTTCTCATATTCACCTCCACATGTTTATCACTTACTGAGAAGTCCCCTCATCTCCTGTGCTTCTGCTTTTTTTACAATTAGTTGTATTTGTATTACACCTCCATATCACACATACCACAGCCTGTGCTGCACTTTTACTGCCTATTTTCCACGCATACCGACGGCAATTTCTTGGAAGCCAGTTAACCTGACTGTATGTTCTTGAAGGAGTGGAGAAATCTAGAGTGCATGGAAGAAACTCATGTGAATGAGGGGTGCCAACTGAGCCACCTTGCCAGCCTACCATGCTTCTCTTTTATTGGAGTTGCCCTATCTCCCCTAGTGCCTGATTCATTGTTGTCTTCTCATATACATGTCTTATCAATGGACTGGAAAAGTCTTGTAGCTGTACGTGTGATGAGGGGAGCTTCTGTTCGGAAGCCTCCCTCTATGGTAGCTGAGTGGAAATATTGAGAGCATTCTAGAAGAACTCAGGTAACTTCTAGGAGCAGTTTGGCCACAAATCAGCCTCCATAGACTTTCATGGAACTGTTCATTAAAGTTTTTTCATCCCGACACAGAAAAAACCCCTCGGGCCCTGCCATCTTCTGGCTATGTCACCAGATCACAAGAAATGGAGAAAGAAGATTGCTGATCTCACTGTGCATGCGTGACATAGGCTGGGATGGATTTATTTTCCCCATTATAGGAACAAGGCTCTTTCTGTGCATGGCGGACATTGGAGCAGCCAAAGCCTCCTTAGATGTGAGTATCCAGGAGGCTCTCTGCTCCCATTCCTCTGTGCTCCTTTATTGCTGCAGCATAAAGTCCGAAGGTGAGGAGCTTCCTTTAAAAAAAAAAAAAAATAAATGAATTTTTTCATAAAAGGGTTGTCTACCCTTCAAGTTTCCACATAGCTTATACTAGACTGCTCACACACATTACATTTATTTTGTTACCCAGCAACTAAAAGACATGAGGATCTGTTCTGATGTAAGCCGAGCACACACATATTCGCATTACAGGGTTGTTGGTGAATGTAAACACCACTCTCTAGGCTCCGCCTCCATGCTCGCTCCCCAGCAACAAGCGGCGCCTCCAAGCCCCGCCTCCTGCTGTCCTCAGACAGAAGCCTTCTTCTATGGTGGCCGAGTGGAAACATTGAGAGTGTTCTAGAAGAACACAAGCTCCGCCCAACAATGGATAACTGCGGCTGAGGGAAACAGCGCGCGACATTTGTGTGACCGAGAACAGCTGAGGTGAGAGAGCGCGGCCTGGCCAGGGGGCATCGTGTGGAAGTGTAGAGTCCCCCCAGCGGAGAGAAGAGAGCTGACCTCCAAGTGACGGGTGAGTGCTACTCCGTGCACACGTGGGCTCTTGTTATTGTTCCGCATGTACTCTGCTCTGATAGTAAACAGCTGCGTGACAGCATGCGCGACGTGTCCCCAATTCACCCTGTGAGGAAAGAAGACCTGCACATTCCCAGGGTGCCCTGCACAGCTCTCTGTATGCACAGGTCCATGGTAATGTGCGGCACCTGGCTCCTAGGTGAGCTCTACAAATCTCCCTACATGCATGGTCTGACATTCATGGTAATGTGCAGGCACCTGGCTCCTAGGTGTGCTCTGCAGATCTTTCTACATACCTGATCTAAGGCCTGTGGTAATATTCAGACACCTGGCCACCAGAAGATCCATATTGGACAATGTTTCCATTGATTGCCGCCACACATTACAGATCTGTAGCCCATCTTGGCCACACACAGATGGATCCGGCGTGCTCAGAGGTCTGTGGTTGTCTCCCTGCCTCTGGCTGAGCCTGGTGAGGGGACATCAGTCAGTGCGGATCATTGTCCACATCTGATCACTGTGTGATAGGGCTGCATTGTGTTCTCTCCTCCATTGGCACAAGCATGCAGGTTTGCCAGATGTTTCTAGAATGTTCAGCCGCTGCATTATTGGCCAACACATTCACTCGTGTCCTAACTTGCCTTCACTTCTTGGTGGCATTGCCATGGCTTTCAGCACAGCTGGGCACTCCCTATCGTATGGCATATGCGTCTGTGATGTTATGTGTTTTCTGTCTTCTTCAGCAATCATGTTTTCTTTTTCATTCCTTTTTAGATTTGATTTTGTTTTGTAACATTTGTGTTTTCTTTCACAAGGAAGAGCTGGAATGGCTGCCGTGGACAGAGCTTTTAGTGCAATACCATTGTGCAGGATGGAATACCCACAGCAAGGCTCGTTTCTTCAGAGGACCAACGTGAACTCCCCTTTCCTCGATACATCTGGAAATCAGCATAACCTTATAAACAGTATTCCCCTTAATAGCAGCTTCAACAATAATGGCTCTTGCTTCAATGTGTGTAATTCATTTCTCACAAACCCTGTAACTGGAGAAGAAAGTCTGGGCATGTTAATGGGAAATGCTTTACCGATGGTGCAGAGTCCTGACAGGACACATGTTTTATCTCAGGCTTGTACTGGGTAAGTGTAAAGGTCAAACTAAAGTCTGTGTGTGAACCCCAACAATGATCATTTACTTCCCTTTAGAGTGTTAAATATGCAATGAAAAGTATTTTATTCTATCTGTCCATGGCACATTTTCTTCATCTCTCATGGACTCCTCACTTTTTCTTGGTCTACAGAACAATTACTTTTTTTTTTTACACCTAATACACATGGGCTGATATTACCACCAAGCTAATAAAATATTCATATTGCCAAAAGTCTGAAGTAGATTTTAAAGCATACCTATCATAAGCTCAACTTTTTGGTCCTTGGTTAAACCTGTTGGTGAAAACAAATGTCATACAGGTAATGTCTGTGCCTGCGGGGAAATAAAACACTGAGAATATGAACACATAGAAAAGCTGTATATATTTCTCCAGGTACGCTTTTTACTTTAGATTGATTTCTGAGAAAATAATTGTATCTGAAGTATGTTTCCGGTAAAGTGTACTTTCAGCTGGTTAACCAATTTTTCACTCCTGAATTGGAAAAGTGTTTGGATATAATGATTCAGTTGAAAGTACATGATAGTGTGCTGTGATTTTGAAGTACTGATGTGTTTGTATTGCAGCCAAGGGACAAAATGCTGCCATGTCGGAATGTGCCGTGTTTACTATAGTATAGCTAGTAAACCTGATGAATGGTGACTGGTGTAAATATTGATTGTACACAGCGGCTACTCTTCTACTATTGTACCAGACAATCAGGAAAGCGCAGCACATAATTGTTCAAGAATATTGCACACATTTTTACCAGCTGGAAAATCCTTTGGTACAAAAATGGCAGCAGATCTGTAGTTGTGTACCAGCCCTAAATCTTACAAAGGAAAGAGATGACTTACAATGTGCTGCCTGAACCCTGTTACTTTAATGTTGTGATCTCAAAACCAAGTCACGTTGTTGTAAATGCACCAGTATGTTGGCTTAGACATTTTTGGAATCTTTTGAAGACCAGAAAAAATTTTTTGATAATTGACCTGTACTAAATCAAGCTATAACTTTCTGAAAACCCAAATTAGAAGGATATCTTCGCATGTCTGTAGTAATAGTGAAGCAATAAACCTTTAGGGGTTTTTGCACAACTTGGTGAAAAAACATGCAGCTCCAGCAAAACTACTGATGTATGCCGGGGATTGACAAATTGCTCTGCCAGTAGCCACCTTTAGCCGCTGCACAAATCTTCAAATGCCAGCTGTGCAGCCAAAAGTGCCGCAGCTCTTAAATGGGAGAGGTTGGAACTACCCACTGGAACCTACTTTGCAAAACAGGTGCCTTAGCATCTTTTTTTTTTTCTGTCTGTCTGATATACAGCTCACTTTTGTGGTGGTGCCACCTTCCATACCATAAGCCTGGCTGTTGGTAAAGTTAGCTATCTTAGGGGTGTGCCAGTTATTTTATGTTAAGTCAACCAATCTATAAACTGATTTTATTGTTTCCTATAAGTTGCCCGTACAGCTAGGATAATCCAGATAGGTAAAGTTCCTACTAGAAGAGAGGGAAGGGTTTACAATATGCAGTGATTTCTTTCAGGGGACATTATAGATCTTGCTGTTCTTGGGATAGCATTTTCTTTTTTTGTAATTCAACTTGTTGGACAAAAAGTTATCATGGCAGTAAGATGTAGACTCATTTGTGTTTGCATCATGTTTTATTGTTAATGGAATTTTGTGTTTTCTCATACAGAGTTTACAATAATTTTATCTTCTACATTTAGGCCTGGTGGTCGAATAAGAAGGAAGCATAAACATGATCAAGATGACATTGAGTAAGTAACATTGTGTTGTGCTTTTATTTCTGTAGTTGATAATAAAGGTGCCTGGTTATATTACCAGAAATTAGGCTGGACATGTCCTGACGTTTAGTCAACTCACATTTTGTACTGGAGGCCAGCAGTGGTGACCACCAAGTTTTTCTTATGATGTTTAGTCATAAAAGACATGAGGGAGTTTGAGTGTAATGTGGGCAATGTTTAAGATCCTTTTTTTCCTCTAGCTGTCCATTAAAGAGGAGGAAGATCTGTGAGTCTCCCATTCTTGAAAAAAGTCAAGCTCCAGCCACCTATACTGGAGATACATCACAGCCGTGCTGGAGCCCCAGCCATCCACATGTCACCCCAGCAGCTGTAGCCCCATCACTGTGTATACCATCGCCTGAGATACAAGCACCTCTTCCGGAGGATATGGAGGAAACCACTATAGAATCTCAATCTGATGCTGCTCTTAGAAGGATTAGGGACATTGAAAGCAGGTAAAATATACTATTTATGTCATTAAGGATTCTTTGACATCCTGTTGATATTCTTTGACATCCTGTTGCTTTCTAGGGCATTAATTGTTCCACTGGCAGGATTGTGAACATAAAGTAAAAAATCTAAACTAATGCAGCTACTGTATCTAAATGTGTTCCATTTTTCCTTTTGGATTTAGATTTGCTTTTACAATTAATGAACAGACACGTTCAAGGCATTAAACTACTAGCAGTGTGCCCATTCTTTAAACCGCTCGTCTGAAAATGCATACAGTAGTGGCTCACATAGTATTTTATATTTCAGAGTAACCAGTGTTTACAAAATCATAAACACAGAATATTTACTGATGAATAATGTGACAGAGACACTTCTCAGGATTCCCCCTTTACTGAAATATTACATATAATGGGCAGCTTGTGGTACTTTACCTGTGTGGTAAAATGATTACTTCCTAAGTTGCGTGTTCCTGAGCTGCATGAGTAATCTAGTGGGGGAAAAAACTGTTTCCAATGTGTTGCTTCCAATATTTGGTAACATGTGTGTTAGGATTATGTGATTTTTAAAGGTCCTTTTGAAACAAAAATTATATTTATTTATTTTTTAGGCTAGTCCTTGACGAGGATGATGATGAAGAAGAAGACAGTAAAGATGACAGGTTGCCCACACTTGTAATGTCGGATATACTTGTTGAAAGCTTGAAAAAAGGTTTGGATGAATCCCTGACCAAAAAGATTGTAGATTCCATGTAAGTTTTTAATATTTGTTCTACAATTTTCTCCCTAGAAATGTTTTTTAGCCAGGTAGCATGAAAAAAAAAGTGGAGGTGGGGAAATGTGCAGGTGGTTCAACAAGTATCGGCTGGCATACAAAATGCCAACATGACATGTATTGCCTTGCCCAGTGCCCCGTACTTAATAACATTATAAACAACCACGGAAAAACAGGTTGGGTGACTATAAAAGGCGCCCAGATTATTTTATCCCTTCTGATTGTTTGCTTAAGAAATGAAAGCTGTTGAGAGCCCGTTTTAACCCCCTTATTACCATGTTTGGTTCACATCATTGATTGTGAGAGGGTTGTAAAATCGCCATCTCCAAAACTATTGTTTCCTGATGACCATCTATACATGTTATGATAGTATTGTTTACAAATTCCTATTTCATTTCAGATGTGTAAACCTTTTTCCATGTTCATATACAGCCCTGGCTGTCTAGTTAAGGGAACCATTTAGCATTACATGTTTTACATTGTACTGTTCTGTGTGGGTTTATCCTGCTATTTAGTGGTCTTTAATTGTTATCTAGACTAGGTGATTTTTTTTTTGTGTGCTGCTCCTCTGTCTTTAAGGGGCTTTCCTCTATTGTAAAAAAAACAAAAAAAAAACTACATGCGCAGATTAGCAGCACTGGATAGAACTGTAAAGCATAAAAGTAATGTTTTTTTTTTTTTCCTTAAGATATTGAATTTGTTGTATTTGTGTTGTAGGAATCGTCCATCTATGGAGATTGTCCTGTGGAAACCCCAACCAGAATTTCTTATCGATAAACTTCAAAGCTTTAGCAGTCGCCATGATGATGATGAAACTACGGCATCCACACAAGTTGCTCCTGAAATGCCATTCCTCAGACAAGTAGAGCCACTGGAGACAGACAAGCCACAGACTTTGAATTTAGACTGTAATATTGACCCTATGTGGGGCAGAGAAGAGGAAGAAATGGAACTTAGCTAGAACTAGCTGTTTCTTTTTTTTTGTCTGTGGTAATAATTTCAGCTCAAAAGTTGAAGCTGAAGATTTTTTAAGGAACTTTGCCAACCGTAAATGTTTGGACTAAATGTTGATGCACAGATTCCTACATTTCTCTGTGGAAAGTTCCTAATTGCCATTTTTTTGTGGAAATATGGGCTCTTCAAAAGTAGAGGAGTTCCAGAACAGGAGCTTTGTGTTACTTGATGGCTTCTTGGAATCTTACTCTTTGAACTGACAGATTGTTAATCCAGTATTCTAATTTGGGAATTCTTGCTTGAAGCAGAGGTTGTAGAATATGTACTTTTTGCAGAGCTGTTTTGATTTTGTGTTCATATTTTATTCAGTTTTTTGAATACCTTGAATTTTTTTTTGTGTGGTCTCAAAATGTACCTATGCCTAAACTATGAACTTTGAACTCTTTACATATTTTTACTGATGATAAAAGATCTTCAGAAGAAGTCATCTCTGAGCTCTCTTGCTGTATGTAAGGTGTAATTTATCACTGAAGGTCACGGCAAAGACTGAGAATTCCAGTTTCAATCATTAGTGTGTGCTTGGTTGCTTCATGTACACACTAATGGGCTGTCAGGCTGCCAAGATCTGCTCCCCATAAAGAGCTGTCATTTCAATTTTTCTGTTGTGAACTAAAATTTAATTTCTCTGCACTACCTGTAGATTTAGAGAGAAATGTATCTTATTGCTTGAATGTTTATCCCGAATATGTAAATAATGTATTGGGCATATTTTGGGTGTGGGTTCACTTTGAGACGTTGGATATTTCAGTTGACTACACAGTTATGTACAGTTATTAAAAAAATATTTTTGACACTATGCTTTCTGAAATTAAAATGTGTTCTTTTTTTAATTTTCTAGACTATTTGTTGGTATTTTGGCTTTCTTGTAATTGTTGTTGGTTATTATTATTATTATTATTATTATTATTATTACTTCTAATAATAATAATAAAAATAAACAGTATTTATATAGTGTCAACATATTATGCAGCGCTGTACATTAAATGGGGATTGCAAATGAGATACAGACAGTGACACAGGAGGAAGAGAGAACCCTGTCCCAAAGAGCTTACAATCTAAGAGGTTATAGCTTTTTTTTTTTTTTTTTTCCCAGAATTATTGGGGTCGTACAGCTATGTCATGGGAAATCATACCCAAGACTGGACAGGAACGAACAAGATATAAAACTAACTTTTACATATTTTCTTTTTAATTTTACATAGAATGGGGACAGTTAGAATCCGTCAGGATAGCGGTCAGAGTGAAGAAATGTGAGAACTTCTGTCAGGTTTTTCAGCTTTGTTTTTCGCCCCTTGTTCTTTGTGATCATTTGGACAGGAAAGTGAAGAGTAATATTTGCAATGCACATACAGGAAACTATTAAACCCAGCAGTCAGTAATGTGAGCTGGAGAATAAATTTGTAAAATGTTAAGACGAACATATCGCCAACTTTATTACTTTATATATAAAAGGGTGGCTAAAGTGCCCATCTCACACAAGCTCAGTGAAAAGGGCACATTGTTTTTTACGTTTTCTGGATGGTCTGTTACCTGATCGCAGGCCTCATGGATAAAGTCATTGACATTGTCCTTCTAACAAGATGATTATAGAATAATGTGGCTTTTCATACTTCTTGTAAATTTGTGTGAATTTTTAATATGAATAAAAAAAAAAACACAAATTCCTTAAAAACCCATAGGTAAAGGATTGTTTTAAAGTTGAAAAAAAAATCTATAATTTCTGGAGCCATCGGCCCTGTTGCAATCCTGTGAGGATTTGGGCTCATTGTTATATATCTTGAGTGAATGAGAGTGTTAAGTGATGGCCATTCCTAGATAGCGCCCACATGTAAAGCTCAGCCACCATAACTAAAAGCACTGAAAGTAGATCTAACGCTGAGAGATGATGAAAGCTGCCATTTCTGAGCTCATTCTATTGCTAATAGTCTGGATGAAACGTTTGGTCCCAGTAGTATCAGGCAAGCTGTATATTATAGAACCAGGTCAGAATATGCTTCTTTTATCTCCGTGATAGGTCCACTTTAAATGAAATAACAGCAGGGGGCCATCTGTCTGGGAAGGAAAGGGCTAGATCAACTTTTTAACATAGGGGAACCTCTTAAAAAATTTTTAAGGACGGAACTCCTGGTATAATTACTGTATCTACAGCTCACAGTATATTAGTGTTGTGGTCAGTAGGAAGAACCCCTCTCACATCGCTGGCTAGCGAGAAGAATGTCCCCCTAAAGAAAGCCAACAAGATCATTGGTGTCACCTAAACTGACCTGAGAGGCACAAACTGCTCATTGCTCAAAGAACCCCTTGCAACATCTGGAGGAACCCTGGTTGAGAAACCCTTGACCTAAATGAAGCTGGACTTCCTCAGCCCAGATATGAGATGGGACCTGTTGCTTTATATTTTAATGCACACTGTGAAAAAGCAACCCGTACAACTGTGGTAAAGTAGAGCTCCTGCTGTAGTTCAGCTTTAAGAAAAATGTGGGGATATAGTATGACCCATTAGGTCTTCAGACACTTGGCTGGCTCTGAAGGAAACCTGGAGCAGTTTCCTAACAATGTTTCATGGTAACATTTCAGTGCTGGTTCCTCTTAGGAACAGAAGCAGTTAAGGGGCAAGTTTAAACCTCATCGGAGGTACAATCATTAGGATGACCCATAATTGAAGGCAATTTGAGCTACATTATTTAATACACAATCAAAGTGTCGCTCACATACATGGTTTCCTGTGCTCCTAACCTTTTCTCTCTGCATGGCCCTTTAATACAATGTAATGGTTCCTTTACCTACTTTCTATGGCAGTTCTGTGCCCAGCTAATTAGTTAGGAGGGTCCCAGCTAATTGTATGCTTTTTTGATTGCTTCTCTATCTGTATAAAAAAAGTAGTATAGAAAAGTGCATGCAATGGCAGACTAACAGAAACTAACACATATAGATTCTTAAAAAGTTACATAATGATAATCCGTCTACAGCTCCTCCTTACTATAATTAATAAAACAAGGTTACATTCTGATGTCAAACCCCCTTCATGGGACTTTTCTTGCAGGTATCATTCTCTAGCACTAGATGGCGAAATAACCATAAATATCATTATACAGTACATATCAGTTATTTGTTTCCCAAAACTTTGAAGCTCACTTGTGTTCTTGCTTCTTATAATAAAATATACATGTTTTATAAATAATACAGCTTAGTCGTGGCATTAGGTAAAATGTACTTTCAGTGAGGACATATTTTGACAAGTGTAAAGGTTTTAAAATAAAAAAACACAATTACCATCTTTGCTAAGCAACTGTATAAAAAAATCAAGAAATATACAAGCATACATATAGATATTATATATATATATATATATATATATATATATATATATCATATTGACCATTAATGAACCTGTTTCAGCTTTAGGAGAACTTCTGTTAGACTTGCTGTCCCCCTACAATGAACAGCCGATTGATGTTTTTTTTCTCATAGATGTATTGCTTTATTTTTTAGTACTCTTTTTTGGTGATTTGTATTGTGAAAATGGTATCTGTTTTATTATATTTAATACATTTATGTCTATATTTATGTAACTAAGTCATCTTGCAATTGAGCTGAGCCCTCTAACCTGGAAAGAATACATTTTATCTGACTCATTTCATTTTGTAACATTGTTGCAGCTACCTAATCAGGATTCAGCTAACCATCTAAACCAGTATTAATTCATTAATTTAATTGATTATGATTTTAATATTTCACTTTTATTAATATAGCACCAACTTAATACTAGTTTGTATTTATATAGCGCCAACATAATACACCGCACTTTACAAAGGCCTTCCTCATCCTATTAATTGCCCCTTGGAGGACTTCATAGTCATAAATCACAAACACTGTCCAATGCAATTTTTTTTGGTGGGAAGCCAAATAACTTACCAGTATGTGTTTTAGAATGTGGGGGGAACCCATGCAAACACAGACAGAACATAGAAATGCAGATTTAAGCTTGGGACCCTAGTGCTACAAAGGCAAGAGCACTAGCCACTGAGTCACCATGCATTTCACAGATTTGCTCGATTTACATGGCTGCAGTTTTTGTTATGAAAAAAATAGAAGAATTAGGCTAATTTGGGAACAGTGGTCCCCATGCACCTTACTAGCTGCAGGGCCACCTTCACAGCTGTGTTGGTTCTTGAACAACCAGCATTTGAACAATTGACAGCGGGCAGCAGCAAGCAGTAACAAACTTTGCACTGCCACCCCCATTCATTCTCTATTTGGCTGCAGGTGAGACTTTTTCGTTTAGTGCCTCACCCGAGAAAGCAACTCCACAGATTGGTGCTAGCAGAAAATGCCACTGACAGGTTCTAGCAAAAAATCCCACAGACCGGGTCTGGCAGCCTACCCCACAGTTTAGACTGGGTCCAGCATCCCCACAGATTAGGTCTAATTCTACAGACTGTCTGACATCCCCACCCACTAGGTCTATCTAATAACCCCATGAAATGGGTGTAGCAAATAACCACACAGATTAGGTCTAACCGACTTCCCCACAGACTGGGTCTAGCAGTTCTAGCAATTCCCAATCAATAGGTGCCCACAATCCTCCAGTTAGCCACGTCCAGGTGTGATCTCTGTTTGTTTTTGAGGTCCCTTACTTCCAGTTCTAACACAAGCAGGAAAATAAGGAAATTAGAACAAGTAGAACACTCTGAATCAAATATAATTTCCTAAATATCCTCTAAAGCAGGGGTGCCCAACAGGTGGATCACGATCTACCGGTGGATCGCAAAGGCAGCGAGAGTAAATTGTGGAGCCCTGCCTTTCAAAATAAACTCTACCGCGCATAGGAGTTTTCCGTCCTTAATCCAACTTTTTATTGTTGGTAGATCATTTTGACTTGGTCATTTTAAGAGTAGCTTGCAAGCCAAAAAGTGTAGGCACTCCTGCCCTAAAGGAATCAGTTAACCATCCCTTGTCAAGTCATTTTCTTCCAAAGAAGCAGAAGTCCTATGTCTAAATGAACTTGGAACCTCCAACCAATCTCCAAAATAAATATTTTAATACATATTTACAAAATGAGAATTACAGGTTTTAAAAAAAACACTAAGATTACATTTGCCACCATGTTACATTGTTTTAAAAACTGGTAAGATTTGTACTACTTAAATCAACCAAAGCTGATGTATGTTTTAAATTGATGTGATGGTGATTGTTGTAAGCCATGCCTAAATATCTAATACTGCTGTGGCTCCATAACGAGGATTCTGATCTGTGCCAAGGATTAATATAGCACAATCTCCCCAGTATTTAAGCAAATTTCCTGCAGCTTGAACAGCAATCAGCAGAATTCATTTTTTGTGTTATGTGACCCGCATATGTAATAAACTGAAACTCACTGATAGCAGTAATGTGAAGCTAATCCTGTATCAGTAAATCAAGAACACTTTATCTCACTTCCTGGAATTTAGTTCTAAGTAAAGTGTGATTATTTGATTAAATTTCACATGGGATTTAAAAAATATTTTTATGAGCTGCACACATTAAATTAAACTAACAGTAGTAGTAAGCATCCTTAGACATCTTTTTGTTGGATATTTCCTTTCAATAAGACTTGCTGGACAAGATTACAAATCCCATGACAGATAATACAGTTTACATATATGCATTTCATCTGTGTGTTTGTCCTGTGTACGGCTTTTGTTTCCTATTGAATATGCACTGCTTTCTAATGCATAAATACCTTTGACGTTTCATAGTTGCGTGTAGACAAATACATTTTAAGCAGGCATAAGAATACATCATTCATTTTATCAGTGTTATCCAAATGCCATTTTACAGATGCAGTTTAACTTGGTAAGTATGGATAAATGTCATAATGGTATATGTGCACAATAAACTTGTGTAGCACAGTATTATTTCTTTTAAGTGTGTTACTATTTTTTCTAACATTTCTAGCACAACATCCCTTTAAAAAACGCTCAGCGGAGATCAATTAACATTTTAATGTGCTCTTCTACCCAGCAACACTGTGGACACAATAGGAAACCAAACTGCAATCATCTGCCATATATTTTAATGTTTACCATCTTTAGGAAAGCTCTAATCACTAAGACCAGAGTGAATCCTGATTTTCTTTGTAGACACAGGTCTGGTACACTGTCATGTCCGGTTATTGTGTGTTAGTTTGTAGCTAGTAGTAATTTATGTGTATACATTGGTAGTTCAGCAAAATACTGTATATAATGCTTTACAAGTCTAAAATTACACTGCATTCTGCTGGTCCTTAATGCTAGTAAAAAAAATACATTACTGCCTTTTGCTTTGCACTTTTGCAATTACCACTACCAGATTGCAAGGTTTAGATGGGATTCAGTCTGCTGCTCCTAATGCATCCAATGTATTATATTGGGGGCCTTCACATACCAATTCTGTGCATGGGGAATCTTTCTATTCTATTTTTGTGAATGTAGATCTTAAGTTTAGCCACATGTAGAAATAGCAGATTACATTTCTCCAACAGAGTTTATCACTAGACTATGGCTTGTAGAAGGAAACATCCGATGCCAAATTCAGAGGATATTTGGTATCATGTACCTCAATTTTACCTGAATGGGGAATTAAAGGGCCTGGATGGGGCCATGCGTAATTGTGCAGCTACAGATTTGCAGCATTTTATTTTGGGTCCAGGCCTGGCATGTTCTGGAAGGAATGGATAGGCCAGGCACTGCATTCCTTTTTCTGAGGATCACTCCTTTTCTCCTTTTTTTGAGGATCACTCGCTGATGATAAAAAGAAAGCAGGTCCTTTAGACTTAGGGAGTTTCAGGCCAGGTGGCTCATGAGGACAGGCTAGCTGGAGTGTAGCTTGTATGCTGGGAGAGCTCAGGAGGTCTTCCAGCGTGTCCATGGAAGTCATGTTTTTATATCTGTATTAGCATTGTGGTATTTGGAAAATGAGATCAGTGGTTACTCCTAATATACCAGGTCTCTGTCTATCTGACTCTTTACCCTTGGACAGGTTCTGGGGTAGAATGAAAAGGCCAACCCAACTTTCCATTACAGAACTCAGGATCCTGGAACAGTTCCTCACAATTATGCAACCATTGGTTGATGAACTACCCCAGACTCCTTTCCCAGTATCCTACCTCTCTTTCTAGAGGGACTAGAAGCCAAAAATAGGGGATATATATTACCCATCCAGAAGCCATACCTGGATTCCTGTACAACATGTGTTCACCTATGTTCTCCCAGGTGGATCGCTGCAAACTATTTTGTACCCTTGGTATCACTGAACCTGACCCTATAAAACAGAATATAAGCCCAGCTGGTGTAGTTGGCATAAAAATAACATTCTGTAGAATTACTAGTAGACCATATTGTGGAAATTCCAGTTTTCTTGCTTTCATGCTGTCTTCTAGTAAAATCTTGTACAAGGATAGCCATCAGTAATACAGAAAATTGGGAATTTACATTGTTTCTTTTATAAAAAACATAGAAATAAAAATAACATAGAAACTAGGCAACCAGCGTTTTAATACTGGAATGTGAGCAATGGGACACATGTTTCTTTAAATGTCAGAAATATGAGTTATACAGATTGTGTAATTATATTTCCATTGAGTAGGTCCAACCTGGGTTTCTTTTTATGATTTACAGGGGCGTCTTCGTACATATCTCATGCTTCTGTACACACACCTGAACACATAATAGAATCTGATGTAACTTTCATTTCAGGCACTTCTAGAGCGTATCTACAAAAATATTCACATTACCATTAAGCTGTGATGGCTAACATTTTACCTGGCAGCTGGGTTGTATATGTATTGATATATGAATCAAGAAAAAAATTGTTGAGATTGTTTGTTATCAGATGTACAGTGTTTCTCGTGTGACTGCATTTACCAGCCATACCTTTCTAAACAATGTGTTCATTAGCTGGTCACCTAATATTGTTTGATGTACATAGTTTTCAGTCAAGCAGGTCAAAGAATGTCTTCTTGGCTGTGAAAAGCTTTATTTCCCTAGCTTAAGTCATGCTGGCACTGTCACACAGATATTAATGTTATCAGGGAACAAAATCCTGAGATTTGCATGAGTGCAGCACATGAAAGACATGCATTTGCAGTATTACCAGCCAAAGATAAAATTATGAAGTTTGTGATCAGATACTGACCTCATTTGAGGTCACTTTTAATTATGAGGCTTTGTATTGGATCACAAGATAAGGAGTGCAAGCAGTCCATTATTTGCTTACACACAGCCATGTGAAAACTGTACAACCCATGGAAGTTATTGACTTTTTTGACATAGTTAAACATGCAACCATTACCTTCAATTAAACAGTGCCTACAGATAAAGGTGATAAAACTGAGAAAGAATTTGCCTTTTCTGATGAAGTGGAATGAAGCCACGATACACATAAAGCCTTTCAGGACTGCACATTACTATATATAACTATATATTCAGCTACTCTGATATGAACACCCAGGGAACTGTAACCTTGTTCGTACTTCTTACAATTTAATATTTTTACTAGGCATAGTATAATTCGTATTGTTTTTCCCCACTGTTCTCAACGCTTAGGGTTATTTTAGTGATTAAGATTTACCTTTATTACTGTATATTTATATCCACAGTACACACAGGGAATTGGATATTCCCTCAAACATTTCCCCATGGGAATCTTCCAGGTCCATGTGTTTCAATGGCAGTAATTGATTCCCACCAGGGAATGTTTGAGGAAATGTCAATTTCCCTGTTTAAAAAAAAACGGCCCTAGTTTTTTTTCACATTTTTGAGATGATTTCATTTATACCCTTTTCATTCTCATCATTACTAATTATTAATAATATTATTTTTTCTTTTGATATACATATTTGTGTTTTGTATATGTTTTATTTAATTATTTATTTTTTTATTTAGTTTCTAATGACTTTCTTTTTTGAAAAGGGTTCTGCTGATGTTCTTACTGAATGTTCTTACTGAATGTCCTTACTGAATGCCTGTCTGCATTGGGCTTTTTGTGACCTATGTTATATTTTCTGTACCTAGCGATATTTTGCATAGTGCATACCTGGGTAACTTAGTAAACCCTAATTTTGTCATTGGAATTTATGTCATGGTCAAACTATAGTTTTGCTGTAATATCTTTTTGGAAAGCAAATGCTTTTTCTTGACAAATCTCCCCTGCAGTTGCAATTGGTACAATATCTTTCTAAATATAGATGTGCGTACATTGATAAGAACTGTTACATGTAGGTCCCACTATTTAATTTTGGGTACTTCGCAGCACTTAAATCTACACCACTAGTAGATTGTTTACCTTATAGTGTATTGATTCAGTTCAAATAGTTTAGCAATCTTTTAAACCCACTGCTAGATTCATAGGCATCCACAACCTTCATCCTGAGTGCATTAGAGAGTTCTTTTGATCTTGGGATGATGACAACACACACATTACTATCAAAAACTAGACCCTCAATGTTTGAGGTTTACGTAAAAGGTTCTGCCGGCAGACTACCTAAGTGGGTTCTTATTACTGGAATGAAATTTGGAGCACCTCATTCTAATTTAATGGGTTTTAAATGGTGGTAGGGGGTGTGTTTTCCACACAACAAATCTGTATTTGTGTTAATTTAGATTATGGGAATGAATATGCTATATTGTCTCAATAAGCAAGGAAGCCAAAGAGTAATCTGGCCAACTCGTACCTACGATGGAGATCTGTTCCTTTGACCTAATTCTAGCTGAAACTCCATTTACAACTAACTACAGCTGATACCACTTTCATACTTCCAACAAAGCTCATCTGCAAAATGTTCACCTTCTGCTCATTTTTAATAAACAAATGTCAACACAGGAATGATTTTTCAAAAATAAAAGTAATTTTTAGCAGCCTATTTTGGAAATACATTCATGGCACAATACTTGTATGCAAGAACATTTATCAATTTAAGATTTCATTGCGGGCTACACCTTACTATTCATGATAAAGTAGGGATCCTTCCATTTCTTCTAAAGATATCTAAAGACAAACCCATGAATTCCCTTCACCTATTTTAAATTTAGTCTTAATTTAAAATATGTGAAGGGAATGTAAAGGGCTATTGATAAATGTATCTAATTATATATATGATTTTGATTTCCTAATAATAAATTAATGATGATAGATATGATAACATGAAGAAGGACATTAGCTGATTTGTTTCATTGCGTATGTTATATTAAAGGCACTTGCAGTCTATTGGAAGCTGTCCCCTTGAGATATACCATTTAGTCATGTCACTGCCCTCGTCAGTCCTTTTTACCAATCATGTAAGAAGGGCTCTATGCTGTCTCTTAAGGTACACTCAGGACATTAATGTAAGTTGTAATCTTATGATTATGTCTTTCAATTGGTAAATTGGAAATTGTTGTGAGTTTGATTTATGTTGCTAATGAAGCAGACTAATTTCTGCGAAACGTGTAGAAATTTAGAATGCTCTGGCATTGGGTATTCATGTAGGAGATTATTAATTATTTAATAAAAATTAATGTAATAATACTTGTAAATGTTTCTATTTTGAAAGTACATATTAAATAAATAAGTTTTTATGTCATGATGAAAAATATTTAAAAATATAGCCCTTTTAAGCCTTAAAACTCACGCTATTTGGTCATTCTCTGTATGTGCGATTCAACAAACTGTAGTATACTAAAGTGTGACATATATATAAACTATATAAAAATATGTACAGGGCTTGCAATTGTGTTCAGCCTCTTTATTAAGGGTGCTGTTGCCAGACAACATAACCAAGGCTTGGCTTTACAGAGTACACTACTGTAATGAGAATTCCAGGAACCTAATATGGATACAGCATGTAAACAATGCACATGCCCAAAAGTGACATGCAATAAAAAAAGGATCTCTGTTGCAAACATGTACACTTTATTTAAAACATTTGGCTGCCTAAGACTGTAATATATATTAAAACTGTGTTACCCCTCAGTGACCCTACACCGTCCTACTTTTACAAGCCAGGAGACTGCTTTGGGCATATTTATTCTTTCCTATAGACAAGAAAATGGTCTTGCTCTGGTAAACAAAACCACCTGAGCTGTCTAGACATGTGAGGATAGTATCAGATTGCTCATTATGTAATTAAAGAGGAGAAATCAGCTCACTCATTGCCAGTCAATGACAATTATATAAATGTGGAAGAGAAAAAAGTTGCTGTGTTTGGCAGATTATACTTATTTTTTAAACAATCTGGTTGCTATGAGTATCATCCATAGCTGTCCTCCTCCTATCTTTTTGCTGATGACTGAAGAAGATTTTTATTTGTCTTTGTTAGTATCAGTTAAAATGAATGAATTGTACTCTGCATGGGTTCTTTGCCCACTGCTTGCCATTCTTCTCCTTAAATAGCTTATTAAAGATTGGTAAAAGCACATTTCTGGATGACTGAACTCTGAATGGTTTTCCTAATCCTGATCACAAGCTATCCAGGCGATGTGAAACTGTGTAAGATGTTTCTGGGCAGTCACATTCCCTGAGTGCAGAAACTTCCTGAAACAGCTGCTGACGCTCACAAGATTTGCTCAGAATGAACTCATGTTGCCTTTAGCCAAGTATTTCCTTTTTAATGAAGTTCAGAAGCATTTTTCAAAGTTTTCTCTTAACACCCCATCACATGGCTTCAGGCTATCCAGTCAGAATTCAAAAAAACACTGTACATAGGTCCATTCTAAGCAGAACCTGTGTCTAGAATACCGATAACAGAAATCAAAGTTTCTGTATGATTCATAAAATCTTACAATAGTTAGTATAATTCCCCAGCTGCAAAGTAAGATCATTTTACTGAATCACGTAGGAAACCTTGGGGTATTTCAGAAGGAACTTGCTAACCACTGCAACCAGACCATTTCCATCCTGACTGCAATTTTCCAACAAATTGGACCACACAAGAGTGGAATTTATTGGACAACCTAAAAAAACTAAAGCTAACAATAAATAATGTTACCATAAATAATGTTAACTAAAAACATCCATCCGGAGTATTTTATCTGCCGTCCAGAGGGCTTCTTTTGGGGGGTAATAGAAGAAACCTACTGCAAGGTATACTTATGTAGAGCAATCATGGGACCACATTGTGGGGGGATGCCATAGCTTAGGTGGGTCCACACCAAAATCAGTGGTTTCAAAAACCCCATAAAGAACAGAATATGTCACCATAAGTACTAGCTAAAAAAAAAATAAACTAAAACCTAAACTGTACCCACCAATAAGCGACCTTCCAGTGCTTTCCTGACATTTCAACACTTGGAAGGCTTTACTCTGAGCACAATTAGCGATGAGCAAGAATGCCTCTGACATTCTCGTGAAAATTTCCTCAACTTCCGATGGGTCTGCGAAATTTCGGCGAAATGATTTCGCGGACCCATCGGAAGATCGAGGGAATCATTACAGGAGGAGTACTGCGGCTGCAATGCAGCTGTGGGAATCCTCCAGAGCACGATCCCCGGGCACTAGAAGATAAATTAACCTTGTGTGCCCGGGCATCGCACACTGACAGGATGATTCCCACGGCTGCATTCATTCATGATGAGCACAGCTCGGTACTCCTGTGTTCTTGGATAGAGAATCTCTATCCAAGAACATATACTACAGGGCTGCAAGAGCAATCAGGGCTCCGCTCCCCTGATTGCTCTTGCAGGTCCCAAAAAATGTAATCTCGATGGCTGAATTTACACAGGCAACTCTGGCTTACATGTTTGGTAAGCGATAACGGCCTGATTCGCCGCAAGATCAAATTTTAAAATTTCTCTCGCTCATCCCTAAGCATATTTGTTCCATGTTTGTGCATGTGAGCACTCTTTATGGCTGCCCCTAAAATCCTGCTGATCTAATAACCCCAAAGGGAAGAATCCCCAGAGAAACTGAAGGCTAAAATATGGGTTATTTACTGCCTCACAGCCCAAGCTCCATTATTTTGTTTGTCCTAATGGCTCAGAGCCATCACCCCATTGTTGGCCCTTGTCTGACTTTCATCCAATGTCTATGGTCAGCATTCCTAATACAGAACAGAGAAATGATGACTGCTTCATTGTCCTCCAATATACTACCATATTACAATAATTAATTGAACTTACATTTTAGAGAGGGTCTGTCATATAATGGTATTTAGTACAGAGATTTGATAATTCCTATCCATGTGCTAATGTTCCTTTATTGTATTATGAGCAGGCTGGAGGAGAGGTTTACTGAAACTACCCCTACAGATGAGACAACCATCACCAACATCCAGTTCTATCCTATCAAGCTACTGTTTCCTCTCTATGGGGGACTCCCAGACAATTAGCTATGAGACTCTTGGGGACCAACAATCTGATTAATGCTCATATTCTCCCTCTCCAATCTCCATTAAATAAAAAAAAATGGTTTGGCCAGCCTCTTCAATCCCCATTTTCCCATCACATCAGATGTGTGTGTACCATCTCCATGGGGAGAGGGATGCTAATTGTGCTCATGCAGGATGTTTTTAGTTTTACCAGTATATGTGATTCCTTTCATTTAGCTACTGAGAGCATATCATTTGCGTTAAACTCTGAATTAGGTGGGGGTATCATTAAATCCTTAGATCAGAAAAATCCCCAGCTATCTAATAGTGTTTTATAAAAACCGATAAACAAAACTACAGCACGGAGGAAGTGAAATCCGAGAGTAATGCAAATTTCAAGATGAAGGATCAAACTTTGTGATGTATATGACTGTTGTACGGGGTTATATGTGGTTCAGCTGTTCATTTCAGAATCAGTCACGGATAATAATTTGGTTTAACTTTCAGCTCTCCGGCTGTTTCCTTATTGTGCCCCATGGGACCAGGGCAACTGAATGCAGTGGGGAAAACCTTGGCGGTGGTTTATTCCTTTATACAGGTGTTTGCTGAATATACCACTTTGATTTTTACATACGTATTTTGTTAATGGTAGGATTGTTTCTTTGTTTTTAAAAAATGTGCTAGAAATAACAGCTGTCCTGGTCTAAAGCAACTTGAACTGGAAAATGATTGATATGGATTGTAGGTGTGACGTCTTAGATTGGGGCTTTGGTGTCCCGCAGACAATCCTTTTTCAATAGGGTAGTGCTCGAAGATAATAATGTTATGACTCATTGCCTGCTGGAGAGGTAGGTACTTGGAAGTTTTTAAAGGCTTTTTTCATAAATCATTTGTATTTCAAAACAATCAAATGGTTTTACTTTCCATATCAACAACTGGACACACCAGACTGTAAAATTCCATCAAATAAAAGTCAAAGCAATTGGGTGTTTTTTTGCCTTTTAGCATTACCCATATGTAAAATATGAGCATATGTTGTTATTGAGAGCACACTAAAACACATGTGTAGCGCATGCTTAGTATGAGGGGTCCTATACCATAGTGTAAGCACGGGTATTGTCATCGGCTGCTTGTTGTGGAAGAGCTGGGCAGTCAGACAATTCATCTGAGTATGGCCAGAACCCCCTTACTACCTCTTATTCTCAGATAGATAGCATGGGATTGTGCACCCCATCTGCACCTACTACCCCTTACTATATAACTTTTACTAAACAAAAATGTAGCGTAATAAATAAAATACACCAAGCTGATTGTGGTAAAACAGTGGTTCCCAACCTTTTGGAGTATTAAATGCATGGACTCCGGACCGCAAACGTGCGGGGAGCTGGGTGTCACACAAAGGTCAAGAAACTTCCCCCTGAGTGACGTCATGATGCCAGAACCCGGACACTATCCCATCGCTGGTCTGAGCCTGTGATGGGAGAGTGGGCAGGTTTTGTCCTGAGACACAACCCTCCCACTGCCTGAGCTAGCGTTCTGTATGGGAGACGTGGTCTGCGGGTCTGGCAGCTGCGCCCCCCTAATCGGAGTCCTTCTCCAGAGCCTGCTGGGGGGTGCACCCACCTGAGCCGTGGCCCACTTGTCAGCTAGTCTAGACACTAGGGGGCCGGGGACCCCTGTGGTAAAAGGTTGGGCCAACTAATTCAATATACAATTGTAAAACATATACCATTATTCTATTAATCTTTAAAAAAACAAATACACTTAGCCATTAACACTCCAGTGTAAACCATAACCAACCAACAGTCCATTTTTTAAAGAATACAGATAAACTGTCCATCCAGAAGTGGGCGCTATTACCCCATAAAAGATGACAGTGACAAGGGGAGGGTGGGGCAGAGAAACTGGGACAGGTGATGTAGCTGACGGTAAAATGTGACACTCCCTCAGCTCCACAGGCTTATAAAGGGTAGAGTAAAATATTACTGGACAGTTCTTTTCCCTCCAAAAGTTGGGCTGCCAATCAGCTACAAGGTTGACGACAAAACTGCCCGGCTACAGGCACCTCCACAGATTCTTCTACCTGGCAACAGGAGCCAGATAGCAGTCTGATAGATATATAAATATTACTTAATTTTACATTTCTAAATTGTCTCGTCTGTGTTAGGCTATAAAACGAACAAAACAGATTTCAGAGCAATTATATATAGAACACATTGGTCTCTGGTGGAGGTTTGGAAGTATATTTTATTAGTACACAGCAATAAAACCTTACTGCCTCCATTAAGTGGTTGGCTTTTTACATGTAACCACTTATCAGCATCTCCTCCCAGGGTCAGCAGATTGCAGGCCTGTGCTTGCTAAATGGTTAAAGTTCAATAAATAGCTCTGTAAACATGAAGATTTTTCTTGGAAAATACTCATGATGGGCAATGTTAGACTAGTGTTAACAAAGACAGTTCCCGGCACTTTTCCTGCAGGATTGTTTAATTTAGTTCCCGTACTGAGGCTAAAGGTCTTAGTACTGGCATGTCATATCAATTACAATGACTGCACAATTATTATTATTAAACAGGATTTATATAGCGCCAACATATTACGCAGTGCTGTACATTAAATAGGGATTGAAAATGACAGACTAATACAGACAGTGATACAGGAGGAGAGGACCCTGCCCCGAAGAGCTTACAATCTAGTAGTATGTCATAGGAGTTCTCCCCTAGTACTTGCCATATGAAAACATCATTGCCGTGGGCTCAGTCCCTGCAAAATACGGTGGTAACCAAATATGCCAGGTAACTAAAAATATTTTGTGCCATGTACAGCCACTGTTCACTCATAATAATTACAAATCATTTAAGGCCTTTAGAATCTCAAAACAACTTGCCACGACACGAAACATCTAAACACACAGGAAACCACCATCTATCTCTCTATCTTTAAGGTTTTATTTCCAAGAACAAATCTTTGTCACCTGCCAGCCCTCTATGTAAATAACTAGTTTCTAAGTTGTCAGAATCCAGTTGTAACCCAACCCCTAGAGTTTTTGTTGTGAAAAAATACCTAGGACCTAACTCCTAATCATATCCCTTCATCCCTAGTACTAAGCAACAATTATTTTGTGTGCCCCAATGACCCAGAGTCATTAACCCCATTATTGGCCCTTGTCGGACTTATCTAATGTCTATGGACAGCTTTGTTAATACAGAACATACAAATTTTGCCTGCCTCATTCTGCTCCAATACCTTGCCATAATACAATAATTAATTGAGCTTACATGTAGAGAGGAGGGATTTGTAGAGAGTTGTGAATATGCCAATGGTATAAAGTACTTATGTTATATCTCATCCGTATAAGAACCTGATAAAACTAAATATTCCTCATTTTACCAAAAGAGACATGCTTTGTTGTAGTTTGTGTCCCCATGAAGATTTTCCCCATCACTTTCTGTCCCATTAGTAAATGTAGACCTGTACAACGGCATCAAAAACCACTGCAAACATCCCTCCCACATTTTATTCAAAGGAAAGTTTTGTATGAAATTGGGCTTTTGTGTCTCATGTGGGAGTTAAGTCACACTGAAATAAAACATTATTTTGCAAAATTCTGATTAAGGTGGCTCAGAGGCTAACACTCTGGCCTTTGCAGCGCTGGGTCCCAGGTTCAAATCTCGGCCAGGACACTATATGCATGGAGTTTGCAGGTTCTCAGCTTGTTTGTGTGGGTTTCTTCTGGGTACTCCAGTTTCCTCCCACATTCCAAAAACATGCAGTTAGGTTAACTGGCTTCCCCTCAAAATTGACCTTAGACTGTATTAATGACATATGATTATGGTAGGGACATTAGATTGTGAGCCCCTTTGAGGGACAGCTAGTGACATGACTATGGACTTTGTGCTGCTTCAATATGTCGGCTACAAAATATTGTAGAATGGTAAACTGAGAGAACATCAAAGAAGGAGTAAAAGGTCTCATGCAGTTTAAAAGATTTTTCTAGCGTTCAATTTTACATACAATTTATTCATACTGAGCGCACACACCCATAACTTTGTACTGTAATAAATAAATGCACAGATAAGTTAAATATGTAATGCTCTTTTAATTATTTTTTTTTAAATATTAAAACGGAGGAAGCAACTCATATACACAGGGAGGGATATAAAAATCAATGAATTCATTTACACAGTAAATTTCACAAAATATTTATCCGTGTTGTGGGGTGTTCAAAACTTTTATACATTGCTGAATTTAACAATTCAAAGCCTAATACCCCTACCTGCAAGCTCTTCTATATAGCAGGACATCTGTTCTACCAAACAAGCAAAAATAATTGCCTTTAACAAAAAGGCAAAAATAATATAAAATAATGGATAAGGTTTATTCGGATTCCTTCAGTTTTCTGTATTACTCATGTACTTTATGTACAATACTCATGAATGACTTGAGACACAGTATTTGAAGTATGTATGTGTTAATTACTTTTCTGTAATTTTTAGAATTGTATACAATGACCAAAAGGAGTTTACTCTGAATTCCCTAATTAGCCAAGATGACCAAAATATCTGAAGATGAATCACCATCCATAGGACTATGGTTAGTAGAAAGGAGCTCTTTTAGATTCTGCTTAGCTATAAACTTATCTAGAAAAGTGATGGAAAAAACTGCAGGTGTGTACTTCCCATGCACCTGATAGGAGAATGGGTAAGGGAGCCTGTGCAGACTTTTTAAGATAAGCTAGTATTTCATAGAACAACTTCTCTAAGAATTACTCAAAATAATCTACAGCCAAGCAGTTATGTGACTACCCACATCCACACAGAACAGATCTTCACAATATGTTACATAACAGGCCTTTACCGATTCCACAAAAGAAATACTTGAAAGTCATTCAACAGCTTTACATGGACTGGATAAGCAACTTAACACATTTCATTAAAGAAGCTGTTTGGATGGCACAGATTTGATGATTTTTGTGACATTCTCAACTCTGAACAATACTTTACTTTGCAATATAATCTTTATAATAAAAATAGAGACTTGGATATGTAGATAAATAATAGCCAGTTTGTAGAAGTCAGACAACACAGACGGATATTTTAAAATGGTTCATCTTCAAATTCTGGGCTCGGATTCCAGAAAAGGGTGGGATCGGCAAGGGGTGAAGTAGAGCAGGTTTGGTCCATGTGGACACTGAGGAGCTGAGGGAAAAGTTCACTTGTAAAAGAGTCCTCCCAACCCTGGTCACAGTTCAAAGGAGAGGACATGTCACTGAAGGGGGATGAGCAGCCCTCATAGCCAGAGTCACTGCCTGCATCCAGCAGGCTTCCTGCTTTTTCCACGTTGTTTTCTGAACAGGACAGTAAGCTCTGTATGCCAGCGACAGGGGTGGATTCTTTTTCCTGGGATTCTTCCTTCACAGTGATGGTGGCACCACACGAAGTATTTAAAGATGCTTCCTCTGTTTTAATGACTATGTTAGACTCAATTTCAAGCTCTGAGTCTTGCTCTGAGCACAGGGGCTTAGTGTAGACATGATCAAATCGGATCAGTTCATTAATGGCTTCCAGCTTGATTGATGGGGTCCCCATAGGAGAAGATGGGGCGGTGGGTATGGAATCTGATTCACTCCCAACTTCTTGCTGCTGGTTCCAGGGTACGGCTTCTTGGTAGCCAAGTAACATTTCTGGGTCCAGGCTTTCCAATAAGCCGAGCAAGATATCAGACTGTAAAATATAAAATGGTACACCCTGCTTAACACCAATCAAACCAAAATGACTGACAATGTAATAATATACTACAAAAAACTGCTGCTTTAAACATAAACTACAATTTCTACTGCTGAGACAATGTCCAATTGTTCTATCTGAAATAAGTATTGTTCTGAGATGAACAAACATTTCAGGACATTTTACAATGTTTTATTTGGCCTTAATGTTCTACCCTTCATAAGTATTTGGGATTTTAAAAGGTCATCTCATTGTTAAAATGTGAAATTTAAAGTTCTATTGTTTAAAGTGTTGATTTAGCAGTCTGTTTGCTGTTCTTACTTAACTAAGCCCTGGTGCGTCCTGTCATCAAACTAAGCAGCTGACTGTAGAGTGGAGCTCAGCTGGAAGGTGTCAATAGCTGGGGGCTGCTAATGCAATGCTAATAATCTCATGGTTAATCTAAGATGCTGCAAGTGAAAATCTATACAGGAGGATGAATACTCACAATCCTAAAGTATGTCAAAAATTTGCTTAAATACCATCCCAACCCCATAGTAAACCTCATGAAATAAGCTTTTCTATTACACATATTATTACATGTGGATTTTTTGAAAACTATATTATGCATTTCTTACAAGCCTTTTATGTGGCATTGTGGTTAGTGAAGAGATTTTACAAAAGAAAAAACAGAGGTTAGTGCAAGTAACTATAGCCTCTAATCTTCACCCCATGTAACATTTTAGGAATCACTAATAGAACTGCCTAGGGTATAGTAAATGAATAAAAGCATTCTACTGACAGCAGACATATTCCAGAAAAAGAGAGTGATCTTTATTTTCCAAAAAGGTAGAACAAATATTCAATTTCAAAGTTAATTTTAACTAACTTTTTTTTAACTATTTGCAAATAAATTTTACTTGGCTTATAGATTTTGTGAACATTGAAAGCACAGAATCTGGTGGCTTACCTCACTGTCTGAAGAATCAGGGCTGTCAGGATCCATGCAGATGCTGTCAAGTTCGGAGACGTCTGGGCCTGCTCCTGCTGCAGAGGTGCACATAGTCTGAGTGCTGCGGACTCAGCGGACCCGGTCACCGGACTGACTTCATCTTCTCTGGACTGGACAAGAACCTAAATAAAAAAAAAAAAAAAAAAATGGAGTTAACAATGGCAGAAAAGTCGATAATAAAGCTTTAAAAGCAGAATTAATTTGGTATTTAGGTATCTGATTTTTAAGCTTGATGTTATTGAGTTAAAACAGTGCTGTTGCTGCCATGAGAACCGCTCTATTCTATTCAAATTCTGTGAACAAATATTACTGGATTTTACTTCTTCTTATGACAAGGAAGTATGAACACTGCAGGCTTTAAGATTGTTTTATTGGAAGGAAAGAATAAATGAAAAAAATTATGACCTGCAAATGATCTGATAAAATGTATTGCTCTTTCAGATTCCTAAACCAAGCACTGTAACCATATGCAAAAGCACGATCTGACACCCTAAATGCATACTTTTGCTACTAATTGAAGAACACCTTTGTTACTTAACTATGTCAAACTACAGAGTCCCTGAGCAGGTTTTTCCAGCTTTTCAAGAAGATGAGTTTTACTAATATATATGGACAAGAAAAGTCTAAACTAATGTCTCCTTTGAGTGCTTGGAGGTCAATTTAAAATTGTTCATACAGAGAATGTTAGGCATTGCGCCACAAAAGCTTTATTATAATAAGATTATGATAAGACATTCCTACAGCTCCAAAAGGGGTCAAAGTCCCCTTTCAGAGGACAAGAGCTAGATTTAGTGTTGTTTGCAGGCTCATTCAATAACACGATGCAAGTAGTAAAGTGTAAAGTACAATATCCTTAGAATCCTTCTGGTCTGGCATCAGAACATTGAATTTTAGTTGATTGCTGCACTTAATGCTTTGTGCTGTTATTATTTCTACTAGACTGTAAAGTCTATTAATGCTGGCCTAAATTATTATGAAATCATATTATGATAATTACCTCAATTTCTTCTTCCTCTTTCACATCAAGGGCATCAAGGCCCAATCTCTGACGTAATTCTTGGTTTTCGGTTATTAAACCATGGGATTTTTCTCGTAAAAGTTGGTTTTCAATCAGGAGCTTCTCGTTCTGGAAGAGGAACAAGGTGTTAATACTGAGCATGACGAACATAATAGCAGCTATTTAGAAAAGGACAAACCTTCCTCCCTGACAACTATATCTACTACATAGCAGATGTTTCAAATATCAATGCAATATTTAAGAAGCATTGACAAAGGTTTGTAATAAATTGAAGAACGCACCAGTATAACTCTTTTGTTGCTAGACAGCAGGTTTCTTAAAGAGGAGAAAGTGAAGCTGAGCTACAAGAGAAAAAGATGTAAAAAAAAAAGGTGGATTGTCTGGGGGTAGGGAGTGTTAACAGACAGGTTTTTCTAGCCTGTTTGCCTATATATAAGTTGACTGATCATTCAAAGGTCAGAAGTCAGAATTAGAAAAAAAAAAAATGGTTCAAATTAACCTTAAATTGTAGGTACACTGCCTTGCAAATACCACTGCATAAGTGGTATGTAAAGATGACTTATCTTTTCGTAATCTTATGTAAAGATGAGCTATAGAAAAGGCACCAAAATATTCATCAGCTTAAGATAGTCTTTGGGGGTTAAAGACAGATCAGTGTTTGGAAAGTATACAATGTATATTATTCATAATGAATGGATATGTGGGTACTAACTGACCTGACTGATATCAGTATGAAAGGTTGAAAAACCTGGACAACTTGACTTGGATCTCTTGTAAACAAAGACCACCACAATAGTGGATGTAAAAAGATGACACCTGGTTGTTAGGATGTCAAAGAGGAAAGAAGTAAAATAGACATATCACACATTGTACAGTGTTGCTCCAGGGTGTGCAGTGTGTATAATAAACAGATCCTGATACACAGAGACATTAGCATTTCTAGCAAATATAAAAAGCTCTGACCAGTAAGTTTGCATTTTCATAAGGGCTGTTTATATGGAAGGTTTATTTGCGAAGTGGTTACCTCGCAACCATTTTTTTAACTGCTAGTTGCCGTACAGGTGGAAATAGGAGGGGTATAGGAGGCATATACATCACTTGTTTGTACTTACAAACGCTTTTAAAATGCCTTTCAAATGCTTAAAAATGATTAGCATATATATGTTCCCATTTTAGACTAAAAAAGTGGTTGACAAATAAACCAACCATGAGATGTCACATGTTGCACCTATGGACAGTTCAGTTTGTTTTAATTATATTAGGATGGCTTTGTAGTTTTTGTTTTTTTTGAATAGTGAACCACTAGAAAACCTCTTTCTTAACCGCAACAAACAGTCCATGTGAAGAAGACCAAAATCTTATATATTGGCTAATTAAACTGCAGACTTTACCTCCAACTCCAGATCCAAAACTTGCTGTTCCAGTTCACTCATTCTGGCTTTTTTTCTGTCTCTTGCCGTTTGTGCGGCTACTCTGTTTTTTAATTTCCTGTTAAAAGAAAATGAAAGATATAGTGACTTAGGTCAAGACAAGCTTTTTTTTGTATAATCAAGTTGTCAGATGGCCTAAAACAATCTTTTTTTCAGAACTGACCAGATGTATGTCTTTTAGTATGAGTTAGATTGCACAGATTCATATTCATCTTCTAATTGGTCTAAAGTTAAAAGTTTAGATGTACAAACATCACCAGTGCCCCTAGTTGAACTGTCCGACGGACGTTCCCCGGACTGGCCTTTATTTCACCCCATAGATACATGATAACATATTGCCAGATCTGATGACTATCCTTATATTAGTGCAGCATAAGTTAGACGGCGTGTCAAAACTATAAAATAAGCAGGAATACCACAAAAGCCAATAAAATTTCATAGTTTCTGTACCCTATTGCTACTGAAAAAGTGAGGGTGATATTGCATAGTCACTGCAAATATACGGAGAGTACTGGGACATTTCTAGAACACTGAGGAAATGTTCTAGAAATGCATGTTAGAGTCAAACATCAGCCATGAGCAAGTTTCTTCTAGTCCTGAAGGAGATTCTAATTACAAAGTGTTGCATCAGCTGAATGATGCTGCTGAATAAGTAATAAACAGATGGCCTAGTGACTACTGAGTCATGTACCACTGACATCAATCCACCAGGGCAATCTCTCCAAAGGTAAATGGGGATTTACAGCATGGGTGTAACACATAAGACCCAAAAATATGAGTTCAAATAGCTCTCCTTTAATCAATACAATCCTGCTGACCAACCTAAACTTCTAAAAAGAACTGGGCGCCTGCATGATTTCAGGTTTTCTCAAGTCTGTATCAAATACATTTTATGGACTTTTTACAAACTTGACACCGCCCAAACTTCTCCTGGCTAGTTTTAAAAAAGTACAATGAAAGATCAGTAACTGGCCTGTCATTTTTATGGTTTTGTACATTTCTACATAATTAGCTAAATTATAACCTGCACAAATATTAACACAAGAGGTGTTGGGTGGCAGGCACCAGGATGGGTGTAAGGGTATTTGCAGTGTGGGAGAGGCTACAACAGTGAATTATGTACACATCCAATTTATGAAGAACAGATAACCATATGCTCCTGCAGATTACTTTGGGTGCTGCCTGCAGTCTGGGGATTACCTCACATCCATCCTGTTAATAGCATTTACAGATCTTTCCCAACATATGTTCTGCAATACTTTTAAACGATGGATCTCCCTCCCTTCTCTTTTTCCTAATTGGTAATTTATGGAGATCATAAATGGGACAAATTCAGGTACAATGCAAGAAACACATGTCTGCCACGTCACTTTGCCCTGAGCAGCATATATTCCTTTAATCTGTAATCCCCCCCCCCCCCCCCCCATATGAACGACAGAGCAATCACTAGCTTCAAGGAAGTTATGTGCAGAAAACTCTGCACCCCCTGCATTCCTAGGAAGGAAAGAATGATTGCTTTATGGTAAACATTTCTGAGTAAAACCCAACATTCATTTCCTCTTTCAGCAGATAAGTGGAAGGCAAAGTTCTGCAGAACACAGGATCCTATTTGCAGATCATATGAACTAGCAGTTTTATTTTTGTCCTCAGAGGATTGAAGCAGAAGTAACACCAGGCAGCAGAGATCAGAGTCCAGTCCTTGTAGCCTGATCTGCTCTCTGTTTGCTGATCACGACCACAAGCAGGTCAATTATAGCAAATAAAAAAATCTATAAAAACTTTTATAGTGAGGAATTAACTGGGTGCAACCGTGACTAGTAACCTTGTTCACCAGGTCTGTACTCATCTACTTACACACAATTATGAAAAAAAAAAATTAGGTTAGCCAGATAGCAACCACATGGGTCAGAAATGGTACAAATTGTGCAAACTTAAAAAGTTCCAGGAAGAGGAGGTCTGGCATCAAATCAACAGATCTTCATCATTCCAAGTGACGTCAGGCCAGCCAGCTCCCAGGGCTGCCACGCAGGCAGCTCATCCTCCCCCATACAGGCCTGGAATGCCATCAGCCCCCTCTGATCACAGGATACCGGGGACACAAAGACTGCCAGGGGCATTGCCCTGAGGGCAGGGCATGCCATCAATGCCACATCAATGTATAAATAATAAACCAGCAGCAGGAAGACATCTGATCTACATTCATATACATTGTTACCAATCAGAATTGTTATAGAAGCTGACATCTGGAAGATAACAAAGCTTTGATCAATCACACCAATCAATGCCATAGAAGCCCCAACAGATGGCACACCGGCCTGGAAATACCCAGGAGCAGAATTAGGAAACAGACAGAGGGGTCACATAGGAAAGGACTGGCCTGGTCCTAGGCTATTACAGAATGACATCTGGAAATCTCCATTCATCACACACTGAGCAGGCTACATACTGCTACAAATAATAGAATACATAGGGATCAGGCTATATACACCCAGAAATAGG
>NC_092863.1:58984487-59106358 GCF_032062135.1 Pyxicephalus adspersus | reverse complement strand
TGTGACTTGGGATAAGGGGGGAGGTGTGGGGGTCCATGTAGGGAATGTGACTTGGGATAAGGCGAGAGGTGTGGGGGTCCATGTAGGGACTGTGTGGGGACTGTTGAGGGGACTTTGTGAGTAGAGCTGTATCCCCTTGTTATGTCAATAGGGCAGCTTGTATTTGTGATATTTATGAGACATAAAGCCCAGCTGTACTTTCAGTTTCAATCATCCATATTCCAGCTGCAACAAAACAAAAGGCATGCAAAGTTTCAGTTTTTGTTGTCTTCTACAGACATACAGCATAGAGAGACCTGCATTCTCTTTGTGGAAGCAGTGGTCTTTCCATGGAGACATGCACCTTTCTGGGTCTCAGCTGGAGTCCTCCAGTCAGCAAAGTCCCTGCACATTGAAGGGACTTTGTAGAGAGACCACTGCTTCCATGCATGGAGCAAAGGGCCTTCTCTGCTGTGTTTCTTTAGGATAAAAGATTTTCTAATAACAATAAAACAATTGTGTTGGGTTGAGGTAGAACTACAAATATTTGGCATCAAGCAGGGTTTTATTGCAGAAATAGACAGGTGATGTAAACATTCTTACCTGCCTGATCACTTTCTATTCTGTTAAAATTTGGTTGTCAGGTGAGGCGGCCTGAGCTGCCAGGAATCTCTAGATGTTGGCTATCCCAGCTTCCCCTGCAGCTGCCGGCACTGAATGATCGCACACGCAAAAGAGTTACGTCTTCCCAGTGGCCAATAAGGATGGCCGAAAAACTCAGAGAAGAAGGTGGTGACAGCCGTGAAGAAGTGAGGATAGGTGAGTATTAAAAAGGGTTTAGTTCTGCTTGGGAGACAACTTGCTTTTAAAATGCAGCCGGTGGAACCAGCATGCAGCTAGCAAAGTATAGGACACCTGCCATGCACATGCTTGTTTCAGTTCAGTGGGTAAGGATAACTACAAAACACAATCATCTTCTTATCTTGGATGAAGAACCAGTATCACATACCTGGATGATGGTCCTTTTATCACAGAGAAGAGGGACGTGTGCTCAGACGTGGTTATGTGGAAGAGAATTTACTACACACTGTATACAATAATTTGCCTTTCTACCCTTATAAACAATTGTTACTGCGGTTTCTTGTAAGCCAAACACAACCTAGTTATTGAAGGCAATGCTCAGGTGTGTGGCATTGTCTGCCCATGCCATGTTTGAACACTGGAAGATACACAAATGACGCATTGGTGGAAATGTTACCGGCATGAGAGACCTCACACTGGTGATGAACAATTCGGCAGCGCCTCCATTTATTTGCAGCAAACAAATACAATGTTAATGAGTTTACAGTCAGTGGTGGCAAAGTTGAGAAAGGTAAAAAGAAACCGACGGCATATTAAAGTCTATATATAACAAACATGGTTTATTCCTGTCTAGGGAGATTCACTTACACCTTTATTGTCACCAAGAAAGACAAAGAAAATCCAAAAATACAGTTGCCACCAAAACATGGACTAAGGGGATAAATCTTGTAGAGAGGAACTCAGTTCTAGTTTTAGCTGTGTAATTGTATCTTTCTGTTGTTCCTGCAGGAGGGGAAGTGAATACTCTCCAATGGGACACAGACAGTAAAAAAATACCCTGTTCGGTTTTAGGTCTTCCCAGCTATAGTTTATCCAAAACAATACATAAGGACTTGTGTGGACAGGTGCTGATGTCAAACACTATCCTATGCATGTAAACACAGGGCTGCGAAATGCGTCTAAATGCTGTGTTTGACTTGCTTTTCCTGCTATGCAATTGCATCTCAGCAGGACTTGCTGCATCCAAAGAAACACAAAGCAGGTCAAATGCAGTCGTCTGGACTGTCATCCCCACCCCACTAATGAGGTAAATGGGAATTGATATTCATTATATATCAAAGTCCATTCATACAAGCCCAACAACTATTTATTGCTGATCTTCAGAAGCCAGACAAGTTTATTCAGGAGGTTACATTCATCTGGCTGGACCAGCAAGTTGTCTTGGGTCTCTCACAAGCGGTCAAGCAATGGAGGATTCTCTGCCTGGTCTGGGAGTGTCGTACACCAGTTTTATAACCTTATTTCTTTATCTGTTGTATTATATCTCATTATTTATTGCAGGGAGCTCATTTTCAAAATATGGTGTAGAAATTACCACGAGTCCATTCATGATTCTACAGATGGAAAATAGTATTATGTGAGCAGTAAGTTAAACCCAAAACCAAGCAGCAACGGAGATGTCAGGGGCTGGCATATGATCATCTTATTCCTATACAAAGATCCCACTGAACTTATTACACCTGCCATTCATATTTGTTTCTACAAAGGTCTGACTCTACTACAAACACATTTTAAAAAAAACATGTCTATATTTCAGGAAATATGAATACAATGAATTTATTGGTCACAAATCCTAAACCCAATACTGGCCAGCAACTTAAACACTAAATTCACTGAATATAACAAACATTTCTTTTAGTTATGGAAATTGTATTTTCTGAAAAACAATTGCACCACAACTTTTTTGCTGCTGCTGCTTCATAAAAGGGACAATCAGCTGCTTCATAAAAGGGACAATCTGGTGACAATTACAGTCAAAGTTGGTGATCCTTTTTTCATGTTGTTACTAGCAGTTGTTTCCAAGAAAATAAAACATTCAAATATATGATTGATTATTGTTTATTACAGGTATGGACAGAAGATAAGTATTTTTCCTCTTCATGTTGAAGAGTAGCAATGCTTATATTTAGATATATTTAGAACCTGTGTGAATCGATTATCTGAACTGAAACCTTTGACAGTTTGTTTAGTTTTTGCACACTGCTTCTACTCTTTCCATGAGGAACAAGGTGATAAGAAGACCTGCCCAAGGCTATGCCACCTGAATCAAAGTCAATTCCTTTGATCAATGCAGTCAGTATCATTGTTTTTAAAGCCCACTCTCCTAATGTAATCTAATGTACATATATGTGTTTACCTGTTCAAGGTACTGTGTTTAGGGTTAAAGAGGAATGCTACCATTTGCAATGTTTTGAACATGAACAGGACAGAGAAACTTGGTATTCATGTTTGGATCCAAAAATATGCATATTTTCAGTTCAGATCAGTTTTGGCACCAGCTTATCTAAGAGGAATCAGTACTAATTAGCTAAAAGTATCTAATGCAGCTAATTGCTGTTAAATACAAGATAGAAGCAGGGGATAGGGAGCACAAACCCACTGCATGGGTTTAATTGAGGATTGTTACTTAATCTGGTTTATGATTAACGTCTAATGGCTGTGCTAATTATTCAGATTTAGGACCAGATAAATGGGTTGTTCCAATATTTTCAACTGTTGAACTTTGCCCGGATCTACAAAATCTACAGAACTTCTTTGTTGCAATGATGTTGGAAGGTAGACACAAAAGGTCTTATTTATTTAAACGCTCCATGACTGGAGATACACTATCGTAGATGAACCTCGGTGATCCAGTAAACCTGTAATAGAACATGTCCGGGATATGAAACTTTTACCAACTAATAGCAAAAATGTTTTAAGAAAACCCTTCCAGGATTGCTTTTTCACTCCATAATAATATATTTTCTCCAATTTTAGAGATTGTTAATAAATTAGGCTCATAATATGGGAGCTGGGCATTTTTACTAGTAAAAAGGATTAAAGAATCCGAACTTTTACATGCACGGTACAATCCTCTGTACATTGAAGTTTCTTTATCTGGAAAGACTGTTTATTCCAAAATAACAAATATTGAATAAAATTTGACTTCTTTTTGTAAGGTTGAGTTGTAAATATTTTTAATGTTTATCCTTTTCACATGAGTTGTGTATGGATCAAGCAAATTAACAGACAAGCCTGAATTAAGATATTAAATACCATATTAGCACTGCTGCAAGTTATTTCATGGTTTGGAAAAACACCACTCACATGCAAATCAATAATGGGGGCCTGGTCAGTATGTAAAAATTCTGAGGTTGTTTCATCTGTATCTCAGTGGGTAGATTTTTCTTTACCTGCCCTGGAAACACAACAAGAAGTGGGGGGACACCTCTCATAAGTTTACTAAACAGGTATTGCCTTCTATATGATGACAGCTTCATGTGTAAAGTAAGGAGAGTATAGAATCCATACATGTAAGGTGTCTGACTACAAAGAGCCAGGACCCCAGTACTCACTGCATGTAAGTGTGGACATTTGGACAGGGAATATGGCCTCTGCATCTAAAGTATATGGCCAGCTCATGAAATCCAATAAATCTTCCTTTCCTTATCCTAACTTTTACTGGGCCATACCTAACAGCTTGTCTTCTCCATATTCAGAAATGAATAAAGTGGCTCAAAGTGTAAAACATGCCGTTATCTGCTGTTCTGAAGCTGTGGCAGATCTGCCTTAAAAATTCAAATCAATAGGTTTGTAGTACTTCTTTACAATGAATACTAGCAGATTGTTATGTCTTCCTGTCAATAGGCTACTGATTGCTGGTGCGGAATTATTTCCGTATACCTAATGTTCAATTGCTCATGAAAGAATTTTGTGAGTTAGGGAAGTTTTTGACATCTGTTCGGCATAAAATAACTGTTACTTTCAGTAGTTAAAGATTGTATTTCACCTCCTGCTTGAGAAATATTACTGAGGTCTTGCATCATTTAGTAGAACATGTCATGTGCACTACATTGCTGCATAAACATGAGGGATAATAATAAGGGACTCTGTACAGAAAAATCATGCAGCTGTACAGTGGGCACCTTCCCAGAGGTTCCCTAACTGTAAGAAAATTGGTATCTCTTTAGTGCTAGGTAAAACCCCATTTAATACTCTGACCTGCACTAAACGCCATGTCTTATTCCAGTATGTTCTGAATTTTGTATGTGGCTGTAACTTTAGTAGTGCAGTAGTTGGTGCTGGGAATTATCATTCTCAAAGTACCTGTTTTGAGTCTTTGTGTTAGGCTGGGTACACACGTGCAATGGTTCTCGTCCAATAATCAACTCAAGGCCGATATCAGACGAGAATCTGGCATGTGTACAGCACTTGTCGTCCATCGTCCAAACAACCGTCCTGACGGATCCACGGACGATGGACGACGAACAATGGTAATGGAAGTGAAGGGAAGAGAGCGCAGCGTGGTGCCACTCCGTCGTTCCCTCCCTCCCCTCTCCATAGAGCAGAATGGCATTGTATGTACAGCACTCGTTCATGCATTGTGCAGTCGTTAGTTGTTGGAAAGGATCATAAAAGATCCTTTCCAACAACAATTATTGCACATTGTGTGCTGGGCATACACAATGCACTTTTCTTTCAATGTTATTTTTGTTTGATATTACAATCAATTTACCTTGATCTTTGCAAAATGCCCTAAATATTTAATGTTCTATCTACTTGTTTGATAATTTTCCCGAATACTTATTGATTTTACAATCGCATTGATATCCTACATTTTAGGTGAGGAGTTATAAAGGTTTAGGGGTTTTGAATTGTAATGGGCATTTAGGCTGAAGAGGTTGAGAATGTTTAGCCTAGATCAATTGTTACAAAACTATAGCTCAGAGGTCCCAACTATATGGCTACAGTGCCCAGCACAGTTGATCAAAGGTTAGCACTCTGGCCTTTGCAGCACAGGGTCCCAATTTGAATCTCAACCAGGACATCAAAAAGGATGCTGTCCCATTTTTGAGTGGGTTTCCCACATCCCAAAAATATGCAACTAGGCTTCCCGTCAAAATTAGCCTTGGATTGTGTTACTGACATATGACTATGGTAGGCACATTAGACTGTGATCCCCTTTGAGGAACAGTTCCTGATATCACTATGGGCTTTGTAAAGGGCTGCATAAAAAGTCAGTGCTTTATAAATACAAGTTACATGCTGGTCTACTGCCCACAGTTAGGTGCATTGCCTCCATAACTATTACATATTGTGATCAGATTAGCACATTAAGTGTGGCTGATATCCACAAATATTGTTGGTTGAAGATAATACCTTGTCTTGTCTAGATGTCAGACAAGAGCCCAGAAAGACTAATCTTTATTGGTTAATACAGTTACCAATTTACATACTAATTAAACTGATTTATTAACAAGATTCCACTATAATGGCATGGTTTAGAATCCAGGAAAGCTGCTAATTGGCTGCAGGTAATTGAACTCTATGGGTGTGCAACATGGATCAGTAAGTAACCTTTTTTAGGAGATTTAATGGTTACAGGAAAAAAAGTTAAGCAATTACCTAACTTTACAACAGCAGAACACTTCATGTTGTTTTTGTACATAAAATTTCTAAATTAACAAAACATGGATTATCACTATCTGTTGATTACATTTTGGTCTTTAAAATGCAAACTGATGTAAGTTATGTTTGTTGGTAAATTATATACAGCTTTTTCACATTGTGTTTTACAGTTTGTCTTATCTTGTGTTTTCTATTTATATTTGCATTATCTGTGTGTGATTAACCGACCATAGATGTTATTGTTCAATGGCTGCACATATTAGCACATATGGTGTTTCTGCAGTTAGATTTTTCACCTATTCTGTTAAATAACAGATTCCATATAGTAGCTACGGGCAGCAGCTTTGCACAATAAATGGGCTGAATATTGAAAGATTAGGTCTAATCTGGACAGTAATATATGGACAGTATTTTATATTAGACATTTCACAGGATAAATTTGACCTGCTCTTCTTTTGCAAAAACTTGTAAAAAATTGTAAGAAATTTTTTAATTTTTATTCTGGGGAAAAAGGAGGAAATCCAATGGGATGATTCCTATTTTTAATTTTTTTGGTAAGTTTGGCTGAATTTAATTAAAATCTAAACTGTCCATAAACCAATCAAATTTGAAAACCTTCTTTGATCACCATTGCTAACCTCAAAAGCAGAGCTTACATGCTAAACTTTTACCCAGCCAGTAAAGCTACGTACACACTTCCAATTATTATCGTTGGAAAACGAACGACGAACAATCCTGCACGATATCTACGAACGATCGTATAGCACCGATCCAGCACATAGAGATAACGACACGATCGTTCGTAGATATTGTACACACAATAGATACGATCGTTTGAGCGATAGAGGAACTATGTGCACGACATGAAAGTGAATGAACGTTCGTTCATTACGCATGCTCAGACCATGGACGATCAACGAACGATCGTACACACGAACGATGGTCAACAATCGTCGTCCAATCCGATCCGCCGGTCCGGTCGGTCGTTTCCAACGACTTTCCTCGTTCGTCGGCGTCGTTGGTTACTTTTTTTACGAATGATTTTTGCCCAATTGATCGTTCGTCGTTCGTTCGTTGTTCGTTTTGAACGATAAAAATTGGAAGTGTGTACGCACCTTAAATGCTCCCAAAAGAGATTGGATCCTGCAATTGCACATTAACACTTTCGGTAAGAGTGACCTCTACTACTAGGAAGGTAATTGGTAACTATTAAAAGATACCTGAAATCATCATTATCATTTTACAACATCCCCAGTTAGGCTACATTTAGGGCTTGTTCAGATTGGTCTTGTTACTCTGATGTTTGCAACGCTGAATCTAAGTTTTCAAATAAAGCACAATCTTATATACTGTCATGCCCCAAAGGTTGACAATGAGACAATGGTTGACACACAAATGTGTTTTGCAAAGATGATTTTTTAAGGATGTATGTTAAGATTGTTATTGTAAATTAATCTATGTACATGCCATTCTTGGCCAGCAAAAAAATGTACATGCCACTCAGCACTATTGGGTTGTAAGTTTGGCTTAATCAACCCTTTTGCAATGTAAAGTGTTACAATAAATGGCCATTTATAGCTTCCAATTTTGCACAAATAGGGCCAGATTCATTAAAGCTTTACAAGACTGGAAAAAATAGACTAGATTAGAAAAGAATAAAATTTAGTGCAGGACTTGAAGCACTTTACAACAAAGTACAAATGATTTTTAAAAAATCCAGGTTTTTTGATTACCCAGGTTCACTCTGATAGTCACCACGATAGTCTATGTTCCCCAGTCTAGGGGAGCTTTAATATATCAGGCTCATCTGAGCAAGCCTAGACAGTTCTGCATCCCAGTAACAAATGAATAATGAAAGCTGGTACCAGGCATATTCTATTACTGCCAATAATTGTCAAAAAAGGGTAGCAGTTAAAGGGACAAAATTGTATCGTTTTTGCGTCATGGAAAGCACACAACAATTTTTTCTGTTTATTAAGTTCCACACAATTTCTCAGATCATCCTTAACACATTGTAGCTGGTGTGACAGGTGACAGTACCCCCACAACATCAGGTTCAACAACACTGGTTTCCTAAAACGTATCTCTGATTATTATAATTACTCAAAGCCTGGTGTATCTTTAGTGATACAAAGCTTTTTTAATCTTTTTCATAAATAAACACAGTTCATTTTTCCTCTACTTTGTATAATATTATATATTTCCAAATAAATTTACTCGGTGAAAAATCTCATTTTAAAATATGGCAAAAGAAAAAAGCTATGTACTTTTTACTCTATATTAATCATATTTTAAAACAGGTTAAATAGCAAAAACATTTTCTCTTTCATATAGTTATGCAAATATATTGTCGATGGGTACAACTAAAAAAGCTGTGTTGTAATAATGCAAAGCATGTGCAGTCCCTAAGACGGATTAAACCTAGCTCATGTCCAACTTCCTTCTTCCGCAATCTTTCTTATAGAAAGCCAGCAAGCTTTAGTTGTGGAACCTGTTTTCTTCAAACTTAAAGTCTTAAATGAATCTTAAGTTCTCTTTCTTCATGCCCCTAAAGCAGAAGGGTTTGCTTGGGGTGCCATCCCTGCAATACAATGGATTGAGATCTGCAGATACTGCTTGTCAATCCATCAAAGGCAGTAACCCAACTTCCTGTTTGTTCCCAAAATAGGTTATGTATTTCTTAGACATTTGCTTCACATTGGCGTCCTGCTGTATGAGGAAACTTGCGCCAATCAACTGTCAAGCTCTGGAAAGGGCATGTTATTGATCTGCCACTTTTTCAGCAGGCACATATCAATACATTTCCTCTATATGTAACACAAGGCACTTAGCACCCTTTAATTTGCTCTACATCTCTTCTTTATATATAAAGAGCCAAGAAGCCATTCCCAACATATAGAAACAAAGGATATTATATCGAATAGAAAAGAATATATATTATATCGAATAGAAAAGAATATTTCAATGATTTCAGAATCTCCTTCGCATAGATTAACCAAGTTGCATATTGTCTATAGAGTAAATCATACTGTATTTTTGTGTAAAATAGGTTAGGTAAATTATTCTCTATGTATTAGGTGTGGGATACATAATAAAGATTTGATTTATTTGCCATAGAGATGTAAAAAAAAATATCTACAGAGGTTTTGTTTTTTCTTTTAAGGTTGATTTGGGGTTTTTATTTAGCTATGCATTATTATTATTATTATTAAACAGGATTTATATAGCGCCAACATATTACGCAGCGCTGTACATTAAATAGGGATGATGATTTATTTAAAATTTCCTGTTTGCTGCAAGGCGTGTATTGATAGAAAATGGGTATCCATAACCTTAATAGGTGAATGGAAAAATGAAGTAAATAAATAAGCTATAATGGAATTGCATATAGGAATACGGATAAAAATAATGATAAGTCTGTTCAGTTTTAGGCACAGTGGTTGAATAGGTAAATTAGAATGGTGGAGCAAGAAGAAGGAAAGAATTGGGGTAGAAGCTGTACAGTTTGGTGTAAAGATATGGATTATTTAAGCATTAAGGAAGTCTAGTTTTAATTGAAATGGCTATGCAAAAGAGATGTACTGCAAATCAAAATGCCTATTTCTTTTTGAGTTAATAACAATTAAATAGGTAGGTCAGTAAGTTAAAGAGTTTTTCTTTGTTTTATTGTATTGTATATGTTTATGAGTCTTGATTTTAATGGGTATTAAATATTAAACTCAACTGGATGTGCATAGTGTCAGAAGGACTCCAGATATCCAAGCCTTCACCCTGTAGAGTAAATACTGGGGTGCATAGTCCCCCCCTAGCCATTCCCAGAAAAGTTTATAAAAAAACTATTTAAACACACCAGACACAATATAAACTCATATCTATTTTTCCAGGGTTCAGAAATGTCCAAGGATGTCCTGATCTAGCTTCAGCCACTCTGAGGAAAGGAAGGAGAGTGCTTTTAGTACTTTCAGTCCTGCCATGCTGGGCACTGAGTTGCCCCGACATCATTGTCCATATACAGACTAAGTTTTAATGTAGGCAGTGATGCTAGGACAGTAATATGTTAAAGAATTTTTTTTTTTTTATGTGTGCCTTGTTTAACCCATTCTAAAAATTGGTACTATGTCCCTGTACTGATTCTCCAGGATGGGTAGGTGGATATCTCCCTCTCCCCATGTACTGTATGGGTATGTCAAACCTGGGTGAATTAACCTGTTTTGTACACTGGGTGATGTTTAAACCTTTCTGAAAATGGGTAATGGGTACCAGTGTGTGTGATAACTTTGTGACCACGACAGGATAAGGGGTAATCCTCTAAATTTTACTGGGCTGTCCAGTATTTTGCAGATTTAGTATCTGGGTTCAGTACATTCCACTTAGGCCACTGGGCCACAGTCCTCAGCATAGGGAAACTCAAGAGGCTGTTATTTGGCAGAGTCAATTAGGCAGAAGAATCAATGATGTAAAAATATATTTGACATTTCCCTTGTCTTGCTTTATCTTGATGAATCATTCTGTAATTGTAAACTGTTTCCTTTCTGCCTCATAAAAGATTGTGAAACAAAAATGATACAAAATGATAGCAAGGGCTTAAGTAATTGTATTAGATAACCTGGTGAAACTGAATTTGGAACTAGACAAGGGGCAAGGAAAATCTCATTGTTATACAAACCCAGCCTCACAATTATAATGGTTGCTGCATACCTAAGGCAAAGTAGGTGTTTATGTGAGTACATACATCTTCACTTCAAATAGGTATGAACATATTTAGATGGAAGTGACTTTTTATTATTCATTTTTTCACCTTCCCGCTTATAGAAGTATTGTGATGGCCATTTCCCCACAACACTCTGCTGCAGCCCAGCCCTTGTAATTATGGCAATATCTGGAAAGGGGCTCCAGCTGCAGAAAGGGGCCCTCAATAAAAACTTGGTAGAAGGAATATAACACGAATTTTTGTTCACTTGCAATAGGCCTTTAAAACTGCTAAAAGGATTTTTTTCCCAGAAAAGATGACAGCACCCTGTAGCAGTTTGAGGGCTTTTAAAAATCTAAACAAGGAAAGCTTTTTACAGGTAAAAGGCATGCATAAAAATGTGTTAAACATTTACACAATCGTAGGGGATGTTTTTTGTTGAAATACAAGATCTGGTGACAGGGTCTTTTTAATTTACATGGCTTGGGGGGGGGGGGGTTGAAGGGGCTAGAGTGAAACTGGAATAGTTTTTGGTCAGTTTTATTTCTACATATTTCTGTTTTAAAACTGTTCTGCCTTCAGCATTATCTTATACATTTTTGTTTTACAAATAAACATGTAAAACAGGGTACAATCATGAATACTAACATGTTTTCTTAAGAGAGAGCTAGTTGCTTTTAGATGTTCCTTTTCCTAACTCAACCTTTTGAACTGTAATGTGCTTAATAAGCTAGGCCCAGACAGATGCTCAGTTGTTAGTGATCATCTCCAGCAACAGTAGGAATGAAGGAGTGCCAGGCTTGGGGAAACAACCATGATAGGGATTGGGGTCTCACTGCTTTGCAGCCAATGCATGTTTATTACTGAAACACTGTGATCAACAGTAAAACAAAACCATAGATTTAGTGCTGTCACTGGGAAACAAAGAGAGGGAAAGGAGATTGAGATGGAGAAGGAAATCCTATATCAATCACATGTTTACTAAAAATCAATGACCTCTTTTCAAGTAGGTAGGGGACACCATAGTGGCATGGTGACCAGCCAAAAGATAGAGGACACAGTGATGATCTGCTGACATGAGGGGGACATGTATTAAAAAACAAACAAACCCAGAGCATTGAAAAAGATATACGCCAAATCATAAAAACATAATTATTACATACACATTGCACTAAATCCAGACCCATGTATTCCTCCATTAAACAAATATAGACATTAGGAGGCTCAGTATGGAAAAAAAACTGGGCAAAAAGCCATTAGTAGCACTGTACAGACAGGTTTGTTTGCTCTATGGAGGGTAGGACAAGCAGGCGGTGGTTGTTTATGTTGTTTTCCTTTGTTTGGAACACACATGAGACACAGGTACATAAACCCCCATTGATTTTAAGTGACCAGTGTATATGGCAGTACAGAGGTTTTGTTTGGCCTGCTTTGCATTGCACTACATTTCTTTGGACACTGTCTGTTGTATTAGGGTGTGCTTGAAATGAAGCAGTCAAGCACAGTATTTCAAAACAATGGCTGTCAATATGAAACCTCATTGTGGCTCGATACTTAGCAGGAGCCAAGGGTTATATATGAGTTGAGCAAATATGGCCCCATGTACATGTAATGATAGCATCTGTAAACAAAAGCAAGAAGTTTAGAAGGTAGCACTTTTTGCCTAGATTACATACATTAACATGTAATTAAACTCTCTATCTAAAGTAATAGGTGGTGCTCCAGGCTTTTGTTCTTCCAATGTGTGCTGTGTGTGTTTTTCTTCTGTAGGCTATCATTGCTTAGCATTCTGTATGTGAAAATCTTCTGTTTCTTTTTTGGGTGGCTACATTGTCTTGCATGATACTATAGAGCTCTGCCTTAGCCACCCCATAGTGTTAGGACTACATCCAGATATTCCATTTTCAACACAGCACACACACAGACAGCCAATTATATTCAGTCACTCACCTGCTCCCCTTCCAATTTATTTGGTAGAGAGTGGCTCTTGATACTATTTTGAGTAAGTCAGTAAGTGTACATCCCAATCAGACGTTTCAGAGAGCATCAATGAACAATCCAAGAGGGTGGCTTCCAAGATTTTTAGATATTTCCCTTGTTTCTTTAACACCTTCCCCACCATGTACCACATATGACCTGCTTGTCTGGACCCATAGTTTATATCAGCTAGGAACCAGCCAGTATCCAAATAATAAGCAGGTCCTGGCTTTACAGTAGTTATGAATTGGTGGTGATACCACCACCCACCATATCTGTGTGTCTAAGCGCTACTGGTTCACCTCTGTGAATGCCTGCCTGCTATGCTGGGTAGAGAAGCAAAGCAAGCATAAGTTTCTGCTCAACCTGTTAGGGTAGAGAGCAAGAAACACATCAAGGGTCTAACAAAAGTAAAATGCAATAAAAACAAAAAAAATTTAAGGTAACCCTTTTTCTAATGCAGACACAATGTAAATTTGTGCATAGGGTGTGCATATTTATGTAAATGACAAATGTGTACTGCATATTTAGTATCATTGCAAATGCCAGAGTGGGAGGAATTAAACGGATGAGCTGTAGAAGGTATCAAAATGTCACCTATGGACAATTTTGAGTATTATAGTTTTTTAAGGCCCTGTTTTAAGGTTTCACATATTTGGTATCTGTTTATAAAGTGCAGTTTCATTTTTTAAATTTTACCCCCCCCAAAAAAAATCACCATTGTATTGTGTTTGTGTGTACTAAAAGTAATTTTTTAAAAAAATCTTAAGCTAAACACATATGTTTTGAAAATTGTTAAAAGTCTCTTGTATTCCTATAAACTTTAGTAAACAGATATATAGCTTGCGATAGATTCACCATAAACTATATTTGATGTACTATGGGCTGGCCCGGTTAAACAGGCTTTTTACTGAAATGGGTGTGTTTAATAAGTAAATGTACTTAATGGATGACTGCACCTCATACTGGGAATATACGCCCCATGTGCTTCATTCATCTTTACCTGTTTGCCCTGCCAGTGCACCGAAGTGTTGCATGTCACTTCCAGATCACAAATAATTGTCGTTGACCCAGTAATTGTATCTAATACATTCAACAGCATCAAAAAAATGTGCACAAACTGTATTTGAACGTTTTAGATATAAATATTTATTGAGTTTGAGAAATACAGGTTATAGACATGGTTAACATAAAACAGTAAAAAGCTGTTACAGTATATGTTACACAATAACAGTTTGATAAAAACATGAGATGAAACCTGTTATGTCAGTAATTTTTTTTTTTTTTGATAAATCGTTTTTTAAACAGCTTGTGATCAACAGGATTCATTGCATGTCATGTAGTCAGCAAGGTGTGGGTCTATCAAACCACCCTGTTGTCCTAAATATTCAACTCAAACTACTTAAATGTATAAGAACAAAATAAAATTTAACAAAATTAGTTATGTGATAAGGAATATGCTTTCTTAACATCAGTGAAGCTACCTCTTCCAACCCTATCTCTAGACCTCCTATGAACCAGTTAGAGACTGTTAACCAGAGGTCTGTGCAGGATATTTACCATCTATGTTGGCTTTCAGCCTTTTACACTAAATTGTGTATTGTAATATATTCATGATGTCTTTAAAGATAAGTGAACTTTTCCATGCCGTGCATGTTTCCCTCCTCTTTACCTTGACCTAACCTAATCTATCCTCCCCCTTCATAGGTTCCTATTTATGGAAATCCCAAGGGCCGCGTTCCGGCCATTTGTGTACAATTATCAGCCACAAGTTTTTCCTGCTCGCCCATAGGCACTACATCCCCATACTACATAGGGCCTGATTTATTAAAGTTCTCCCAGAGAGGATACACTCTTATCGGTGAAGCTGGGTGAGCCAGCTGCATCACCCAGCTTCACTGAGGAAAGTGTACACTCTCCAGTCTTAAAGAGCTTTCATAAATCAGCCACATAGTGTACCAAGCTAGTGAATAAATGTAGATGAGTCCCATGGGGCAGTAGTGCATAGCAATGGTTAGGGAAAAAGACTTGTGACTGGTGGTTGTAAACAAACTGGAGCTCGGACTTTGGCATCCAAGGGTGGGGGGAGTTGAGTTAGTAGGATTAGGCCAGAGAAGTGGGGTGGGGGGATGCAGGGTGTATAAAAGTAATGTCATCCTTTAAATTGGTCGTGTTGAATTGGTCATGCAGTGACATAAATATTTAAGCCAAGGATAAAGGAATGATGTGTATGGTTTAGTTGCGTATACTTTGTCCAATAGATTCAATCCAAATACCAGATTGTAGATATTTCATAGCGGGATGTTGGTGTGAAAGCCATTTTGTTAATATTGTGTTTTTATCCCATATAGATCATAATGTTTCGTTTTAGAAGCATTTAGAGTATTGAAACATTATCCTTTTTTTCATGAAGCACAGAATGGATTTTCCTGCTGATTATTGTCATTATTCTGATTTCTCCTGCTTGCTTGTAATGTCGTTTCCTACACATAGGATTTCACTGACAAGACGACACATGCAAATTACTCATACGAACATAACCTGTTGATTAGATCTTGATGATGAGGTGACTAATATCTTGTTCTCTAATTTATATATTAATTCATTACATCTGATTAGGTTTCACTGCAGTTAGTCATTCTAATGAGCTTGTGTTTAATCAGCTTGGAACAGTCAGTGAAAACACCATCAGAATGAATATAACCATGAATGAAAAGAATATTACCAGGGAAAGGTATTGCAGATAAGCAGGCCTTGCTTTAGCATGTACCATGCTGGTCTTTTGATATGTAAGTAATTTGGAAGTGTGTGTATTCTTTCACTCCCAACACTGAAAAAGCATAAAGTAGACAAAAGGAGAGCCTGCTGTTCAGACAACTCTGACAGTTCAGAGGCAATTGCCAGGTAACTTGAACATGGGGCCACATCAGGTAGTTTGCTAAGCCCTGTGCAATGTGGATATACAAAAAAGGAAAAAGAAAGAAGAAACAAGTTTCTCTCAGCAGAGTAAAACTTCCATTGGTTTTAACCATCCTATATCATATTCAAAATAAAAAAACAGTTTTATATGCTTTCAATTATTAGGGCAGTTCCAGAAAAACAATGTGAAAACATCCAGCCACACATAATATATTATTATTTGTAATATTATTATATTATCTGTACAAATTCTCTACAGTGTTCTGTTCATATACCAACAGTTTTTGAATAAATATAATCACTTATACACTTACATTACAAAGCTATTCTAAAAGTGACTGTACAGTCAAATTGTTACATGTAGTCCTAAAAGTGGAAGGATCTTTAAAAGTAACAATTTAATAAAGCTCTCCAAGCTTGCAGAAGGTAAACTATCCTGGGAAATCCTGGATGATCTAGCAAATCTAGAATACATCTAGTCCAGCACTGAAAACATTTGGCAAATAATAGCAAATTATTTTAAGAAATACATTAAAGATTGAGGAGCACACAGGTTCTCCCATGATAGTCTATCTACTCCAGTTTTGGAGAGCTTTAAAAAGGCCCAATGTGTCTCTTAAGCCGCATACACACTTGCAATTATAGTCGTTGGAAAGGATCTTTCACGATCCTTTCCAACGACTAAGCACTCCACGATGCATGAATGATGCTGTACATACCCCACCGTTCTCCTCTAAGCAGAGGGGAGGGGGAGAGCAACGGAGCGGCATCTCGCTGTGCGCTCTCCCCCTTCTCTTGCATTAGGATCCTTCGTCGTTCATCGGCCGTGGATCCACCAGGACGGTCGTTTGGACGATGAACGATGCACGCTGTACACACTTCAGATTCAGAGACCACTGGAAGTGTGTACATAGCTTTAGACAATAAAACATTCTGTAGAATGTACACTGAGCTGTATATGGTTATCTCAGTGTACATTCTCAATGTTCTTGGATGCTGGAATAAATAAACTGCAATGTCTATGAACTAAAAGGTATAACATATCTTTTAGGATGGCATATCTTTTAGGATCGTTTATGACAAAATTTAAAAGCATATGTCAGTCTATATTTTCTAGCCTTTTTAGTCAATGTCCAGAATTCAGTTGTGGCATATATAACTGATAACTTGACTTTCAGAGTTCAGCCATAAGGTTCTTGTATACATAGGATGTGTGGAGATGCAAGCATCCAAGTGCCCTCTGGCTCTAATCACTGCCAACAATTTATAAAAGGAATATTGTGCTTGGAGATAATATATGCATATATTTTTAAGGATGGATGCAGTATGCACTTATCTTGGAGGGGTTAACTATGATCAGAGCATGACTTCTATTTTGTCCAACCAATGTTTTATTTCCTGGACCTTACAGACGTTCCTTTCCAGAAAACACCTGGATTGAGTAATGATCAAGTCACCTCTAGTCTGTGGGTCTGTGGGTCTGAGATGATCTCTTAATGTCACAGCTTCATCTCAGGGAAACATTAGTGAATGCCAGTGGAAATTTCAAATTTAAAAACTCAAGTTATTGATTTTTACTGTTTGGATTAGTCTTCTAATGGGGGGTGGGGGGGTCTGAAAAGCATTCCTGGAATGCCTTGGCATTAATGATCATGTTTGTCTCTGGGTTTTATACATCATCAGAGATTAAGTAGAGCCTGATAATGTAATAAGCAAATATGGCTGCCCTATTTGCACTTGTAGTTGTAAATTATACAAAAAAAACTAACAGGTGATGTGATCATTTATCTTTAGCTGATCCTTTGTATGTTTTATCTAAAACAACATTATTTGACAGTGATCTTGTAATTAGCGATGGACACAAGCTGTAATGCTCATTAACTTTAGCTGTTCTGTTCACTTCAGGGTGTAAAATCTTTTGTAATGTTAAACACCTATCATCAAGGTAAAAAGCAGGTGGGGTCTCAAGGAGACATTTTTGTGGCTATGCTTCTTTCCTGAACTGATTACAGGTTGGGCTGCTTTCACTGGTAGAAACTGTTCAGTAGATCTCCTGGGGCAACATGGTCTGGAGTCCCAACACCCTGACCTCGGGCAGTTTGTCTGAAACCACCTATTTACAGGGTGTTTCCAAGAATCTGATGAGATTATACCATGTGCATTGCCATTTTTTCATGTGGGTGCAAATTAAATGCTCTTGCATTGATTTGTTTTTTGTTTTTGTTTTTTACATTTTTTGTTGTTGTCAATTTTTTTAGTTAGAAGGAGTCAAAGTATTATAATTTGCATTGGAGCACATTGCAAGACTTTGTAAAGTGTAGTGCATTTCCTGTTGCTGGCCAGAGCACACCAAGATAATATGCTGGCTGTTACCTGGACATTTCAGAAACTGTTTATTTCAGTGGACCTGTGTTGAGCAACACTGCCAAATGCACATGGTGCGAACAGGCAGAAGTATAGGCAAGTTCAGGTGTGTACCCTCCAAATAAGTTCCTGATGTGACAAGACTGGCCCTCTCTTAGAACCCAATCCCTCTGTCCTCTTGAGTTTTCCCTCTTTTTGGGTGTATATAAAAACCTCTAAAATTTATACTAAAAAAACTAAAAAGGTATATTTGGTACTAAACCTTCTTTTAGCCTCGATATATGTATACAGTTGTGAAAAAACAAACTTGTTAGATTAACTAATCATTTTTTGCATACTTTTTATGATCCACAAAATGGGGGCAAGATGGGTGATTTAATCACTAAGTATTACACCTTTTTTTTACCTGATGAGGCTTAATTTTCCTTTTTTTTTTAAATACCAACAGTGTCAATTTGAATGCTTTCCAAACTTTAAAACTCATTTGAAAAGTGTATACATTGGTAATCATTTATGTTCATCAGTGCATACATTCACAATAATCTGTCAGGCTTTTCATCTGAATATCTCATTGTGATGCCCATCAACAGGTCCATGAGGACACTTGGCAAATGCATGTATTGTGTTTTAAGATGCATTTGACAAAAGTTTTTGTTCAACAAAAATTTGGGAAGTGATTATATTGTATCTATTTTTTCGGTATTTTGGAGATAAATGCTAGATGGGGATAATGTCTTATCATCAGAGACATAGAGTTAGAAATTCATGTTGGTAACCCCTGCCAAGTGATTGCTGAATATGTCTCTGATGTGTAGTTACACTTGCCTAATGCAATGGGCATTTGGAACACTTAGATAACAGCTTTCATATTAAATATCTGTGTGATCTGTTGCTAACTGTTCAAACAGTGTCCTAACAGACACTGAGAAATCAAGTATACATTATTTCTTGTTGAGTTAGGTTTGTAGAGATCAGATAGGCAGATGGTTAAAAATGCGCACCAATACATTTTAACAGCCATCATGCATGTGTATTGTTTTATAACAGAAAGAAACTTTGGCCCAAGACTGTACAGAGATTTTCCGAAATGTTGGAAGAGTGTTTCTAGTACATCAAAATCCTTTTTATTCTGCCATACCAAGATGATGTTCACATAGGTTGCATCAATTCTTTAATCAGGACATTTTGAAAATCCCCATTTTACTGCAGAAATAGTCAGCTTGTCCGTAATACTTCAGATTGGCCTACCAGATGAATATAAACAAAAGTACCAACATATATTGTTACCGTAGTTAAACAAAACCTTTTGTGAGAAAAACATAGAGCTGTCTTTTAAATGGTAATTGTCTGTCTGTAATGCAGATCTGGTTTTAATGCTTTCTAAGTCCTAGACTTAAAACAGTAGGACTTAGAAAGCAGAAGTTCTGATTTCCCGGATTATATGCTTAGTTTGCTTGCATATTCCTATCAAGGTATTATTTAGACTAGCAATATTTTACCTGTCTCAGGCACCGACTGACAACCATTAGGCATAAGCAGTGACAAGCGGTTTTAAATTCAAGTCTATGGAAGCAGAAGGGGTGGCAAACTGCCCCCGGATGTTGTGGTAAAATGGCCTAAAACCACCTATAAGAAACTGCTAATGTGAATTTGCATCAAAAAGGATGAAGTCAAAAACAGTCAGGTAACTAGCAGTTTCATGGAGAATGTTCTAGACGTATGCATTTTAGATGGCAGCAATTGATTATTCAACAGACAATATTGCTGTAGTCAGATTCCCTTCTCATAAATAGAACTTCAAAAATGTTTCTAATCCCATCCTTTTTAGTTTTGGATTGGGAAGGGTTTTAACTAGGGACGAGGCAAATGCTCACATTAGTTTGTTTGCTGGACAAGAAAAGAACTCCATCTGGAACTATACTGTTGTGGTATATATTGGTGGCTTTGTTGACTTATTCATGACCATCCAGCTAATGTCACCCAAAGTTTGCCCATCAATATGAAGGGTGTCCCATAAAATTGTGGCATTACCCTGATGTACATTGCACTACAAACTTGTAGTCATTGTTTTAAGTTCCCTCTGAGCTCTACACTCTTCAATGATGTTCCAGTGCTATGCCCTCTGATATTTATACCAACTGAAACATACAAGAATGGCACAAAGGGATATGGAATACTGTCCTCTCGCAGTTTTTTAGCATATTATTGCCTCATGATGAAATCAACCCTATTCATGAAATCTAGAAGCAGTACACTCTAGGAATCCCAAAAAACAAACACCATCAGCACCCTTTGCCTTCTTTGGTCAATAGTCTATAAAGGATGAAATACTGACTTTATTACCATCATTGTCATCCCTACTGAGATTTACTCTCTCTATTTCTTCTGAAAACCACCTTTACTGTAGCTTAAACCCAAAGAAAATAAAATTTTAAATTGTGAAGAGAACAGGAAAAAAAGTAAAATCTTTATTAGGGACAGTAGTCCAACTATTCCCCATGTCTTCAAAAAAAATTAGTTTAGGTTCTTGATAAACTTTAAAACAATGATATCTGAATGTTTTTAGATAATTTACTCACACTATAAAATATAAATTAGAACTGGGTAGAATTTCTATCTAGGAAATGTAAGGACAGTAACAACTATCCTAGGACCCTTGACCACATATTGCCCTTCCATACCTGAAAAGTAGATTCTGTACACCTGCCTTCTAATTTATTTGGCACTAAGCCACAGATAATGGTGAAAAGGAAACTCCTTCGTGAAAATCTATTTTAAAAATTGTTAATGCCCAGCAGTCACATTACCTCATCAATAATCCCAAGGCTGTTCATATCTAAGAGAATGAAATACTAAACACCTGTTATACTTCCTAAGAGAAAAAAGAATGGCTTGAGTGAGAAAGCTAGTTATAGGTAATTATAGCATTATGGACAGATATTTCTTGCTTTTTAGTTATTTATTTGTCTTAGTGTCATATTTACTGTACTTATGCAACACAGATAAGTCTGAGCTCACTTCTTTACATACCTATTTATATTGCTTTTTTTATAATTTTGTTCCACCAATATGTTTGGCAGAGCTTTAAAAGGGGAATACAGAAAATACTAAAAATATCCAATACCTAAACCATATGAAGTCCATATAAGCTAAGCATATATAATCTCATAATTGGCCATGAAAGGCCAATTATCTCCTAAATGCTAATCTCATTGCATAAACATAAACCTATTGACATAAACATAGACCCAATCATTACATATCTAAATGTCAAATAGGCTGGATGCCAGTTCTAAATAGATGATAACTTTATCCACCTATTTATGAAGTTATAGTACAATGCTCACTATTTTGTTCCATACCTAACAGTCAAATTATTCAATTATTCTGGCCACACCAAAGTGAAAGTGGGTGGCCTGTTTTGACTTCTCAGTTTTTGCTCCTCTGGTATACAGCAGTTCTCCTATCAATGGGATGCATTAACTCACCTTGCAGACACACATTTATTAAAAGTACCTTATGTTAATGAATGACTGTTGTGGTTCTGAACTACATGGCTCCAATATGGTAGATGATAAAGTGGTAAAAACATACATATCATGTAAACTGGGGTGGTGCAACCAAATGTATTTCTTGTTCACAGTATTTTGGGTTGGGCATTATTGGCAGCTTACAATTGGGAACAGTTGGGATGTCAAAGATTTAAGAGATCTGATTTTGAGTACATTAGATGTTTATTATTATTATTATTATTAATAATAATAATATTATTAACCACCTGGGCATTACACTGATGTCTAGATTTCTGTTCCAAAAGCGTTACACTGTTTTTCATGAAATTTTGTTTTTTAAATTGTAGACCTGTAACTTACAGAAATATGTCCGAACAGGGTTCTAGTAGATATCATGAATATAACTTTGTATTTATTTTGAATTATTTTGTATTGGATTGGATACAGGAGTTTGTATTCAATCCAATACAAAATGTGTTTGAATGACTTTCAATTTGAATTTACCGCACACGCGCCAACGTCATCGTACGTGCTGAGGGAGGGAGAAGAAGCCGGCCAGCTTCTTCTTCTCCGCCGGCCAGCTTCTTCTTCCTGGAGAGGGCACCCAACGCTGGAGATCGACGCTGGAGGACGACGCTGGAGGACAACGCTGGATCGCAGTGGGACCAGGTAAGTGATCGATAAACCCGAAAGTTCGGGGTTATCGATAATTGTAATTATTTTAACCCCGAACCAAGGTCGGGGTTATCGCTCGGGTGGTTAATAATAATAATTATAATAATAATAATAAACAGGATTTATATAGCGCCAACATATTACGCAGTGCTGTACAATAAATAGGGGTTTGCAACTGACAGACGAATACAGACAGTGACACAGAAGGAGAGGACCCTGCCCCGAAGAGCTTACAATCTAATAGGTGGGGGAATTACCACACATGGGAGGGGGGATAAGACAGAAGACGATGGGTAGGCAAGTTTGTGTACTCTTTCAAATGAGCAGAAAGTAGGAGCAAGCCGAATAGGACGGGGAAGACCATTCCAGAGAGTTGGGGCAGCCCTAGAAAAGTCCTGGAGCCATGCGTGTGATGAGGTTGAGGAAGTCAGTAGTAGGTCATTGGAAGAGAGAAGAGAGCGGCTAGGGAAGTATTTTTTACCAGGTCAGAAAGGTAAGTGGGACCAAGAACTGTGGAGGGATTTGATTCTAAAGGAAGCCAATGAAGAGAACTACAAAGAGATGCAGCAGAATAGGAGCGGAGGGAAGGTCTGGCTGCAGCATTCATATTTGATTGTAGAGGAGTGTCGGGTTAAGCTGCGTACACACATGCAATTTTTGTTGTTGGAAAGGATCTTTCACAATCCTTTCCAACGACAAAGGACTACACGATGCATGAACGGTGCTGTACATACAGCACCGTTCTGCTCTATGGAGAGGGGAGAGCGACTGAGCGGCACCCTGCTGCGCGCTCTCCCCCTTCCCTTTCATTAGGATCGGTTGTCGTTCATCGTCCGTGGATCCGCCAGGACGGTCGTTCGGACGATGGACGACGCCGACTGTACACACGCCAGATTTTCACCCGATATCTGGCCGATGCCGATTATCGGGCGATAAAAATCTGACGTGTGTACGCAGCTTTAGTGGAATACCAGAGAGGAGGATGTTACAGTAGTCCAGACGAGAGATGATAAGAGTGGGTACAAGGAGTTTGGTGGTCTCAGGGGACAGGTAGGGGCAGGTTTTGGAGATGTTGCGTAGGTGAAAGTGGCAGGACCTGGAAATGTTCTGAATATGGGGGGTAAATGAGAGGCAGAGTCAAAGGTGACGCCAAGACAACGTGCCTGAGGGGAGGGCCGAATAACAGTGTTGTTAACTGTTAGAAATATGTCAGGGGGAGATTTGGAATTTGAGTGGGGGATGATGATGAGTTCTGTTTTATCTAGCTTGAGTTTCAGAAATCCATGAATACATGATATATAATCCACAATTTTCATTGTTCTTTTGATATGTGTATATATATGGTATTAATGGTAAATGGGTATATAGCAATATCTAGATCTAGTGTTATACAGGGAATACATACTCAGCTCTCATAGAATATGTATCATAATGGGCTGTAGCAAATGACCTATACACTTTATATTAATTACATCAATATGGTCTAAGATTTAGTTCAGACCAAACCTTCTGTCGGTTCATATAAAAATATTGTTAACAAAGTAGGCTACACCTTTTTTTTTTTACAAGAATTTATTCAGACAACTATGTCCTAGGCCATCTTGTTGAAACCTTTTGAATTGCCTTTCCCTTTGCATTGAATTCTTTAAATTCAAGATAACTGTAGGAAACTGGTATTCACACCCTGGTATGCTCCTGCTGAGCTAGATTGTTGTTAGAATTGTAAAGGAACTGAGCAATACATGCAAACCTGTCTGTTTACTTTGATTTGCAAAAGTAAAAATGTAAAAAATATTATATTTGTTGATTCCTTATGTGAAATGACTCTCATGTATACTTTCAAAAAAAGGCAATCATCATGTTTTCCTGATCTCTGTTAACAATAAATGCTACAGTAGGTGCTCCTGTGCCATACAACCAATGTTGTATAAGCAGAGATCGTCTAATAGAAGCGTTAACTGTGGCCCTGGGTGTAAACGGGAACCCATCAGATGACAGTATGTATACATCTATGGATAGGGAGTAGGGATTAGTTAAGGTCAGGGAATGGAGCAAAGGTAACTGCATTTGTACCTACCCTTTAACATTGTCCACACTCTGAATTTAGGCCCCCTTTGCATCACTTTTATTGTCGTGATCTGTGTTGAATACATTACTAGCTTAATGGTTTTAATCAAATAATAGGTAATTCAAATACTCATTCACTGGCTAGACACTTATTTGCAAAGGTATACTTTGTTTTATTATTGGGTGTGATGTGTATATAGTTTGCTTTGTGCGTTATAAATGGTGATAATTGTAAATTATCCTGGACGTCATAGATATGGTTTTCGTTTTCTGCAGTCCATGGGACTGAGGTAATTCTATGTTCACACATAGAGGATCCTGTTTCTCAGACCTCTCTAGTTACTCTTATATCGCACGCTGTTTACAATGCAATGTTTTGGGTGTGGATACATTCAACAGAAGCCCATTCATTACTGGGTGAGAATAAACCGAGCCATTATTTGCTTCCCTCTGCACACATGCTCGATAGAGAGAAAACTGATCTGTGTGCTGTAACCTATTTGTTAAAAAAATGGTACTGTGTTTTAGAGTATCATAGAAGTCAGTGTTCGATAATTACTGCTTGTATCACAGTCTGTACAATGAAGGTATTTTACTATCATGCCCTCATACATCAAGTAGTCGTATAGTAGAAGAGTTAAAAAATGCAATAACAACAAAAATTGCATCCTAAAAAACATGTATAATCTATTCACTTATGTAAATTATTAGTATTATTGTTAAAAAAAATTCCAATCTGCTGTAAAACTCTGGGAGGTATTTATGACACTTTAAAAAAATATCAAGTCCTGTTCTTGTCATCCTATTCTACACTGTGGTTTTTGTTTGCCAATTGTATACAATTGTCTTTGCACATTTTATTTCCATACGATTGCTAGTGTTAAGAACTTCTTAAAATAAATCCTATTTTCTGTTCTAAAGTGAGTAATTGCAAGCAGATATAATATATTTTCCTACATGTTTGAAGTGATATGGTGATGTATGTTGGGTTAACGGGCCTACAAATTTACTCAGTTCTACATACCCTCAATTGGCTGCTTGTAAATATAGATTTGGTTGCCCAGCCCTTTAGGCATTAAATAATATAAACACCATGTAGTTTGGAAATTATTGGAACGCTACATCCCAAAGGCCTTACCTATCCAAGCAAACCACATATTCTGTTAAAAAAACAAAACAAAAATAGAATATAAATCCTGCATCCTTGCTCCATTTTTATGGCATATGTTATAGAAAATGTGACCAAAACAGACTAAATCATTATTTTATGTGTATTTTTACATTATCCAAAATTGACAAACTCAATGTAGGCACAGGGTAGTCCATTTCTTCTAACACATTTAGCTTTTATTACATGGTTTCTGTAAGCGGGACATTAATACAATGTTCATTTGGAGGTTGCCATTGCCATGCAAGGATTTCATTGGAACAGAATCAATGTTAGTGGTCAAAGCTGCCTATAAAAGAACACAGTGTTTGCTTTTATGTGCTTAAACGCTTGAGGAAGTGTCAAACCACATAATATCCCAGGAGGGAGAACTTGTAGGTGATGTATTCATATACAGTGTCAGTAAAGGAATTTTTGTGATGCATGATTTTCATGTTTGTTTTTCTTTTTTGTTTTGTTTTCTCTATTGATTACTTGTTTAATGAGAATGATTTATTGTCAATGATATTCAACAGTCATAGCAATAAAAAACTGTCAGGTGGGCATTAGATAGAGAGGAAAAAAAGCAAAATGAAATCCTCTCTTGACTGTTACACTCTTAGGGTTATATGATGCCATACCAATCACTCGGGGCATCTCAATAGCACTGTTGGGTTACTTTTGAGAAAGAAATGCCTACCAGCAGAAATATTGACAAATGAAAGATAGTTTAGTATTTGTACTACACACATCTGCTTCATTCCAGCCGGCAAAATAAATTTTATCCAGACATACAATCACATTGAAGTGATTAAATTCCACAGGTTTGGACAGGACTGGATTTCTGCACAAGCCATATAGCTTAGGCTATGTACACACGTGCAATCATTGTCATTGGAAAAGACCTTTCACGATTTTTCTAACGACTAACGGCTGCATGATGCATAAATGAGTGCTGTACATACATACATGGAGAGGGGAGGGGGGAAATGACCGAGCGACACCCCGCTGTGCTCTCTCCTCATTCACTTCCTTTACGATCGTTCTTCATCCATCTGCCAGGACGGTCGTTCGGACGATGGATGACGAGCACTGTACACACGCTAGATTCTCATCTGATATCGTCCCTGAGCTGATTATCGGACGAGAATGATTGCGCATGTGTACCTAGCCTTCTATAGGGTGGCACCTTGCTGTTTGCATATCCTTTGCTGTCAGTACTATCAAAGGTTTCTGAATTCTGTCCTGTCTGACACTACAAAACCCACATGTATTTGGTGAAGGAATAACATGTGCTGTTTGCTCAATTAGAACACTACTGTTAGAAGAATATAGGAGAATGTTCGAGAACCAAAACAGACCGGGGAAACTTTTTTTTTGAACCCTGGTATATTTTGTGTAATCTATGATTTTGCTAATTTATTCCTATGGTTAGCTTTTAAAGTGGCATAAGGAACACTAAACAGGTGGTATATTGACCACAAAAAAGTATTCAATTAACCTACATTTTATTCTATCCTATCCTATATTAGGAGATCAAATCAAAATACACATAAAGAGATGATCAAAATAAAAAAAAACTGAAAAAGTTAGAAAAGAAAGCAGCTATTACATTGTGTCCCTGCAGATACTGTACATTTTACTCTTTATAGGTATAGTTTTATTTTAGGCAGTCTGCCAATTACATTTCATGTTATTTATCTAGTAACTTTACCCCAGCTTACCTTCCTTCTAGTTAAACAAAAGAATCCTTAAGTAAATAGGATGTTCTGAAGATATTATATTAATTTACTTTACTGGTTTAGGCTTTGATGCAGCGCTGCCACTTTGAACTGGTCTGTTACAAGATATCATTGCCAGTATTTCAAAGTCTTTTTGAATATTTTTAAAATCCAGTACTTTATAAAAAATACATTGAAATGTAAAAATATGAGCAGCTAGTTGCATATGACTATGCTGGTGCTTGGTGACTGACCCAATGCTGTCATGTGGAGTGGGCCACATGCCCCTTTAAAACCAAAGCTAAATTTAAAGGGAATTTACTCCCATAATAACACAAAGTGCAAGAAGCCTCGATCTGTAGTAGTACACCCCAGGCTGCATGAAAATTCTAGGTTTTTATGTGAAGGTGTACAAGATTGTGCTGTCAGTTAACTGAAATGATCAGATAAACAATCTGTTTTCCGTTTTCAGTAGTTACTCTATCACTGCATAATGACAGGACATTTGTGGTCAGCTTATTCTGATTACTGTTGCAGAAATTGGTGCAGTTTCACCATACGTAGAGCCCTTTCTCCTCAACAGCTTCATGAAAATGTTTGAATTGGATGATTGCATCAGATGGCAAAGCCTGTTACAAAATGTATGTGGTTTGGCTATCTGCCCTGTACAAAAGGCCTAACCAACTGAACAAAATACATACACATCAAAATAAAACACAAATGTCTGCTCTACAGGAAAAATTCATTAAAAACTATACTTTATTTGAAATAACACTATCTTTTCTTCAATGATCAGATAAACCAAACAACTGAGCAATAAACATTTTTAATGAAATTACGTTGATTAGTTGAATTATAAGTATTACCTGGGTTTAATCTTTTACAGCTTAAAGATGAACCAAAGTCTCACCCTTCATTACTATATTAAAAACATGGAAAATTGTAAAAATACCAACTGTAATTTTTTTTACTGGTGCCTAAACATTTCAACATATATGTGGAAGTGACTTGGCCCACTTAAGAGCCCTCGATCCCTCTGCAATCCGATTACAATAGGTTCTGTGTAATGCTGTAGGCCACTTCTAGTGAGTAAAGTGGGGTTTAGTATTTTAGCCTCACCAGGAAAGGTAAGTATTTTCTGCTTTCTTTACAGGTATGTTAGGACAGGGTTACTTTGGACCTCTAGCAATGCTCTTGGTCTATTTGTGTCTGATGATTTTGGGATTACAATAGGTTCTGCACCATCCTAGATTCTTTCTTTCCGGCACAGACTGATCACCAGGGTCCGCCATCCTTTTCCGTCTTCTTCACCTGTGACCTGATCTCGCACTGCACAGACACACGATAGGGTGGAATTACTAAATGATAAATTTTAAAAAAGTGCCGATCTCTGCACACGTCCCGAAAAGAGATTGGGCATGTACAGAAGAAGCATCCTGCAGCATCCAGGCATACGTGACTTTTATACCCCAGGAGCCTGCGGGTTTCCCATTCAATCTTTACTGCCACAGGGTGCTCCCCCAAAATATACAGTAAAAGTATTAAGGGGTGTTAGCCACCCCTTAATATCATGTTAATAGTGTGATTATAGGTCTGCTTAAACTATCTACAGGACTACTGCATTACACAACAAGACAGCAATACCTAGGGAAACTACAGCAAAGGACAGAGCTTCATCCACCCACTTACCGGTAGTGACTACATAAGACACATCGATATAAACACCTCAAAAGATATGCAGATAGAACTTGAATTCTTACTGGCACAATTTAGTAGCCTAGGACTACATCCAGGAGAGACTGAACCCGGACAGACATCCCGTAAACTCCTGGCAATTATGAGCCTGGCTGGCAACACTTAGTCTTGACATGTGTTGAGGACACAAAATGAGAATGAGGGTACCCTGTTTGAGGGAAACATTTACAGATACTTCTCGTAGTTGAGGGGGTGGATTAGCTACCACATTTCCTGCCATCTGTGTTCTCAGAAAGATCTCATCTCACCTTCTGTGGACTGCTATCATCAGGACAGAAAGTGAAGAAAATCTACATAGATGATCCCTCTTTTGCCAACTTATCCAACCAACAAAAATAAAAAGCCTTAAAAGCCACTCTCCAGAATCCTATGGAGTGACCCTTTATATCTGTTCCCTTTCTAAATTGTGGATTTGGGCTTCTGTAGGCCACTTCTAGTGAGTAAAGTGGGGTTTAGTATTTTAGCCTCACCAGGAAAGGTAAGTATTTCCCGCTTTCTTTACAGGTATGTTAGAGGAGGGTTACTTTGGACCTCTAGCAATGCTCTTGGTCTATTTGTGTCTGATGATTTTGGGATTTTTTTTTTTAAGAGAATCTGTAATGTTATGAGAAGCACCGTGGTGAACTGTTCTCACTGTCCACTGGAGGTTCAGACTCAGTCAACAATGACCTAAGTACATTGTTCTGTACTATTTTGTTTTTTTCTCACAGGGGACAATGTTCAGGGTAAATGTTTCGCAATAATCTCAAACTCTCTCTTCTGGACTAAACTACATTTACAAGGAAGACAAATCCCTCTGTGTTACATGTTAATCGATATTAAATGAAGTAATTTCTAGAGAGGTTTGTTCTGAAATTCTTCTGTATTAATAAATACAGTTCTAAATAAAATGTAAAAATGTATTGCTTCAAACAGATGAAAATTAATATACCCCAACAAAAATCCTCTGTATAAAAAACTTTGGTATCAAAGGATCTATTTCTTGTTAAGAGCTAATAAATTATTTCTGATTTTAGATGTCAGATAAATAGAGCATGCCTATCTCCCAAGTGTCCCTAATTTGAAAGAATTTCCTCTCTTTTAGAAGTCCCTCTGCCCCTCTCTCTATCTCAGTTGTCCCCCTTGTTAGATGCATATACAGTATACGCCACTAAATGGCACTTTCAACCAAATTTAAGGCTTCGTACACACATGAAATGTTTGTTGCTGGAAACAATCTTTTGTGATCATTTTCAGCAACAAAAGAGGGACTGATGAACAAGCGAGTGCTGTACACACATCACTGTTCTGTTCTTTGTAGAGGGAAGCAGCACTCCGCTGTGCTCTTCTCTATTGTCTTGTACAGCAGTCGTTCTCCGTCAGTCATTCACGGATTCAGAACGTCCGCTGTCAGATGCCAGAGATGAGCCTGACTGTTCATATTGGGCAAGAATCATCTAACGTGTGTACATATAACAATTTAGGCTATTTGTTATTTTGAAAAGCCTAAAAAAGGAAATGTAGTTGTTAAAAAGCTATGGGTCAATGAAGTGTCTTGTAACTCCACTCCGTCATCCAGTCATCTCTACGTGCTGCAGACGGTGCCATACCCAACCCTCCCTTTTATGTGAACTGGGCTTACATGACCCTTCAAGGTGCCTTGACACAGTGATGGCAGGAGTTAAGATGGAAAGTCGGGGGGGATTAGAAAACATTTGCTTGCTGATCTACACCATAAATATGTTCTGGGTTTAGAGCTGTCAGGCCCCAGGCAATCAGGCTGGGGTAGAAGCCCACATGAAGCCCCAATATCTCCATAAAAAGCACTCACATGCACTATGCTGGCACACTGGGAGCTTTTAGGGACCCTAGTGATAGCAATTAATTTAGCTTGAGACTAAGATTAGTAATTCTGGGGCCACCATTCATAGGTAACTCCAAGCTAATGACCTGATGAAAAAGACTTTTAAATCATTCCCTATGGGCAATTTGGGGTACTCTAATTATTTACAGTCACACATAATTTTGAGCTTTTAAATATTTGGTATCTATCTATGTAAATATCAAACAGGTAGTAAATAGGGTTAATGTGAATTTTTTCTTTTTCACAACAAAGGCTCTATGGTCTAGTTTCAGTTGGTTTCTAACACTTTGTCTATCTCTTATGCAATAAAATAAAAAATGGTAAAAAAACAGGTTTCAATGCCTGTGTAAACATTGAAAATGATTTTCTTCACAGTGTTTATAGCTATTCATATAATGAAGTAAATGAATGATTGTTTTTATATTACTGCTTGCTTATGTAAATTCTTTAGTACGCATTATTTAGGCATGGGGTCACCCATGGTGGTTGTTTGCCTGAAAATATTATGTAATTTTAAAATTGGTGATCCTTTTTGCATGCCTGGTGATTAAAACAAATCAACATCATAAACTACATCAGTTTCAAATGATCTGTTGGACTGTAATTCTTGCCATACAGCAACAGTAAAATCATATCAATCAGCACTAATTGTTTGGATTAATAAACAAACATTGAAAAACATGTAGGGCAAAGAAAACATTTAACTTTAACGGCAACCTCACCTGCATGTATACATTACTTACCCACGCTTTGTTCCCCCCCGCCGCTTACCCAGTTTATGGAAACATGCAGATTTACTTGTCACCAGCTCTGGTGCTTGATATTTAGCTATTCTATCCCACGGCACTGTCACATTGGGCAGAAAAACTCTTTTGGATCCCAGAGGGCCTAATAGAGCAGCAGGGTAGAAAAGGGAGGGTATGTGCAGTAAGGATAGCTGGCATTAAAGAGAAGGAATAAGGCTGCGTACACACCTGCAATAATTATCGTTGGAAACAAACAACTAACAACCGATCGTCCGATAATCGTTAACAAAAAAAGTGCACAACGACTGGCCAACGACGCCAACGAACGAGGATTGTCACAGGAAACAAACGACCATCACGGATCTAATTGGGTGATGATCGTTCGCAATTTATTGTGTGTACGGTCGTTCAGTGATTGTGGATGGTTCTGCAGTACACTTTCTCCTGTACATGTCACTTACTGCATCGTTCAAACAATCGTATTTAGCATGTGTACACTATTGGTGGATTATATTTGAACGATCGTATTGTCCAGCATGTACAGAAATGTGCACAGTACGATCATTCAAAATAACATAATGTGCGTAATCTTTGATCTGTCATTAGTCATTGTTTTCTAATGACAATTATTGCACGTGTGAACCTAGCCTGAGTCTTCTCCGCCTTGTTTATTACATAAAAAAGGACAGTGTTTATTTAAAGATAATTTTTACGGCTATATGTACAAGCAAAACTAATTTAGTTAACTGGACAGCCAGAGAACCACATTGAACCTAAAATCAGACCAAATTTATTTTCATGGTCTTGCAAGTTATACGCATTAGGACAAGATGAAAAAATCTTGTATTCTGTTTCTTAGACAGAGCTGTGATTCTCAGTATTTGTGGCCATGTGGGATACAAATAGAACTTTACAAAGATTAAATGTAGCTGATTTTCTAATAAATAATTAAAGATTGATTTGCAAATTCCTTCAGTAATTATATGTACACAGAGATCTGACAGTGCATGCTCATTTTCCCTTAAATTTATTTGATATGTATCCGATGTTGGATAATTATTTACTTTTTCTCACAAGCTTATGAATTGATTTTAGAATTACTTGGATTATTAGACATAATTAATCAGAAAACATTAAAGAGGTCTTTGGTTTACAATACTGTTGTACCACTGTAATGAAAGAAATATGTTGGTAAAGAACTTGACCATCACCGGTTCATCTGGTGGTTCACAGATTGGTTGGTTGTCTGCAGGGTGCTTTTCCATCAAGCTACAAACTAGGCACCCACTGGGCTGTCACAGACTAAATGTCCTCCTTTGCTTATTGCCACTGCTTCTGATTCTCTTATCCTGTTGGTAACCTGTTATCTGTGGTACACAATAGTTTGGAATATATCTAGAGTGGACGTTTCCTGACTTTTACAACAATTTTTTAACCCAATTATCTTACACTCAGTTCCTGCTCTTTATTCCTAATCTCACAACCTGCTAGTGGAACCCCAGTACTAATCTTTGGTTTGACCTTGACTACTTTTCTGGTAGAGCACCTTATAATGACTCTTAAGTGGCTGATTGACTTATCCTCTCAAGTATTGATCTATAATTTATATTTTCTGCTTAGTCTTTGCTTGGGAACATCCTTTTAAGGTGTCACCTGAATAAGGACCTGGGAGCATCATACCATGGGTGCAGCATGTAAAGCTTCCCCAAAAGATGTTTGTTGACTGTGTTTGAGAAAGAGAGGTGGCTCTTACACAAAGTACACATGGTATTGTGCAAATGTTGTGCATGTTTTAACAATTTTTATGAACTTTGTCATACTTGGTTTTCAAGCTGAAAGCTGTTGTGGGATCATGCACAGAGCTTGTAGGTGGGAGGATCATTAAGGACATATTAGATTCTGTCTTCTGGGGTGTGCCTACATTAGTAATTACTTGGTCTACAAGAAGTCAATGGGGTGGAGGGGGGTTATAAACCTTTTTTTTTTAAACTTACATTAATTCAAACTCTTCCTTATTGGTGATACACAGGGCCTGATTTATTAAAGCTCTCCAAGGCTGGAAAAGATAGATAATAATATGAGAACCTGTGTGATCCAGCAAACCTGGGATAGGTCCAAGATTGAAAACATTGGCCAACTAATAGCAAGGGATTTTTAGGAAATCCATTCCAGATTTGCTGGATTACTCAAGTTCTCCCATGATAGCCTAACTTCTACAGCCTTGGAGAACTGTAATAAATTATAAATCTATTGTATTTGAGGAATAGAAAAAAATAGAAAAAACCTGACTTAAACATGGGAAATTAAACTGCATATTCATTTGTACGAATGAGTAACTTGCACATTGCAAAGAGAACAGAAAAAATGCATGCAAATTAGTTTGCATAATGTATACATTTCAAAGTATTTATTGGATATTCTTTCCAAAAAACAAATTTTTACATAAACCAAGAGTAAAACAACCAGGTCTTGATGATTTGGATGATCATTTTACCTACTACAAAACTGTAAATTATAATTGTTGTTCTGTGCATTCTTTTTTACCCATCCATTTGACAGTAAAGAATTCTGCAACTGAAAAATGTAAATTTTATTTTTAGAACATAGAAGACAACTCGGTCTCTTTCTATGAAATCTCTGTCCACCTGGCAGCTGTTTAGTGGTTAATGTGAGATTGTTTTTTTCTCCCTCATGCGTCATAGTGAGACAAAGAAATATTAAATTTCTTTTCCATCACTCAGAAATTATCTCTGCTATTCTAATCAAAAAGGTCTTGCCAAAAAAAGCAATTTAGCAGAGCTGTTTCTGGGGTTTGCTGTATACAGATTACTAATATATCTAAATTCTCCTAAAACAAGGCATAGTCCACCATTTTATAGCAATTCTTACAGCCATAATCAGATTAAAGGATTAGTGTAATTTGAAAGAAAATGCAGGGTTGCAATAAGTGATTCCAGACTAAAAATATCAAGCTGTGCCTTTTAATAGAATGTAGTCATTTTCAAACTGTAATCTAAAATGAAGATAGAAACTGGTTCTGGTTGGCTTATATGGGTTAATGGGCAGCGTAACAAAAAGACCCCCTCCTCTTCTAGAAGTATGCTGTCTTCAAGATGTGCTAGTCTCACCAGTGTCCAAAATGTAAATTAAGTGCTGCTCAAAAAAGGCCAGAAAACCATAGGATAACTTTCTTCTATGATAGAACACAGCTTGATATTTACAGCTCTGCACAAATAAATTCTCAATTGCAACCCTGCAATTTTACATTACATTCATTCTTAAAACAAAAAGAAATAACTGGCACATAATATTGGTGAATGAAAAATTAGACATGGAATCAATTTTATAAAATGTTGTGTTCCCTGCCCTGTAGTTAAGTAAATCTTAAATGCTGAGCATGTTCACCTCTTGCTCTCTACTATACAATATGCAGGTATATTTTTAAAGCAGTGGGTCTGTAAGCAAACATTCACTGCATCTGAATCTTCCAGGTTCATGTGTTTTAAATGACGGGGTTTATATGCTACCAAAAATTTTTAGAAAAAAGTTGTATTTGCAGTTTTATAAATAGATTTGTAAATAGTTGTCAAAGAAAAACTTCCCCCTAGGGCACAATGGGGAATCATTGTCCAAAGTGTTGAGTATTGGTATTGTCAGGGGTGCTTCTAGATTTTTATTACCTTCTCACCTCTTGTTCACCACACACCTCTGCAACCCCTTCATCCACCAATTAACTCTGTACAGCTTGTCCACTGCTCAGCTGTTTGCACTTCACCAACTACTTACTTTTGTACCCTTCATCCTAACTGCTTACCTGTGCAACCTATTGCACCACTGCTAACCTCTGCACCTTTTTACACAACTGAACTCCTACTGCTCACCTCTGCATTCCCTTCACATGGCTATACTCCAATTCCACTTCTGCTAACCTATAGACTCCTTTGCTTTCACACCACGCACCCCTATTGTACCACTGATAACCTCTGCACAACCTGTATATAACTATACACATGTTTCAACAGACCACTGCTAGCCACTGCCCTCTCTGTTCTCAATTATATGCCCCTCTTTACAGCATTGATTTCCTTTGTACCCCGATTGCTAATCTTTGTTTTCCCATGTGCCCACTAAACAACAATTTATTCTGTTTTATTCTTGCCAGAAGCTTCTATGGAGTTCATAGCTGTAAATTGTAAATCTCCCCCCTTATTCCTACATGTAAATACTATCTACTGATACTGAATGGTGGAGTTCTCCTTTAGCTTTTCTATCTTCAGGCTTGTGTAGTCACATTTGTTTTTGCCTGCAATATCAAGGTAGCAAATAGCCCAGAGAAGATGTGGGCAGAAAATATGAATCTGGCTCTGCTCCCAAGTCAAACCAGAATCTAGATGTTCCAGATTATCAGTGTTTTCCTATATTTGTCCATTGTGGCCAATATTCAAAACATTGTTATTACCCTAGGTCTTTTGAAATACTGACCACATTATTCAGATATGTCTGGGATAATTGTGATCTATCGTGATATCACTTAATTTTTAAGATTACAGAGTATGGCAGGTCTGTCTGATAATGAACCTTAAGATAGGTCATAAACCGGACTTCCCAGGAAAAAAAACATAGTTTAGTTGTCAGCCTAATCCATTCTTCTGCTCCACTGACACATAATAATCCTTTAATGAATGGCCTTTATTTAAATATCTTTCACTGTGTGTACATTTCCTCTTCTGTAACCCCATGTCCTACATGCTCTGTTTCTCCAGTCCGTGCCATACAATTCCATACATCAGTGATCTTGGCATGACTATAAATACACAGCCGACTTGTATAAATAAAAAGCTTTGGAAAATCTAACTCTTGTAAATACAACCTGGACATGTTATCAACTTTCTGCGAGCAGTACTCTGTGCCCTTTCTCACAAAGCTTTCCTTTGTAAATGTGGCCTGCATAATCAGTTTTCTGGATAATTTGTGTGCCAACACTCCTAGGGGCAGACAAACCCATCATTAAATGATATGTTCATTGTTGTTTGTTACTCTCAGTTACCATGCTCCTACCTACTTGTATTCTTCTTCTCTTACCAGTTTATGAAACTAACATTTTTTTCCTCATCACAGAATAGAGAAGCATAATATACCTGTATTTTGTAAATGGTTGTCTGTTTTAAGATTTTTTATGAATGCTGATAACTAGCATTTATATAGCCCTGACATATTACACAATGCTTTATAAACTCCATAGTCATGTCACTAGCTGTCCTTTAAAGGGGCTCACAATCTAATGTACCTATCATTGTCATATGTCATTACCACAGTCTAGGGTCAATTTGGGGGGAAGCCAATTAACCTAACTGCATGTTTTGGAATGGGGGCGAAAACCAGAGAACCCAGGGGAAACCCACACAAACAGAGGGAGAACATGCAAACTCCATAGTGACCTGCCCAAGATTAAAACCTGGGAACTAGCGCTGCAAAGGCCAGAGTGCTAACCTCTGAGCCAACGTGCTGCCATTCTACCCCTATTGGTGCTACATATTAAAGTTATGTGCAAGATGTATCTATTGTGATATAGAACATTTTTGAAACACCCAATGATTTTTAAAGTAACTAAACATGGTTGGTGAAAGATATATAGATACATAGTTAGCTATATTGATATAAATAAAATATAGCCCTTGCATCACTTGCACACTCCATAACTATTGGACTGTTTAGCTTAATGCCATCTGGAAACACAAATGGTAAATGTGTGGTTATTAACTCATTCTTCCATATTAGTGGATGCAACATTGCTGTACATTTTTAGCAGTCAAATTAGGGTTAAATAAATGGGCCAGACTTCAGAGATTATGAATACCTAATAGCATGTTGAACCCAAATCCCTCTCCTTAAACTCTAATGCAAATGCGCTCTCTTGTAACTCTAATGCAAATGCGTTCTCTTGTAACTCTATATCATCTATATTAGTTAATTACCAGGCAACCGACAGTAATAGATATATCTGTACTAGCACTTAGGTAGATTGTAAAAGCAAAATATTAAAATGTAGAAGACAAGCCTGATGCTCATCAAGGTTTAAATGAACTATGAACAATTATAGATGAGGGAATTCAGTTATCTTTGGCCTGTTTCCATTAGCATCATGTATAAAAGGTAAAGACACCAAACATTGTAGATCACTTCCTCAAACTTCATATTTGACTGTTTAAATTATTTAAGAACAGGTTTCATGTGGAGTTTATGAAAGACCTCTATATGTCAATGTAAGGCAGAAAAAAATAGTAATTAGTTATTTGATTACCTGTCTGTAGCTTGTTTTACTGCTAGGTAACTGTTGCAATAACATGAATAACATTTAAACCTTATGTAAAGAAACACAATTATTATTTTTTTTGTCACTGGGCAGATTTGATACAATGTAAATATATTCCCTGTATAAAGATTCACACACATTTCTCCATCAGGACTTTCTAATCACACTCTGACGGTCACCGCCAAGATTAAACATGAAAAGTTTACTTTTATATCTACAATTGGCTTGGGTGGACCTGTCATTATAGGAAAAGCAAATAATGGTTATGGGTTTTTGAATGAGTGTAAACCATGTTATGACTTACAGAATTTAACCTCTCATCTAACACAGTGTAAATGTGCAGTTTATATACTCACCTATACTATCAGTTTTATTGAGTGTATTGTATGTGACTACTTTTTGAAAATAATATAATTAAGGTCCCAGAACTACCTACCAGAACTATGGGTGGGAACTCACCCATAAAGCCCTCAGGTCTTTATTGTCACAATAGAAAGAGGGCCCTTACTTTCATGTATCACCAACCCACAGTTGATTTTTTTTTGGCATACCATACATGCCTTTGAATGTCCCATAGACTATAAAGCTTTGCCTGTCTACATCTGGACAGGCAAGTCATTATACTTCATGGTAGCCAAGTGTGTATACATAGCAGTCTAGAGCAAGCAGCTGCAAAAGTAGTGGTCTTATAGACCTAAATTCCATTCAGCTTGGGCAGTAAGTGGTTACTGTTTCAATCAAAGGTCTGTTCATTTAGTTTTCTGCAGACTGCCTGAAGAAAATTACAGAGGGGGGTAGATACAATAACAATCACCCTACAGTATGCTTGATTCCTGCAAAAATCTGAAACAAATTTGCAAAGGGCACTAAGATTCAAACAAGGACTCCCATGGCTCCTGACAATATTTGTTTAGCCAGGAGTTCAGCTTCAAGTCACCAAGGACATTAGATGTCTTTGCATGTTAGGAAACATTTCAGCTGGCATAATGTCTATGAATCTAATCCTCCCTGCACACATATTTTTGTGATTCCTCACCAAACAATAAGATACTTATCAGAAAAAAAGCCCATGTATTTTTACAACAATGGCGTTTTTCCAAGCATGTGTGCATCAGCCTAGACATGTTATCATATTTTGTCAGAATCACTAGCATCAGATGGCAGTTACTTGATGTACCTTTAGATTCATGTTTACAATAATCTAAATCAACAAATCATATTAAATAAATGATGCAATTCATTTCAAAAGGCTAACATATCAGAACAAGGATACTTGTTAAAAAAGTGACATTTATTTTTAACGAAGATAAATAACATGACAGTCACATAGCTAAAATAATGATCCTTATCTTTGTAGTAAAGCTTTCACAATTCACTCTATTGTCTATAAAATTATTTTCCCAAGAACACAGCTACTTATCTTATGACTTGGTGCTAGCTGCTAAAGAAGATCTCTACCTTTGTTCAAAATTGATCTTACCCATGTCATTTGTTGACTTATATATTAGGAAATGCTAATTGCCAACCCTATACTGATAACTATTTATTTAGATCTTCAGATGAATCTTTTTTCTCATACTGTAAAAAAATGTACTTTTCTCTTTGCAACCACAATAACTGTGATCACATAGATAAGATTTTCTATATGTCTGTACTTATCAGGTACAAAAAACATCTCTAGGTTTAGTGCACCAAGAGTGATAATTTGTAAAAAAACAGAACGCCTGAAGATATGCCCAGGATGCGTTGTTCTTTAGTACAATATTGGGACTTTTAATGTACCAAGATTTAAGCACTGTCTCAGTGTCTACTGTCTCAGTACTAAAGAACACAAGCAGGAGCCTGCAATATAGTTTATAAAGGTTATGAGCAATTGCCTTTTTCCCCTAAACATAACTAGATGTTTTTTTTGGTTAAACCAATAATAAATATCAATTTAATTTCCAGTCTACGGGCTGTTTTGTGGAACTTACACCGAACAGGAAAGGAAAAGGAGGAGCACATTGTTATTTCATGAGAAAGTGTCAACACTGTTGTGCAAGAGAGCTGAAAGGTACTGAACATAAGTCAATATTAGCACTGCTCGGAGATCAGGAAGGTTAAGCAATCTATCCCTAGCAGGAGGGAACACAGCTGGGTCCATCTAAGAATAAATGTAAAGATCAGCACCTTATAGGATGCACACAATACACAAACATGTCCAACACAGACTACAACTGCTGCTTTTAAAACCATTAGCACTCACATAAAAGTTTAATGGATTAGGGTAAACATTTAAATTGTTCTTATTGGTAGACAACTCAGAAAGCAGACAAAACCCTTCCATTGATACAATACAGAGTGACGAGTTGGCTATTTGTGACACACCAACAGAGCAAAGCAGGCAAAAGCACATCTAATATATTTAGATTACCAGGTTCAATGCCAGTACTTTGTAAAGTAAAGTGTATAGCATCTTTTCTCAACCCCGAGGAACCCAATAAATACTTTTTAGGTTTCAGGAACCCCTTCTAAAACCAATTGATTGGGGGCCAGTGAGAAGAAAAGCTTCCTACATTGATGGCCAGTGGGAAGAATGCTCCCTTTGCAGTGGTAAAACTGATTGCCGTTGGCCCCAGAACTGTGCAGGGCATCATAAAACGTGAGGTTTGAGGTTCAGTTCGAGGAACCCTAGCAAGCTTTAGAGGAACCCTGGGTTTCCACAAATCCCTGGGTGAGAATGGCTTGTGTGTAGCATGCTGGGTACAGGAAGAAAAACCTATTGTCTGCTCCAGGCAGAAGGATTCCTAACATCCAGGGTGATAGCATACTGTACTATGGTAACACAGGAAAAGTGAATGAGTTATTGTAACACAATGGGGGGAATTTATTCATTCTGTTGAACAACTAGGCAATGCTAGGCAGAAGTAGTGACAGATCGCTTGCAGACTCATTATACTTGATTCAGTTTTTTTTCAAGCATTTCTCCCCAATTTCTTTAAAATAGCAATGCAACAGAATAAAACGTGACCCTGACCAAAATGTCTGCAGTCGAATAAAATCCACTGAGGGCAGTGATAAAAGTGGATTTCAATTACTTTGGAGAGATTTTCTTTTAGTGCTGAGTACCTGCATGACATGGATACTTCCTACTGACAGATGAAAGACATTTTTTAAGCATGCAGAAGAAAAAGACATCATTGCAAGTGTAGCCAGCCCTTTGGTTGCTTCATTAGTTTTCCCTTTACAAGTTTTGTCCCTTTATGTTCCCTTGCAAAAGAAGTAATACATTTCTACTAAAACACTTCTAGGATTTAAATATATTTATAGTCTACTGTATCAGTATAACATAAAACGTACAGGACTCCACTTCTCCACAACAAAGGTGCATGGTTCTGTAGTCCTCAGAGATAGCTGCAATTTATAAATGTGCATACAGAAAGAACAGGAAATTAACATATATTTACACAGGAAAATCTGCTCACAAGATTCCTGGCAAGAACAACAGGTATTTATTTTGCATATCATAACACAGAGGGTTCAATGATTTAATAAAAAGACCGAAGGGATTGAATAAGAAAAACTCTATGTTTATATACCTCACACATTAGAGATTAGTCTATCTATTGCTTATATTTAGGCCAGACATGTGCCCATCTAGGCATCACCCCCACCCCTTTCCTTCTCCTCTGCCTAAACTTGAATACACAAACATGTACCTCTGATTTGTCACATCGGAATGGTGCATAAGGGTAGCGTTTTATTTAAATAAAATGTGTTTTCCATTGTTGTCAATATTTTTGCACCTGGATTGGTTACAAATTGATTGAATGTTGTTGGTATCATAGTAGATGAATACGTGCTTGTATTTTGTACTGCAGCCAAGAGACAATAAGCTGCCCTGTGAAGGGTTTTCAATATGGCCAGTGAACATGAACAACCTGATTGGTAACCAGTAGGCATATTGGATGCTTGCTATGGACATGGAGAATTCATGTTCATAGTGTAGTGTATTGGCTAGTGTACCAAACATTTGGCATTTACGAATTCTGCTGTCTGATTTCATTTTCAGGCTTGTTCACTCCAGCTGTGTTAGCTTGCTGTAAGGTACTTACCTGTCCAGCGAGCCCGCGGCGTCCTTGCCCTGCTCGCAGCATGTCTCTCCCTGCCGGCGGAGGGATCCATTCTGGCCGAACTACTGTTCGGCCAGGTGGCATCCCCAGCATCCCTATGGACGTGGATAGTGATGTTCACATTCTCAGCACTCCTGCGGATGTACAAGGCATAGCATGTCCCAGGAGTGCTGTTGGAAGAGGTCCGCGCGCTACCACGCGTGCCTCTTGTACCCCCCGGGGGCGAGGCACTCTGCTGCCTCGCCGCGGGCCGGGACATAGTTAGTTTAGATTCCCTGAGACCAATCAGCCGCAGGAGATTCAGTTGATCCTCAAGGTCATTAGGCACCTTGGCCAATTAAGGCGAACTTGTCCTGAACACCATTGCCTGCTATAAGCTTCTGTGTGTAAAGTGTGCTTGGGTGCTTTCTATGTGTGTTGGTTATCGTATTGACTTATTTTGTGTCATTACCAATAGCGACCCGGTCTGATATCTGACTCTGCCTGCCCTGACTTTGGATTGTTTCTGACTACCCTTGCCTGCTGCCTGCCCTGACCTCAGATTGTTCCTGACCTGCCTTTGCCTCATCCATCTGTACCACGCTTATCGGACTGACCTTCTGTGAATTACCTTTAGCTTGTTTTCTGACTACGCAATAAAGCTTGATAAAAGGTTTCCTGGAGTTGGCTATGGTTTGTGTGCCCAGGCACATTACACATGCATTGGACAGTGTTAACCAACACAGTCCGAACACAAAGAAACTGCTGCAGCCCAGTAAAAATGTTATGTAAATGAGCCTCAATGAGCATGCATTTTCATAGCATTTTTCTATGTGTTGTGGTCTGGTCAAGCTTTTAATACATATTATATTATATTTGGCATGTAATGCTGGACATGTTGATGTGTACATCAGTTAACATATGGATAAGAATCAGGAATGTGCTAAATGTCCCATTTTGACTCTTGTGTGTATGGGCCTTAAAGGGAATCAAATACAGCCTTTCTTAAATTCCTATTATGGGGTAACTCTTGAAATAACTTTCATGTCTTCAGGAAACCCCAGTTATAATTACTATATCCACAGCTCACGGTATATTAGCATAGTGGTCAGTGGAAAGAATACCTCTTACAATGCTGGCCAGTGGGAATTCTGTCACTCTTACAGATAATTAACCCAAAAGGCACAAATTGCTCATTGCTCAAGGAACCCTTAGCAAGCCCTAGGGGAACCCTGGTTAAGAAACACTGATCAAATAGGTAAGAGAAATATGTGTCATACACTACTAAATAACTTTATACTATAGTACATATGCTATATATGTACTATAATCTACTACATAACTATATATTATAATATATATGCTATAAGCTATGTATATTATCTCTGTTTACAGGTAGAACTAATATTGATTGCTTTTTTCCTTATGCATCATACCAACACCCTTTGGGGTTGGCTGACGGTAACCAAACCAAGCTGTTCCTTGTGGGTTTTTTGCAGGGGAGGTTTAAAATTTTATGCAGCAGGAAGTCAAGGTGACATTTCTTATGCAAACAGCAGCAGGTCTTCTCCCAAAGTAAATAGCTAGGCCATCCAAGATGGGAGGTTTTAGCAATGCTTTTATTCATGCAGGAGGTCACAGCACTGGCAGGTTAAACAATAGCCATGTGAAACCACTGCCAACTCTGTACAGCTCCGACAGTGCTAATCGGATGAACGGTGGGTTAGAAGTACATGGACACACTTATGACCATGCCACAATATGCCACAGTATCGAGTGTCAGAACCAAGGAAGCCCCAACAAAAAAGTCTGCAGTAAGAGATACATTGGCCCTTGTGAAACATCACAACTTTTATCTGTTTCAACCTGCTTATAGAAAAAATAATATGTAACGTCAGCAGGAAATAGAAAATTCTCAGAAATATAGCTTGTTTGTGGCTACAACTTTAAAGGAAAAGTATTGTGTATTTTCACTAGTACATATTGTAAGCTACTATTCTGAAAATTTGTATTATTTAAATATATATTAAGTGGTTACTTACTTTAGATTAATATAGAATCTGCATCTGTAGCACTGCACAACGTTAGGGTGTGGAATACTAAATTCAAATATAAAATATTATAAGTAGAAAGGAAGCCTTCTAGCTGCCAAATAAAATATACATACATACAATAAGCACTTTAAAAATGCTTCAAGCCCAATTTGTTTTTTTATGTATCTACTTTTGGATATATTTAAAGGATTACTCAATTCTAAACCTATGCCCATTACTTCCTGAGCCAGTGGGGAGTAAAGAGATATATTTTTATTGAGATGTTACTTTGTACTTGATCATCAACCAATACAGCAAAACAAAGATCGTCTATAATCTGCCTCCAGGTACCATTTATTTGTAGAGTGCAAAAAACAAGAGAGGACCTGAAGAGTATAAGGTACAGGAGGGGAGCTGGAGGTGATTTACAGGTGGGAAGGGGGGTAGCTTGAGGTAGAAGGGTATAAGATACACTGCAAGGGCACAAAAGGGGCGACAGTACAGGAGGATGTTATAATCAAAGCAATCTATAGATTCTAAATGATTAGAAAAAGGCATAGGACAGTCAGGGAATTATTAATATGTACTGTCAAGTCAATGTTGGCCCACAAGGACCGCGTAATTAGTGTTTCCCCCAGAATGATCCTTCTTCTGTTTGGGTCTTCAGTCTTCACAACTGCATGTTCACAATATATGTGACAATATCCATCGAGGTTATTGGTAGTTATCCTCTTCTTTATGTCCCTTTATTATTTCCATGAAAAAAATATCTTTTCCAGCAAACTGGTTCTTCTCACACTGTATCCAAAATAAAGCTGTAGCCTAATCTACTAAAAAGCTGGGTTTGCTTCTTCATTGTCCAGCTTTACCATCCATGAAAAGGTACAAAAAAATATCACAGCATGGACAATTTTGATGTTTGTACTCATAGACACATCAGTACGATTGAAGATCTTTTCTAGGCGTTTCATTCTTACTCTTTAAATCTCCAGTCTACATTACGGTATGGTAACAAATATTCTGTTAATTATTGCCAAACTAGGTTCTGAAAAATAATATACATATTTGTTTGAAAGTTTTCCTTTTTTGTACATTTCAAAAATTGTCTTCCTGAAATGACTTCCTTTCATACACACACACACACACAAAGACACACAAAGGGGTGTAGATTGAAGGATAGGGGCTGTCTTTCTATCACACACAGAGGGAAGATGCAATGCTATCCTACTTTAATAGAGGTGACAACACGGTGGTGTCACGTGTCACCTCTGGAGAAAAATACTTCTTGGAAGTTAGTTTGTAGTTGTCAATCTTCTAGGAACAGTACAAAAAAACTCCTATTTTGTTCTTCCTTTGAACCACCATTAACTGATGGGTGTAATTGGCCATGCAACAACCTGTGCTTTGTTATCTAGCTGAGTCTGTCAACTTTGCTTGTTGAGCTTCATGCTTGTGTGATATGCTGGCTCTGGTCCCCCACACCTTTGTCTTTGTAGTCTGTCACTCATGTTCACCCTCACCACACCAATATCTCTGCAGCCTATCCGTTACCCTGAATATGTGTCTCTACAGCCTGTCACCCTCTCCTCACCTGTGTCTCTGTAACCTGTTATTCTCTACTCACCTGTGTCTATGCAGGAAGTCACCCCCCTTACCTGTAATTCCTGTATATATATATATATGCATGCACATCCCTAAAGCTATATTTACATGCCAGATAATCTTTGCCACTTGCTGATCGGTAATAAGTGCTGTTTACTCCTATGGAAGAGAGCACAGCGGGGTGCCACTTGCTCCTCCACCCCCTCCCGCCTCTTCAAACACAGAAAAGTGTGTAGAGTGCTCGTTCACTCATCTGTCACTGAAACTTTCACGAAAGATCATCTCCATCAAACATCTGTACAAGGCTTTATACTCCATAGTTTTTGTTAAATCTAAAAATGATTGTATATTTAGAGTAAAACATCTTTACAATGTACGTATCTAATAAAAATACCTCACATTATCCAATCAATGTTTCATACAACTTAATTTAAATTATTTGATTGTATCCTATGTGAACTTTCTGTACAGCTCTGTCTATTCACAATATATTCCATGTAGAATTAAATTGTAACATGTTTTCAATTTTCTCGGATTTCATCACATCGGCCAAGCACAATTCTTTGGAATCCACATCTACATTTAAATAGAAAGTAATTTAACATCATGATTCAGAGATACCCATTTACAAAGAAGTAAAGACAAGATGCCAATAATTATTATCTGAACACTATGGACTTGATATATGAACTGTGAGAGCTCACAGGTCTAAAGCTGTGTAAACACGTCCAATTTTTATCATTGGAAATGAACGAACGACAAACGACCGATTGGCCAAAAATCGTTTGGAAAAAAAAGTAACCAACGACGCCGACGAACAAGGATAGTCGTTGGAAATTAATGACCGGACCGGCGGATCGGATTGGACGACGATCGTTGACCATCTATCGTGTGTATGGTCGTTCAGTGATCGTGCATGTTCTGAGCATGCGCGATGAATGAACATTTGATTGATACAGGCTGTATTGTGTATGTGAGTGTGTGTGTGTATATACGTGTGTACAATATCTTTGAACGATCGTGTCGTTATCTGTATGTACAGGATCGGTGCTATATGATCGTTCGCAGATATCGTGCAGGATTGTTCGTCGCTCGTTTACAAACGATAAAAATTGGAAGTGTGTATGCAGCTTAAGTCCTTAATTTTACTTCACACCTTAGTGTTTTTTTACCTTCACACTTTCAGTTAAGAAATATTGTGAGTATAAAATAATAAAGGATATGCATTCTATTTATTTCCCTACACAAAGGTTAACAAGCACCAGGGTCATCCCGTCTCTCTGAAGTCTATTGACATATTCAGAGACTGTCCTTATCTTTGTTCTCAGTAGCCCTGACATGAGCTAAAGGTTTAAGGTCACCCAGAATCCACCAATAGAGCAGGATTCAAACAGACTTTTTAAAACACATATTTCCCCTGTGATAAGCATTGGCAAATAGTATTTTCCAGTATGCCGACCTCCCGGTATACAGAACATTACCTGGCAGTCTGCTTAACCCCGCTGTCATGTGACCTCCAGGCAGTTGCTTGTATTTTGGAGCGTTTTACAGATATATAACCAGTATTACTCTAGATTTACTCTCAGGGCTTTATCTTATATCAGAGCGCTGCAAGACTTTCAACCAGTTTTGCTCAACCTTCAAATCTAGTGTGGGGACATTAAATATAGACTTTAACCCTTAACGTTCTACCAAAGGCATAGGCCTTCTGTGCTGATATCCCCATGGTTAGATGGCTGCCAGAATATTAAGTACAATACCATAAGAAACTTCGCAGTAGGGTATGAGTCCACAAACCACAAAGTTACATGAATGACAGCCAACATGTTTGATGTTCAGAATGAAACCCTTATAAAGGGGATCTTACAGGTTAACACAAATATTGCCTAATATAACACATCATAGTGCTAATGGTATATGAGTCATTATTCTTTAAGCAGTGTTTCACATAGTAGGACAGATAGTGACAGATGAGTATCAATGGACCTGGTTAATAAATGGGCTCCATTGACACTGATTCATCATTCACCAGCTATCCTAATATGTAGGACACTGCTTGAAGAATACTCATTCTTTTAAATGGGGCTGGTGGATGCCTTTTTCTTGGGTCTATGGAGAATGGGGCCTGATGGTCAAGAAGAGTACTGAAGCACTGCCCAGACTGTGGAGGTCACTGCTAGTAGAACTACCCCCCCGTCCTATTTAAAGAAGTAAGTTCAAGGTGGGAAAGTAGGCAAGGGTAGGGATTTAGAATCAAAATATTTCCAGATTCAGAAACAAAAAATTATTGCATTGTAGCTAACAAGTTCTTACATTTGGTAGCTGCATTTTTAAGACCAAAATCATTTTTAGCTAGTACATAGAATACATGTTAGTTTTGCCAAAAATTCAGCGTCCTTGTCAATTTTTATGAGCTGCACTGAAAGCAAATATACATTATCCTCCTACTGTAAATTTCTTATCAACTCACCCTACCCCCTATGTAGTAGAGAAAATGAGGGGGCATATTTTAATTATTACATGAAGGACAACCATGTACAGATACAGCGTCAGATTAAGTTCTCCAAGACTGGAGAAGATAGACTAACGGGAGAACCTGGGTGATGCAGCAAGCCTGGTCCAGGATTGATAACATTTTCCAAATAATAGCAAAATATTTTAATAAATCTATACCAGTACTACTACAGCCTACCCAATTTATACAATTAAGTATTGAATGCCAATGACCATCAACTTCATATCTATGGATTATGATGTGTTAAATTGTGCTTTATATATGCAATGGAATGCCCGTCAAAATAAATGACAACTGTCTGGAACCTACTTATAGCATGCATTACTGTGTGTTGTCTGCATATTAACAATATAACCAACATATGTTATAGAGAATACCACAAGCAATGCAATGCTTTATGTGTTGTGGTGCACTGCATTGTCAACAATAGTGCAAGTAACACACAAAAACACTGAATAGAGTGTAAGTATTTTGGATTTTTTTTTAAACTTGTTCAGTGTGCTAACATGTTTTTTCCAAATCTTTAACATTCATCATAACATTTAGGGACTATTCCCACCACAGTGCTTTAGTAACTGTGTGCTTCAATTTCATTCCAACAGAACTTCCCAGCTCTCTTGTTGCAACAGGATACAATTTTTGGTCCCATTGGTATTATCAACTAATCAACTAATGCCCTAATGAAATGCATGTTAGTACACTGCAGCTTTCGGGCAGGTGTGAATAAGCCCTCAGTGATATATTAATTGCTGTGTGCTATTTTATATGCAACTTGTCTTTGCATGATTTTAAATAGTCACCTGGAAACTGTAATCTTTCCCTCTATGACACATAAATGTTCATTAGACCTTTCCTGACAGACGTAACTTTCCATTAAGGCAGTGCGTCACTCAGGCCATGTGTGGGTGGATTCATGCTCTTTATTTATTATCTGCAATAAAGAAAAACAAAGGCAAAAAAGAGGAAAGAACATAGTATGTAGGATACAAAGTTCCACATACAGGCAAACTAAATTATTTTTTGGCTTTTTTTAAAAATAAATAATAATCAGTGTTTACCATCCGACAATGTTTAGCACATAAGTTACTGCCACATACAGGTAATCTTTCATGATCCTGTTTATGAAGTTTTGGAAGGGAATGAAGGCAAAACTGAAGGGGGGTCTCTTTTCCTTTATTTTGCTCTCTCTTTATCATCTCATATCAGCATGCTGCTTCCAGAGAACTTGCATTCCTTGCATTGAAAATAATACATTTATGGATGTTTTAATGAGCTACAATATTTTGTGCCTTATATTTGTCTAAGTTTAGCTTTAAATGTGCATAGCATATACCCTTCTTTTATCATGTAAAATATATTGAGTGTAAAATACAACATTGCCAAATGTAATTGCCATTCTGACCTGTAATAAGAAAAAAAAATGTCATTAAATTATTTTTCAAGTTGCTGATTTTTTTTTTAGAATGATCATCACCTAATCCAAATTATTGTATCTGCATGGAATGATATTCACTATATCTCTAATTTTCTTTACCAGCTATTGCCACTGCAGGACAATAAGGGTCTATTTATCAATGTTTTCATGCAAGATTCTCACAACTTTCATCCAAGATTAATACATTTTTCAATTTACGTAAGCACTGTAAAAAAAAAAAAACTCAGCAAACAGCACAGTACAGAGATTTGGAGCAGGTGGAAGTCATACTCAGGGTGGGGACTGGAGTAAAAAACCGTGAAATTCAAGAAGAAAATGAACGTCACCTGTTTAGGTAGCACATGGCATTTTCCATGTTAATAAATGTCATCTACCTCCTGCTATGTTTAATAAATGAATGGTGCCCTGCTGCTTCCCGTAATTCTAATTACTGTTATTACTGGTAATTCCATTCTCACTGTAATAAACTGTAAATTAATCTCATGTAGTGCATTCATTAAAATACATCAGCTTTGTTCTTTGCAAAAAGTATTGAAAAGATAGGTTTTACTTAAACCCTTTTCCTCATTTCGGGTATTCATAACATAACCTGACATTTTGCTTTTACTTACTTTAATTTATTTTATTTATTTATTTTGGTGTTCAGGGAAGGCATGATATGGAAATCAGCAAAGACCTACAGTAGATTCACATTTGTCTGTGCGTGGTATTGCAGTATATGTGCATAATTATTATATGTGTTGACATATGTTGGCTCTTTGGCTGAGCCCCAGTACACAAAAATATTCCTGTGTGTATCCATGCGCCATAAAACAAATGCTAATGCACTGAAATGTGCACATTATACTAGAGATGCATCCCAGTTGCACTACATCCAAATCAGTGGAGGCACTGCCAGAGAGACTGTCCTGTGGCTCTCCAAGGCTGGAGAAGATACACTTTCATCAGTGAAGCTGGGTGATGCAGCAAACCTGGAATGGATGTTTTCAATCCCGGACCAGATCTATTCCAGGTTTGCTGAATTACCCAGCTTCACTGATGAAAGTGTATCCTCTCCAGCCTTGGAGAGCTTTCGTAAATCAGGCCCATAGTCTTCCGTTTACCACACAGGTGCATGTTCTTTTAGGGCAAAATACAGGTTTACATACACACATTTTAACAGTTTCAATTTATAACTAACTGCACAACGAGGTACAACTTCTACCTAAATGGAAATAAACTTATAGAACTTATAATAGCAATAAATTGGTTTTATTTTGCAATTTGAAATATCATTTTAATATAAAAGTTGAGTTTTCTCCCAAATTCTCTGCATTCTGCTTGTTGTCAAAATGCCTGTTGTTGACAGTTGTTGTTATCCCCAATAATCCCCAATGATCAGTGTTGTTCCCAATTATGTGATCCCATTGCCAGCTATTGCCAGCTTGGACATGGTAATCACATTAGGGTTGGTTAAAAAATAAACTTCTCTCTTTGTTTGTATGTCAACCTACTTGTTCATGTAAGCATGTATAAATTATCACAGGCTGGCTTTTATTATTTGATTAAGGTTTAAAAAATGTTGTAGCTTTACAAAGCAAAAGATTATGGGAAAGGTGATAGAAAGGGGAGTAACATGTCCCAACACTCCAATTTCTCCTGCTATACTAGAAATATACTCTAAATTGTAACTTTTAAACATCCTGTAGGCTAAACTGGTAAGGTAGTATGTATTTTAGTATAGTACTTATATCTCATTTCTGAAAATGTTCTATGAACGGCCTTAGGCCACAATATGCCAAACAGTTGCAGTGATTTCCATCTTATATGCATTTTACAAATCATTTCTACAGAGGCTTGGTTCATTGCCAAATGAAAAGGCCTTATTCCTTATTCTGAACTCTAGGCAGATATAGTATAACAGTATATATTGATGCAGCACTGTAGTGATTAATATATTAATACATATTTGTTTTTATTTGTTTTCTATCAAATGTGCTGCAGTGGAAGATAAATGCTAGGAGGTAAAAGGAAGTAAAAGTAGATGGACAGAGATTTGAACTTATCATTCACAGGGTGCGGATGAGAAGGGGACATGTAACAGAAAGGTAAACTGCCATAAAGAAAGATTGCCCCCCCCCCCCAGCAAGACAAGACTGTGGGACAAAGGTGAGTAAATCTCAGAACTGGATTGACATAAATACCAATTCTTTGGGATGGATACCAGTTCCGGTGTATAAATTTCATCTTGAATATTTTATTTGCATGAAGGTTGGCTTTCGTCTTGTATTCGTCTTCTCCATGGGCTTCTGTACAGATAATTTGGATAATACTGAATTTAATAAATGGCAAATAACAATAAAAATTCCTTATTGAGAAAGGCATATGGTACTTTGCTTTTAGCAGATCTATTTACATAAGTACTCTCATGTAATTGTTTTTTTTACTAAAAGCATGTGGGGTCTGTAAAATAACAGTTCACTTCCATAGAATGTTAACAGACACTTATTGATTACATAAGGCAGTTAGCAAACTCACGTTTCAGACCATGTGGGAGAATGACTAGAATTGTGTAACATGGAAGGCATTTTACTGATAATTGTCTAATCTGCAGGCTGTAAACCAAATGCCTTTACAGAAGCCCTACAATTTGACCCTAGAGATATATTGTTCTCTCCTCAAGGTTCCAGCTGCACATTTGTATTAAAAAAATGTACTCGTTCTTGTCATACCAGGATTGACGCACAGCTCACATTTTCATAAATTCATTATTAATTTGTACAGTATGTTAAAGTAAGGCCCTTACTGCAGGGAAAATACTTTAGATTGCTGTTTCTGTCAATCTTGCTGTAATCCCCTGCAATTTATTTTTTTACATTTTAGTCCAATATATTTCAGTTTTGGATGAAAACAATCAGCATCTATATAGATTACCTTGAGGGTGCAGCAGAGAGAACATTGTTCTTTGTATTTACCTCTTCCCATTTTCTGCAGTTTTTATATCCTTGCTGGCTTCTTAGATACTTAGATACTAGAAGACACGGCTTCATAGACTTTGCTCCCTGTATGAATTTTAGTGCTTTTACAGTTGTGTTTGAACATATCATACAATACAAAATATATATTGAAAAGCACAGAAAAATACCCGACTTACTATGTGATAAATCCCCAAAAATCAGAATGGAATCTCTATTAAGTCTGTTGCACAGACTTGCTATTTTTGTAAGATTTATATTAAAATGATATTTTTAAGGGTTTTGACCTATTTATTGCTGGAACTCTCCTAATTACTCTACCTTTTCCCATTTTTTTCTGGTTGAGATATTATGATGGGGTAGCCTGGCTACTTGAATATTAGGTGAGGTGAGGTTTCCTAGGGGTGGAGGGGGAGATTTGGGGGCAGCATACAAGCTTTTTGTACTGTCTTCCCCTCTCTCTTCTTTGATATTTTATGGAATGTTTTTGTAGAGTTATTTAGAGTTTAGCAGGGTGTCAGAACCGCAGTCTATGTAGACCCAGATATGTATTCAGATATATAGCTTGGCTGTGAAAGGATAAGACGAATGGCCTTTGCCCCCTACCCTCCACCTCACGGCCCCAACATCTCCCAGGGGCATGCAACTTTTATTTTTTGTTTTTCAATATACCCTTTTGGGTGGGTATTTTATTTCATTCGCCTACTAAAATGGACCTAGACGTGTGGTTTTTGGGAACCCAAGTCGGGCTAGGGGATTTTTTATCTTCTATTCTCCACCAGATTTTGTGCCCCAATTCCCCTGGAAATTATTATGATATATTAAATGTCTTTATATGTATGTGAAGTACAGCAGTTCTCAAATGCCAAAAAGACAGGTTTGCACAGGCCTGCAACAGCATTAACACTGAGATAAGATTCATTTTCATCAAGGAGAGACAGATGTTCATTCCATGCAGACATACTATGATGAAATGAACAGGGGCAGAGTTTATTCTTAAAGTGCTGCTTTAGAGCAGCAGAATGAAATAAATCAACTGCTGTATTATAGCTGCATTGTTCTCCTGTACAGTATCATTACTTATTAGTCTCCATTTTGATTTATAAAAAAACAGTGCAATAATCAAATCATAACTGCTATACCCAATGCAAACATGTATTTTATACTGGAATGGACCAGTAAAGTATACTTATGTCTGGTTGCTACTATTGGTAATTGAGTGCTTTCTACATACATAGCATATTTGTCTAAAATACATGTAACTACAGAAAATAAAAAAATTCGCCATTGATTTTATGATGGCTTCACAGAATTCAGAACACCCAGAACAGCTTTCTAGAAAAGTGAAGATGCCTAAATAAAAGCCAGTAGACGCTTACCACCACCTGCTGTCTGTTAGTGGTATTGCAGTTTATGGCACCCATACCCTTCTGAGCCAATATGCTTTTTGTTTTCCAGAATATGTCTTGCAAGTAAAAATGTTCTTTTAGAAATGTGAGTAGCTTTCTTGGTAGTGAATTCAGTTAAATGAACCCTTCTTCTTATATCTTGTAAGTATCTATTGCAAATTACGATTTCCAGCAATTGATATATATGCTGCACTAAATCCCAACATTAGCAGATTTAATGTGCTACTGTCAGGTTTTACTGTTAAATTTTTATTGGGAAACCTCAAATTCTGTATTTGGCATGGTGGCTATTAACCGAAAGTAAAGGGGAATCCAACATTTCACGGTTGCCAATGAAACAACTGGAGGGATCTTCCAATGGGGGAAAGTTTTGATCAGGGAATGGCTTGGTGAGTACTGACCCATGACCTGTGTGGATTGGGTTTTGGGTTTTGTTCACTTCAGATGGGTTTCCCATTCCTATACAAGAATACTGGTCAGAATGAGGTCAACTGCTGGTTAAAAAAATGTACTTGTCAATGAATTCCGATATCAAACTGAAGTCCAAAGCCTGTTGACACAAGCCAGTAGAGAGAATAATTTGATTTTGAGAGGATTAAACCAAGCTAGATTGCTTGTATTCTGCAAATGGCCCAACAAATCTGACCATTCATTTGACAGGTATTAATAATGCTGGCAGGTACCAATCGCCCATATTATTTTGGGGGTAATGGTAACCATTGCATGACCGGCAGATATAGCCTTTGTTTTCATCCATGGCATATAAAGAAAACTACTCTTTGGGAGGAATCCATTATACAGGACATGACTGGACAGTAATCCAGAAGTTGTAATCACAGACAACAATTAGATATATCAGAAAACTTTAAACCTCTAATACAATTCATCCTACACCATCTTGTGTTAAACTTTGCACTTCAGCTGCAAATATTCACGTTAGGTTATTGGTTGCATCATTTCATGGTGCTTATTTATCTAAGATACATGACAGAACAAAAATGAACACAAAATAGGAATTGCTGACAATTATAACAAGTCAGGTTTAACTTTTGATTTAATTTAAAAATAAAATAAGACCTTAATTTGGCTGCTATAGACAGCAACTCTTTTTCTGGGGTAAATGAATAAACTGCGGGGACTGTTGTTCTTACTGTAATTCAGTGCTGTAGAAAATAATTCCCCACACATTTCATTTGGCAGAATTATTTATAACCTTACATATCATAATTAAAATGCTTTAAATGTCAATGTGCGATTTACATCACTTGGTGCCACTGTCAGTAAAGCCCTAGAGTAATTAAAGGCTAAATCCAGTATCAGTATCATTCATAATATTTTTGCGTGGATGGTGAAATGTGAATCACCTATACCAGAGGGCCGAAATTAAAAACTTGGTGCGGGCCAAACTTGAAATTTATTGAAAAAATAATAAACACATGAGAAGAGCACACAGTATTATGCAGTGGATTCATCTATTTAGATGAATCCACTGCATATTACTGCATTCTCATGTGTTCTTGTTTCTTCTTATTGGGATTAATTGTTTTTCTTTGCAAGAGAATACAATGTGAAAGCAAATGTATTGCTGCATTCATTTGGTTTCACATTGCATTCTCTGGCACAGTAAAACAATTATTATAGCAACAGCTCTATGATAATTCCTGATAATAATAATCCTGATAATTCCTGAATATTGAGCTTTCCTGTTAGTATAAACTCTGTGGGGTCCACCCATAGGCTGCTGTTGAATAGACACGAGCAATGCTGCTACTACAATTCCCGGCATTATTTGCATCCATAAAATGCGGGGCCACGCATAGGCAGAGAGGCCGCTGGTCTAGAAATGCGAGTGATGCCGGGAATTGTAGTAGCGGCATTGTACTAGCGTCTATAGAACAGCAGCTTAATATGAATTGCAGCTGGCCCACCATTACTAAGGATTGCAGTAGCGGCGGGCCAGCTGCAATTCATATTAAAAATTCTATTGGGGGCCAAAAAACAAAGAATGTGTCGGGTCAGATTTGGTCCGCGGGCCAGAGTTTGACACCCCTGACCTAGATGCTCCTATAGAGCTTGCAGAATCATTATTCGTAGGAAGAATTCAGAATAATAATGGCACAGTACAGCCTGCAGTACTGTCTGCATTAGGAATCTCGAGATTCATAGGAAATGAATAGGTGACTAAATCTAACCTGTAGTGCCGCACAGTGGCACTGAAATTAATCTTCCTTACTGCCGGACTAATAGAGAATCTAATTTATAGTGTAATTAGAGACCCTACAAATGACTGAAATGAATGTCACTGTTGTCAGAGTAATTTATACACTGTCAGAATAATTGTCACACTCTTCGCTTGTCACACACAGCAATAGTGTCCTATTTTGTTACAGACATGAAATAATTGTTGTCCTCTGCATTGGATGTCAGCCTACCAACATTAAGGGAATCAAGCAGACAAGATATAGAAAAAAATGTCTGTAGTGGTAAGTTCATATTTTTTTTTTATGGGAAAATGTATTGGCACCCTTCCAGTTTATTGTGGAGGGTTCTGAGCAACAACTGTTTCAGTTCAAGGAACAATAATAAGATCAAGGCCTTGCTGCACCCTCATAAGCAGACCTTATTCTTGGCCTGCTTGAGGAAAACCATATCTTTACTTCCACATAATGGGTACAATTATTTAATGCTTTTTACGACTGAAGAAGATAGACTGTATGGGAGAACCTGGGTGATCCAGCTAACACGGAATTAATCTGATCCAGGATTATAAACATTTGCCAAAGTAGCATTTCCATAGAGATCTTTAAATAATCAGGTCCAATATCAGGACATTAAATTATTAGGGTATATTGATGATATTTTTTGTAATTTGGACAGGACTGTGCAAGATCATTGATGAGTTTTTCTTGCTGTAGGCTTTGTGTCCAATGCTGAGGTTCAATCATGGACATCAGCATTTTAATAAGGGAAGATCTTTTTCACACTGCTTGATACTCCAAACCTACAGATAGGAACACTCTGTTGACTTATCAGAGTGTTCATCCTAAAGCCGCATACACACTTTCACGATCCTTTCCAACGACTATTATTGCATGATGCATGAACGAGTGCTGTGAATACCGCACTGTTCTGCTCTATGCAGAGGGGAGGGGAAGAGCAACGGAGTGGCACCCCGCTGCGTGCTCTCCCCCTTCACTTGGATTACAATCGTTTGTCGTTCATCATCCGTGGATCTGCCAGGACGGTGGTTCAGACGATGCACGACGCGCGCTGTACACACTTCAGATTCTTATCTGATATCGGCCCTGAGCCGATTAATGGGCAAGAACCATTAAAAGTGTGTACATAGCTTAATACTTAACTGAAGGATAGTTTATCAATCTTGCTGCACACATGCTCGGATTGTGAATGACAGCTTTAACTCATGTACTAGAAATTGGTTAAATATTCTAGATTGTGCCTTACTCCAGCCCAGGTCTGGATTAGTTTCAGCCAAAACACCATGTAATAAATCAGACAGGGCTCTTTTTTACAATGGTCCTCTAAAAGCTATAGAAAAAATTCCTTACAGTTAAGATATTCTTGCAGCCAATAAAGATCCAGTACCCACCATAAAGCTACGTACACACTTCCAATTATTATCGTTGGAAAACGAACGACGAACGATCCTGCACGATATCTACGAACGATCGTATAGCACCGATCCTGCACATAGAGATAACGACACGATCATTCGTAGATATTGTACACACAATAGATACGATCGTTTGAGCGATAGAGGAACTATGTGCACGACAGGAAAGTGAACGAACGTTCGTTCATTGCGCATGCTCTGAACATGGACGATCAACGAACGACCGTACACACGAACGATGTTCAACGATCGTCGTCCAATCTGATCCGCCGGTCCGGTCGTTCGTTTCCAACGAGTTTCCTCGTTCGTCGGCGTCGTTGGTTACTTTTTTACGAACGATTTTTTGCCCAATCGATCGTTCGTCGTTCGATTGGAACGATAAAAATTGGAAGTGTGTACGCACCTTTAGACAATTGGTTGTATAAAAACCAAACTTTTCGTGCAATCTGCTAATACAGACAGAACCTAGTGATAAATGTGAGAAGACAAATTTCTGCCACAATTCTAATATCTGCAATTCATTAACCTACAGTGAAATGTTTTTTATGATCCCTACTTGGGCAAGAACTATTGCATCAGGGACTAATATAGTTGCAGTTAAGGCCATTGTGTTCCTTTTGCTTTGTATATGGAAAAAGTGAAATAATCCATTTAAAAAGAGGTTCCAGAAACTGTAATTTACTGTAACTATCAGATTCAAGAGTGACGGGCTTTGATCAATGATTATGTGTTGAGACCGCATAGGGGTGGGGACTGGAATAAGGTATTGCTCAAAGGCAAGATTGTAAGCTTTTTGGGGCAGGGTCCTCTCCTCCTCCTGTGTCACTATCTGTATCTGTCTGTCATTTGCAACCCCTATTTAATGTACAGCGCTGCAAAATATGTTGGCTCTATATATAAATATTGTTTATTTTAAATAATAATATATTAATAATAATAAAAGAGAGGACTTTTTGAGTATACATTTTAAACACAGTGACACTCAGGGGACCTAATACTGCATTTTCCTGTACTTGTTTCCTCGATGAAAGATACCTTATGTCCCATGGTCTCTCATTTTGCAGTGATAGTGCAATAGTGTGCCCAGGTTGGACCTAGAACCCTCTGCACCTTTTGTCACTATCTTGCTTTAAGCAAAGGACTGTGCCTTGACCTAGAATGCTGAATATTCAAGATGGTGTCACTTTTAAAATAAACTTTAATAATAAAACTTTTGGAGTGCTGGTGGGTTTGTGTACTTTTTGTTGTTTTTTTTGTTGCTAATCGGTCACACTTTGTTTAAAGTGTACCTGAACTCTCGGTATGGCAAGACATGATGCCAGTCTGCAGGCAGGAAGTGGGAATATCACGGGAGTTAAACTTTGCAGGAAGAGCCAGTGTCAACCAAAGCACTTGGAAAAAGAGAAGAGGTATGGTATGGAATGCAGGGCTTCATTACTGCCAGTCAGTATCAGTGAATGGAGTATTAATCCCACAGGCTGTAGTCTCAGCTAGGAGAAGGCATGCATGGGTAGCTATTATATAGCTCCAGAGGTCATTTCACGGCAACATAGCCACCCAGAATTTGAACAAATAGGACACCTTATTGCTAGGAAAGAAAAGGAAAAAAAAAAAAGGATGAACATCAAGACACCAGGCATGGTGCTCTCATCTTCTTGTAGTTCACAATTTCATGTACTAAAGCTACAAAATTCACTGGCACTTTAAAATACCTGTTTATGGAAACCATAGATGAATAATTAGCAACAGATAAGAGAAGAAAATGTTCTCAGAATAATAGATTTTGGATTGAACAGAATTGAATGAGCAAGGCTGTTTGTGACCTAGAATTGCTTGCATCTTAATGTGGCGGATGAAAACATCACAAGGATCACGCTGGGTAACTGATGACACGCTAACCTAAATCCTGCACAAACTGCAATCATTTTCTTTGAACTATTCTATAGGACAATTAAATATTTCATAGGGCAAACAAAAATCTCTAGGTCAAATACAAAACTATTTAAAGGCTTTGAAAAGAAAGCTCATCAACATGAGTCCTTAGACACGTGTCACTGGAAGAACTGTACCCATTGAAAAACTTTATTCCTGTTCCAGTGACAATTAAATTTCAGTAACAAGATTAAATAGTAGGGGGAAATCCCCCGGGATACTAAAAAATTGCCTTCTGGCACAAACTGCTTGGTGCATCTACACCTTCATTTTCTTCTAACTACATGCATGCTGCTATTTCTGGATTAGGAAATTATTATTCAACCAGACAGAGGAGGCCTGGGAGGCCAATACATTATCTGTATTGCTAATTATGAATTGCTTTGGATGAACTTATGCCCCTTGTAACTACCACACTTACATATTACTAATTGGATTCTGTTTTCCTAATTGTCCCAGGATTGAGGCATTACACTACATACAGGATTGGTTTGTGTGCAGAGAAAGCTGTTCATTTGTATGGTGCAGAAGGTAACAGTTAGAATATTAATGAACAGGGCGTCTGCACTGCAGTAATAAATCCATGTGAAGGGAAGGAGGGATTTTCAGTAATGTACATTGTGGCTGTAAGACGGGAATAACAACCAACTGTACTGAGGGTGTTCACTGCATATATTGCAAATATTGAGGGATGCAGACTGACACCCTGTGTACACCCCCACCATCTTAATGCCGAATTTAACTCTGTTGGTGTCCAGGGTTTTATCATAGTTAGCAAATATGCAAAACAGAATTGAGCATTATGGCTGATTTACCTGACATTTTACCCCCTCCAGCACTGGGATGGCCATGATGTGACCTTCATCTTTCACTTACTTTAATTTATACTTCCTCCTGTCATTTTTTAGGTCATTTTATCAATATATCAGTCAATTTTTAATCTGTAGAAAAGTTACAGAAACTGATAGTTTGCTATAATTTAAGATTACAAAGTCGGACAAACTTAAAAACTTTAAAGGCAAGCGGTGGGAAGCCTGGGTAGCTCCTGGCAGCTGACACTTTGCCAACAGCATTACCACCCTCTTTTATTTTGTATAGCAAGCCATGGATAAGGTGCTTCATGTAGCATTTCAACTATGGGTGAGAAACACAGGTGTGTGGATATGGTGAACTAGCCCGCAATTTAAAAGAGCACCTAAAACCCATTTTTCAAACTTGCCTACCCGTCTTCATCTGTCTCTTAAACCCCCACTACTTACCCACCGTTCCAAATCCCCCTTCCAAGTGTGTAATACTTCCCCTACCTGTTAGAGTGTGAGCTCTTTTGGGCAGGGTCCTCCCCCCCTCCTTGTTTGTATACATGGTTTGTATTTGTCTGTCATTTGCAACCCCTATTTAATGTAGAGAGCTCTGTAAAATGTTGGTTCTATGTAACTACTGTTATTATTATTATGAATACATTAATATCATTATTATTAATAATATAATTAATATTAATAATGTTAATAATAATAATTATAATAATAATAATAACAATGCATAAAGCCAGCCCAAGGGTTTTTAATAATTGATCTGTAATGTTTATGTATTTCAGATTTAACATCACTGAAAGTATTTGATCCATATAAGCCAGTTGCTGAAACTGGCAAAATAACAAAATACACAAGCCAAACATAAATTTGTTCCAGGATTTTTCAAATCTGGAAACCTCATTTTATGTGCTCTACACATTTTACGTTTACTACTCTGTTCAAGAAAAATAAAACTAAAAAAAGATTTGCAAACTTTTAGATGAACCACCAGAGGGTGCTGTATGGAAATATAAGAATACTGATAAACTTATTTAAACTACATAAATAATGTGAATACAATGTATGTAAACATTACCAAAAAACGTATTTTATTTGTTTGCTCCTAGTTTGGTAAATATGCCATTGAAAACATTTTCTTATTTCTTCTTGATATAAATGCTTGTTAAAAATTCAGAGCTCCTTCCCTCATTCTTTTATAAGGGTTAACTTCTATACAGTACTTGTTATTCCTCCTAATTGCCTTTGTTTAACTGGGGTTTTCATTGATTGCTGTATTGGGGAACTATTTTGTACTTCAATTTTGTTCTGCACTGGTTATATTTAGTATTTTTCTGTATATGATCTGTGTTGTTATTTCTTGTTATTTTATTCTTAATAAAAAAAAAAATACTATTTTTTAAATAATTGCAGAGCTGTTCTGCACAAATTATTTTACTTCTACTACCTATTATTATCTGCAAAGTGATTTACCTTTATGTTGTAAATATTTGAGAGCGGGACTAATTGAGTAGATTAGCAAACACTCCAAATATAAGGACTGCTTTCCCTAGTTCACCCATCTTTGGACATTTCAGAACCTTTTATTGCATTCTTCATAATACCATTTACATTAAAAAATCCAGCAGGGAAAGTGAGTTCCCCTCTGAATGGCTACAGCCATTGTGCAGACTAAGGCTGCATACACATGTGCAATAATTGTCTTTGGAAATGATCTTTTGCGATCCTTTCCAAGGACTAAGGACTGCACGATGCATGAATGAGTGGTGTACATACAGCACCATTCTGCTCTATGGAGAGGGGGAGAACGACGGAGCGACACCCTGCTGTACACTCTCTCCCTTCACGTCTATTAAGATCGTTTGTCATTCATCGTTTGTGGATCCGCCAGGATGGTCGTTCGGACGATGGATGACAGGCGTTATACACACGCCAGAATCTCGCCTAATATTGGCCCTGGGAAGACTATTGGATGAGAACCATTGCAAGTGCCTAAGGCACCCAAAGAGGACCTAAAGGAAATTTATGTTTTTTTAATGTATATTTTAGATTACCATCTCAGAAATAAGTTAAATTGAACCATCTTAAAAATGTACATGAATGTGTATGAGCAATTGTACTTTACTGCTACTTCTGAAAGTTGAATTCTAGGAGTCATCTGAATCCCTGAAACAATGCACTCTTTGTGCACTCCTTCTGTAGCTGATACCTTATCTCATCAATTGTTAACGCTGTCCAGCAAAGTCTATAGTAATATCTATCCACCCTACAAATAATGACTGATTTAAAAATCTCTATACATATTAAAATGTTACCAAAATGTAGAGAATGTAACTATTGTGTTAAATTGTTAGTCTTAACTCAACAACATCTAGCAAAAACTGAAAAATCAATTTCGTGTAAACTGATTATTACAGTAATGTTTTTCCTGAACTCAACTATACTGAGCTATACATGAAGGTAAGTAATATCTTTATATGATGGCCCTATGTATGTAGCTTTTAGGTGACTTCTATGGTTTTTAGATGTATGTCCTATCCCTAAAATACTGTACAACTGTCACACAATTTAAAGCCTATTTTAATGGAGGGGCTGTATACATAAAAAGCACAAAACTAGACATTGGTTTTAGTAGTTACTGCAATTTAATGCTGTAATACCTTAAGAGTTGCTTCTCCCCTGGCCATAAAATAACTTCCTCAACTTACTTTCCTGTCCAGGTTGCTGAGTTTTTTTAGTGCAACCTTTAGGAGTCACAACGCCTCTCTGTGAAAGTCTCCAAGCACATACACAAGAAAATCTCCATTCTTTCCTATGGAAAAAGCCATTGATCACTGTGCACCTCCATTGAGTGCCTGCCATCTATGATATGTGCTTCATAAGAACATGCCGTAAAACCTCACTGACGATAAATCGGATGAATCCAGTGGTGGGATAATAAGCCACTGGAGATTTACCTTCGTGACCTTTGGGACACATTTTAAATATTGCATGTTACCTATTTATTTTTATTCATCTTTTAGGTAAGACCCTTAATTATATCAGTTAAAATATTTGCTTTTTTCATTTAAAACTTGCTTAAAAAGCAGCTTGGTTTGTCCTACATCGGGAATGAAGGGAGGGCCTTATATCAGGTGGAATCTTTCAAATAGTCACACAGATAACTATGGTTGCTGTAGATTTTCTGTAAAAAATAATGTCGGTGGGATGAGGTTTGGTGGATTTAAAATATGTACTTGAAAACAGAGTTTACACATTATTCAGGCAGCTTGCTTCTCCTCCCCTTAATTCCTGTGACGTAGCCTCCAGAAACCAATTTGGCATCTGACAGAATGGGTAAAATTTTCACAGCTTTACCACACTACATAAAAAACTCCACACATTAATATATTGCTTTATAGATGTGTGTAATGTTGACCCAGCTTTGGCATAGATTGATAGAAGTTTTAAGTTCTAGGCATAGAGAGCCTCATCCATACTTCGCTGTCTGCTGCTCTTTATGTATGGGGAAGCATATGTATGGAAGTGGTGGACAGAGGAGTCCTTACTCTACCCAATTTCCACCCCCACACAAAGACCCAATGTATAGCAAAGCATGGTAAGTTATTAATTGGGGAATAATCTGCTGCAGGGGGAGCACAGGCAATACTGGTGACTGGTCATTTGCTTACTTTCTACACTTAATGAAATATCCACAGTTTGATATGAATTGGTGGGGGAACTAGGAAATAGTGTACTTTTCGTCCCTCTAAAATACCGTAGGGTTGTTTTAGTTTCCTGGAAAAATCCTCTAAAAACAAATCCTCCTATGTTCAGTTAATATGTCTTAACAGGTATTAGTATTCACCTATATGAATAAAATAGCTTTTTGTTGGTGCCCTGTAGCAAAGTTTTCTTGGAAATGACTTGCCAGCTATTAGTTATTTCCTAGAACTATGAATTAGTTGCACTATACACTAAGATATTAGAGGAGCTTAGAATAGTGGCCAAAATGCCATTCTCAAGTTCTGTACCTGGGAATAAGGTCATAATGATCCACCCCTTGTATGAAAGAAACCATGGGAATAATTAGTTCATGCCTTTTAAATACAACCTTCAAATCCATAGATCAACCATTAGGTGTTATAATGTCTTCAGTATTCTTTTACCTTTACCTTGGGGCTTAAAGGTCAAATAACACAGACAAAAGAACATATATAATTCATTTTCCAACATACTGTATAGTTAAAATATCTTTCCCAGGCAACAAGTATATCCTACCAGCCAGCCTATTCTTAAAGTAAACTTTATGCTATGCATATGAAGTGCTAAGCAACAGGTTTACTTTAATGGCCCTCTCATTTAACTTCCCTTCGCCCCCCCCTGATGTTCAACCACTGGGAAGGAAGAAATAAAGCCTTGAGTAAGCTATAGGTCATGACTTGTACACTTACACGGGGTTGCTTACTGACTACCCACTCCATGTAATAGCCCCCTGGGTGCCCTAACAGCCTTTCGCAAAGCACCCGTGATGTCACATGGGGTGAGGGCGTTTCTTCATATCTATGGGTAGTGCATATTTTTTTAATTGTCAGTGGGAAACATTGGTGGACATGGTAGAGAGGTGCCAAACACAGTAGGGTATCCTTGGGATGCACACTAACAGCACATGTTTCTTTTCTGTGGTGCATTGCAAGCCAAGAAGACCATAAAAAAATTCACAACTGTAATTCACGTAAAGCCCTTAAAATGTTGGCCTGCTGCATTTTTTTGCATTGTACCACAACATACATTAAAGAGGAAATTTAAGTAAATTAAGCCATATCATTAGTGTCAGTGCAGAATAGTTATCCTCGCATGGGTGTCAGTGCAAAAATAGTACCCTCACATTTTAGTGTAGCAATAATACCCTTACATCTGTGTCATTACAGCAATATTATACCTACATTGGTGTCAGTGTAGCAATAATACCCCTACATTGGTATCTGTGCAGTGATAATAACCCACATTAGTGTCAGTGCAGCAATAATATTCCAACATTTGTGTCAGTGCAGCAATAATATTCCAACATTTGTGTCAGTGCAGCAATAATATTCCAACATTTGTGTCAGTGCAGCAATAATATTCCATTATTTGTGTCAGTGCAGCAATAATTTGCTACCATTGGTGCCTATTTTCATCATAGGGTAGATTTAGATCATGAGTAGCAAGTTTACACAGGGTTGCTCCCTTTTGTGCCAGAGCAGCCTTTCACCAACCACCAGTGCTATCACATGGGGGAAAGGAAAGGTGATTCTAATGGTTCCCCATACCCATATGCAGTAGGTATTTTTTCCACTATCAGATTCACTATGAAAATACTGTCAGGCCTTATAGAAGCTGCCATGGGCCATTCAAATTCACCTAACTCCCAACAATATGGGAGATCATGTTTGTCTATCGTTTGGTTGTCATAAGTATGGTTAGCTGAAGCTAAAAATGATACAATGATTCAATGATACAATACAAAGTACAATACAGAAAAAAATAATTCATTTTGTTAACACCATAGGGTTAAAATCTGTATTGATGGTATTAAGTATATGAATTCAATTTTGCAGGCTTTTATTGATATATTTATATAAATCTTTTTGCAGAACAAATCCTTCCAAAGTAACAGATAGCATAAAATAATATAATTGGGAGCCATTATTTTTAATCTCTTTCCACAGGCTTTAGTGTGTGCCACCACCTTTACTTTTCACCACCTACTTTTCTCAGATTAGTCCAAGTTTGCAAGCCAATCTTGGCTTCCTGTGGTGTTGCCAAACCAAGAAGAAATACATTTAAAATCCTTGTGTTTTAGTTTATCAGCACGAGCAGCAACAAGCCTTTCAGCCTAATACGGGGTGTTGATGGATGACAATGGTGGTGGTATTGTGCTGTGATGCTGCCGCTGCTCAGTCAGCAAATGAAACAATTCTCCCTGTTATGCTTCTACTAAATGTTAATCTTAAAATGTTCTACAGCAGCCTTCAAGAAGTGTGTGAATATACAAGGTGGAAAGGGAACATGCAGGTAGGTTAATTGTCTTTCCCCAAAAAACTGGCCTTAGATTGTAATAAAGACATATGACTATGTTAGGGACATTAGATTGTGAGCCCCTTTGAGGGACAGCTAGTGACATGACTATGAACTTTGTAAAGTGCTGCGTAATATGTCAGCTTTCTATAAATGTAATATAATATTAATGGGATATTCTTACTAAATGTATTATATACAAAAACTGGGCAGTGCACACAGATTAAAATAGTGGATTGATCAAAACAAAAGTATACATCAGCAATCAACCCTAAACTATTACCCTACGTTAAGCATATAACAATAATTTACAATTATTAAATCATGGCCTTCATTCAGTTCTAAAGTCTAACTGATGGAGGTCTTTGTCATCACGGAACACATACGGCTGCTCATCTTTACTGTCTCCGCAGATCTGTGTCCCTCAATTCTCTTAAGCACCATATGGTTGTCTTCTGCTCCCTTTTTCCTGCTACTTCACTCCCTGTGTAACCAGCCGCATCAGACAAACTGGATAGACCAGTTAATTCAACTTAATATACAGATTGAATCTAGATGATTTTCATATGTGCTGTACAAATCTGTAAAATATTCATAGGAACATACTGTCTGATCCAAGCTGATTAAAAAGCTGATACAAGATGTGTTGGTAACCCCAAATGACCTTAGCGAAACACTTTTTCTCTATAAAACGTATATCTATAGATGTATGTTCATACAAAACATGGGTAACATTCCTGGGCCAATCTAATGGGGACAATTTTGTCTCTGCTTATCCACAAAAATATTTAAAAACTTAAAAAATCTGCTCATCTTTTGCTATCAAAACTAATATCAAATTCACTGTTGAATTTTTTATGAGGTCAAACGAATGAATATCTAAATTCAGCAGTAAGTCACTGACTTTAAAGGGCTCAGTGGTAAGTCCAAACCATTAACTGTGACATGAATATTTCACCAAGAAACTATTATTTAACCCACTTATATCTGTTCAATATTAATTTTGGTTGTGATTACCCTTTAATAGTATCTTGATATATTGAATAGGATATTGAGATAGCATACTGTTGCCTTTTTCTATTTGGTCTGCCAACATGCACTCAGAATGACTATATTAAGCTGTAGTTATGTTGCCAAAAAATATTCAGAATCATTATAGCCTTACAATTTGTTTCAGTGGTTTTAAGTGGTTTTGAGTTCTAAGTGTAGCTTACCATGAGCAAAAGATTGTATGTGCTTCAGGACTGTATTTTTAACCTGGCATACCCATAACCTCTTGACCCTTTCTTGTCCCCCATATGAGGAGCACAGCAAACAGTGGGTCAGGACACCGATGCTCATGTCTATCATACTGGCTACCAGTAGAATATCAGTCATTCTGTACCAAGGATATCATTATTTGGGGCCTAGTGCTAGAGGAAAATAACCAACAAATGAGTATTGTAGAAAGAAGAAGTAAATAAAGTAAGATGTAATTTAAACAGAAAGAATGTAATTAAGGGGGATTCATCCAAAGACTGGAAATAGTTTGTATCACCAACATATTACACAATAAGAATGTAATAATTACATTAGGTTGCAAGGTTCCAACTGCTGAAAATTTTAAATGGAATGGTAATCTTTAATTGGTTTATGTATTTTTGTCCTTTTGTAGCAATTGTGATAATAGTTGTGGTCACACAAGGATGGTGTTAAATTATTTTCCATTTGGATGTGAGGCCTGGGCAGATACTATTCTCCTAAAAACTGTCCACAAATGAAACAACCTAGGAAGATTAGGTAGAAATGTTTAGGTATTTAAATATCTGTAATATTGCATTCATATGATTGGGAGGTTGTATGTAATATTGATTGGATACAATACAGGTAGTCCCTGGGTTACATACGAGATAGGGAGTGTAGGGTTGTTCTTAAGTTGAATTTGTATGTATGTCGGAACAGGTGCATTATTTTAGAAAATGCAATTAGGACAGATGTTTGTCTCAACATATTATTAGGCAGCATGGTGTCAGTTACTGTAAAAAATCCTCACTGTGAGTTAATCACAAACAAAGCAAAAATAAAACTTTACGGAGCCTAGAAATTCATTACCTTCTGAAGCAAGCTGTGCTTTGATATGCAAAAATAAACAACTCAAGAGACTTGCAGAAGAGCCCAGTCTCAGCTGTGTTTAGCAAAAGATTTCTCCTGCAAGTCATGCAAACTGTCCCCCTCCCCCCATCAAGCCTCTGTCCTGCACACAAGGAAGCAGCGAAACCCTGTTCATATCTAGGAGTCGTCCATATGTCGGATGTCCTTAAGCCGGGGACCACCTGTATATCAGTTTTCATTAAGTACATTGTAGAGCTGCCTATATTATTATAGTCCAAATGTATTATAATTTGGGTCTTAGATGTTGGGTGAAAGTGGAGCCAAACTACAGTAAGTAGAACAGGGGTCATCAAACTTTTTTGGCCACTAGGCCATTTCAGGGGTGGGTGGGAGCACACTAGGCCGGAATCTAAGTCCTTCCCTAATGGCTTTGCCCCCTCCACCAGGGAATGCTCCCTGATGTGAAATCCCTCTCCTCCCTATGCATTGCGAAGGAGAGGGATTTACCTTCCAGGAGCGTTCCGTATTTACCGTGGCAGTGGAAGTATCAGGCCTGCCGCGGTAAATCAGAGAGCCACAGCAAGGAGGCGGGCATTAGGCCGATTGGCCAGGGGGTTTTTAGGCGGAACGAACTACTGGCTAGGCTGTCTCTGGCCTTAAGGACAGAGTTTTGCCGACCCCTGAAGTAGAAGTAGTAGAAGCAGCAAGCAACACTGATGAGAACAGACATTGTTTTTAATCTTCATCACAAATATATTATTACAAAAGTGTACATGAGAGAATGTATGTGTTTATTATTATCTCTGTTCCTATGGGAGTGATTTCCAACCTACAGTCAGTTTAGAAAGAAAATCAGAAGAAATCTTACTAATAAGGGCACAGATAGGAATACAAATATGAATTGAAATAAAAACATGAATATGGTAATACAATTTCCTACTCTTTAAAGTTTAGTCTATGGTTGGACTGAGTTTCCCTATGTCCTCTGGTCCATGTCCAATGCCCCCTGTCCACAGTAGTAGGTACTGCTACAGTGATGATACAGTGCCACCTACTGGTCATTCTGCCAAACCCCCCTGCCCCCAGGATAAGCTGTTGCTGTATTTTAACCTTGTCTTGCTGTATGTTAAGCAGTTGTTGCTGAATTCTAGCACTGTATTCTGTACTTCCCATGGATTAAGACGAATAATATAACACGAAAATTTTTAATATGATTCACATGTGGGTTGAATGATGTTGACCATCCAGACATATAGCACTAGAGCAAAACTACTATGGGGAAATCTCTGGATTGAAAGCGATCATTGCAGCAAAAACTAAAAATTGAGGATTGAGTTGTAGTTCTAAATGCTGAACATTTCTGTTCAAGCTAAGCTCCAGTCATAGCTTTAGTTTTGCACACCTGTACAGGTTTCTCCCCTGCACTAAAATGTCTGATTCCACTGCACACTGCAGGCTTCTCATTGTGTGCAATAAAAGCTGCATCAAGACAGATGAATCAAACATTTTTTACTAGCTGATGGATGTCCCATTTTTTCTTGCTCTTTCTTCCCCAGCCAGACTGTCCCCGGCCCATCAGTTTTGCTTATTTGACTTAATTTCTTTACTTGAGATTGAGAATAACAGGATAGCATTACCACAACTTCTTCCTTTTAGGGATCTTTGTACAACACTCTGTTGGCTCCTTCTGCTTGCCATAATCTTAGTGATAATGTCACTGCATCTGAAATTACTTAGGAATTCTATTAGCATTGTGTTGAGAGAAAAAAGAAGGAACGAGGTAAGGGAAAATGTAAATTGTCTTCAATAGCCACAAACTAAATTGAATAAAAATAAAAATATAAATCATATTAAAACACAAATTACATTTACATACAATATTGAAGTGGTAATTGCCCTGATTTAAAGCTATCTGTAAGAACAAGTCCTAAGTGTTGCTTACCTGCAGCACAGGAAAAACAGGACCTTGCCCTACCAAACAGGGCTGTGTTGTGTGGCAGAGCTGTGTTAAGCTGCGTACACACTTCCAATTTTTATCGTTCAAAATGAACGACGAACGAACGACGAACGATCGATTGGGCAAAAATCGTTCGTAAAAAAAGTAACCAACGACGCCGACGAACGAGGAAAGTCGTTGGAAATGAACGACCGGACCGGCGGATCGGATTGGACGACGATCGTTGACCATCGTTCGTCTGAGCATGCCTGATGAACGAACGTTCCTGCGGTGCACGTAACTTCCTGTATCGTTCAAACGATCGCATCTATTGTGTGTACAATATCTACGAACGATCGTGTCGTTATCTGTATGTACAGGATCGGTGCTATACGATCGTTCGCAGATATCGTGCAGGATCGTTCGTCGTTCGTTTACCAACGATAATAATTGGAAGTGTGTACGTAGCTTTAGTCTTTGGATTGGATGGGTAAAATGCAAATCCTCTATCAGATTACACTAATAAATTATTTAGAACACCATATGCGTATTGATCTGTTTGCCTTTGCTTTAAGCTGCATATTTACCTGCTTAGGAGGAGTTCTTCCTTAATGATTCATGATTTACAAACAATCAGGTATGACATGATTACAGCTTTAAAAAAGATGAAGCAACCCTATCAACACACTAGAAAGAGGATAATATGGCTGCGTATCTGTTCTCATATAACTTTAATTTAGTGAGTGCTGCTTCAGCTTGGTCCATTAATCACTGATTGTCTTTGGACCAGATTAAGATTAGCTATTCCTACCTTATCTGTACCAAATGTTGACCCTGAATCATGGAAAGAGATCAGAGAAATGTTTTATCCTATGTTAAATCACAGGATTACAAGTAGTATTCTGTTTATTCTACCTGCATTTTATGTCACCACATTTCTGGAAACTTTCATTTTTGCTCAGTGATTACATGGAAGCAGCACTCTCCCTTACCGATGAGACACAAGAAGCGTTTTCATTCAATGTTTCCAGTAAATGACTTTACTGACTGCAGACTTGATCTGCTGATGTCAAACTACGTGTGATACTTAATGAGGTCAGACGTGATCTGTGTAGTGTAGACACTTACCAGAATGCAGAGGGGGGTTTAATGTGCTTCGGTATTTCAAAAATTCACCTCCAGCAGCCTTTGCCTTAAAACAGTAGGTAAGACTTGGGAATTGGGAATTTAATTTGGAATTATTATCTTTTTTTTTTACCCCACTGCTTGCAGGAGTATAACTACATTTCATGGGGCCTCAAAGTAAAATTTTGCTGAGGCCCCCCACAGTGCCCCATTTGGAACATGACAGTGTCCATTGGGACAAAACTGTAATTTATTTAAACATAAATTGTACCTGAAGCAAAGTAGAAGAGATGTCAGCATGGTCAGTACATTGTTAAGGACTAATTCCAGGAATTATTGTATTTTTGATGCAACCTATATGATGGATATTTTGTAAGCAGAGCAATATAAAGGCTAAGTTGTGGCTCAAACTCCCATACCCAGAAACTGAATATGCTTGCTGAGTGTTTCCCAAATTATTGGATAATGACCTCTGGACTCTCTCGTCAGACATCATTTAGGGAGGACTGACTGCATGAAACCTTCTCTTCTATCCTTGGCTGGTCCATCTCTTTAAGGGCCAATTAAAGGTTGGGCATTAGTGAAAAGAATATTTTCATCCACTTCCTCTGCTCCATTTACATCCCTGCGCTGGAATGATAAATTAATTTTTCAGAATGCATGTTATGGACTTCTTTAGAACTACAAAGCTCCCGGTTTCCACACAAGAACCTCTTTTACCCACCTATTCCCAAAACAACTGGCAGTCCCCAGAGCAGCAAAAGAAAACTGTAATACTGGTACTCTAACACCATGAATTTTTCTTCATCCAATAGCAACAATAGATAGTAATCTAGTAACAATAGCAATAGAGTCCTATCTAACAATAGATCACATGCCCAAGAAATCACACACCAGGGGCCTTTGAAGCACTTTTTAGAGTGTACATATACCATGTGATACAAGAGTCCAATGCGAAGCCTACCATTTAATATGGTTTCCAGCTTCTCCCTCCACTTCATTAGAGGCGTATTAAGTCATTACAGAGAGCCCATGTTGAATCCTGATTTTTCCTTTAGCAGAAATGAATGGGTAATGCTTAGGTTAATTTCATGGTTGGCCCAAGCTCTAACAACAACAGAATCCTATAATATTGGCTAATTGATAATCCATCCATGCCCAATTACTCTTTCCATTTAGTTCATGCTTGATTTGGTCCAAACCTTAACAGACATTTATAGATTAGGATAAATCCTATTGTTTTGTTTTTTTTTGCCTCAGGAAAACAGTGTTAGGCATAAAAGGTAGCATTACAGAGATGACCAGAAGCTCTAAAGATAATAAATCATATCACAAATGGGAGAAAAAAAGGGTTATCTGTACTTAGTGACTGCATGCTTCGAAATACTGTCCTGTGTGTCAGAAGTCAGCTCAGTGGCCCTGATTTATTAAAGGTCTCCAAGCCTGGAGAGAATACACTTTCACCAGTGAAGCTGGGTGATCCAACAAACTTGGGATGGATCTGGTCCAGGATTCTAAGCATTTGCTAGCAAATAGCAAATTACATTGAAGAAATCCATTCCAGGTTTGCTTCATCACCTAGCTTCACTGGTGAAAGTGTATTCTCTCCAGCCTTGGAGAGCTTTAATAAATTAGGCCCAGTGTGTCAGGTTAATTAACCTATAGTGCCCTGGGGATTGCACACTGAGCTAATCAATGATTGCAGCTAAGACTGCAATCATTGAGAAGAGTGTGCGATCACCGGGGCACTATAGGTTAATTAACTTGTAATGCCCCGGGAAATGGCAGTGGAACTGCAGAGTTTATCTGCAGTTCAGTTTTCTCGGTCACATGACCGTGGGAACTTTGCGGTCACAGCTGTGACTACAGGCGATCCCCGGGGCACTAGAGGTTGAATGGGGACAAGTTTCCCCAGTCATCACATCCAGTGCCCTGTGTTTTTGGATAGAGAAACTCTATCCAAGAACACATACTACTAGCAACAGCAATCAGGATCGCTGTTGCAGTCCTGTAGTATGTGTTCCTGGATAGAGTTTCTCTATCCAAGAACACAGGACTCCCTGTGTTCTTGAATAGAGAAAGTCTATCCAAGAACACATACAACTAGTAAAGGGCTGCAGGGGAAATCTGATTATTTTTGCAGCTCTTAATAGTCCCTAAAAATAACCCGAATTCTCCCACCATTGACTTTAATGGTGTTCAAATTCGGCATTTGATCACCCAAACAAAATCTCACAATTGGATCGAATAGCTGTCGAAACGAATAGTGAGATATTCGACCAACACTATACAGCCGGCCAAAATCTGCTATCATGATATCATATTCCTAACACATATTATGAAAGAAACATGAAATCACCCTCATAAAAATCCATTCATCAAATGTGTTCTTTTTATTAGTAATGGAATACTAGTTATCCTTAGTTTTGTTCAAGCTTTCAATATTCAAACACATTTTTACATTTCTAAGCATACCCATGTCAAAAGTAGAGCTCCCCAGTGAGTGGTGAGAAGTGGTGACATAAGAAATGGAATGTATTTGTAGAATCACAAACAAGAGTCTCCATGCCAAACCAACTGTTATCCCCTTGGGAGTAGCTTCTGGGAATCCGCTAGTAAAAAAAAAAAAACAATATGACATCACCACCTGCTTAGAGAAGGAAAACATATTCCTTAGGCACGGAAAGAATCTCTGTTTAAATGGGAACTCTGGTGTCTGTATCTAAATAAAGTTGCAAGATAATTAAATGACAGTCATGTGAAAAAGTGTGTACAACCAATGGAATTTATTGACTTTTTAACATCTTCTCTCACACAGAGCCTACAAAAACACTGATATATGTAAAAACAAAACAAAACAAAACACACAAACGATTGTTGCCTTTTCAGTAATTTAACAAAAATACCAATAGGTGGACTAATGTATCATGAAACTCCCATTTAATACCTACCCAACACTCCCAATTTAAATACATTTTTGTTGTTGTAAGAAATGAAGCTTATTCTATGGATTTCTGTTATAAGAAGAAATATAAATAGACCTATAACTGAACTTTTGTGAAAGGTCTGGTCATATGTCATGTAGAAAGGAAGTTCAGGATCAAAGGATATTATATACAAATACAGAATGGGTCATGATGGATATTCACTTTATTACAATATCATATTTAAAATACATCATTTTGTGAATAATTACTTAATGCAATGTAAAATATAAGTATTGCAGAAATCAAATTAGCTGCAGGCAACATTTTCTGCAAGAATAATTTCTGAAACAGAACAACTTCAAATCAAACTGGAAAATTGTTTAAGAAATTGTGAATGTTCACATGTGGTAAGGAAAAAAAAATTACAAGAAAAATTCCTTTAAAGAACATATTTTAAACAATCATTCCTGCTGTGTTTTACATTTTTTAATAGTCTTTTGTTACATTGGTCTTACAAGAGTGAACAACTCATAGCAGCCAGTCACATTTCAACCGGTTTTGAATCATTACATTTGATATTCCAAAGACAGAATCTGATATGATTTAAATAAAGCAATGATAATTATAGAGATAATCACACTTATAGCAGTCACTTTATAGGTTCACCTTACTACTACTAAGTTGTAATAATTATATAGGTTGCACATCCTTGATTTGAATCTTCCATTTCACCACATCCTGAGGGCGCTTTATTGGATAGAGATCTAGAGACTTATAGTCATGTACAATAAACCAGTTTGAGAAATGGTGCATTGTCATGTTGGAATTAGCCATCATAAGATGGTCACACTGTGGTCATAAAAGTATGGACATGGTCAGCACCAATACTAAGGTAGGCCGTGGCATTTCAATGATTCTCAGTTGTACTGGGGGCCTAAAGTGTGCCAAGAAAATATTCCACAAATCATCACGTTCACACAAGGTAGGATTGATTTATGCTTCCATGTAGTTGATGCCAATTCTAACCCTACTATCTTAATGCTGCAGCAGAAAGCAAGAGTCGTCAGACCAGGCAGAATTTTCCCATACTTCCCTTGACAAATTTTGGTGAGACTATTTAAACTGTAGCCTCAAGTGGCCGTTCTTAACTATAAAAGCAACGGCATACAATGTGGTCCACTGCTGCTGTAGCCCATCTGCTTTAAGGCTCAACATGTTGTGTGTTCAGGCAAGTTCTTCTCCATACAGCTGTTGTATTAAGTGGTAATTTATGTTTTTGTTGCCTGACCGTTGGCATCAATGTCTTTTTTGGATCATTTTTTGTAAACCTTAGAGATGTTTGTGTGTAAAAATCCCAGCAGATCAACAGTTTATGAAATAGTCAGAAGAGCCTACCTTGCACCAACAACCATGCCACGTTCACAATCACAATCTAAATGCATTGTGATGCTACCATGTAATTGGCTGATCCAAAAAAATTATATATTTAAATATTTATATATATATATATATATATATATATATATATATAATGTTTTCATTTGCTTTTGTTGAAAGCTTGCTAGACTTAAAGTAGTACAAACTTTTTTAGTGTACATTATACCTCCTAACAGTAGATGGTGCTAATATAGTGCTGTTATGTTACTAATATTAATGGTACATTCAATAAAATGGAGATTGTGAGCTTTGACTATTTTGAATTTACAAGAAAATAATGATTACATACACTTATATATCTTGATATTATTTAAAATATTTACCTAAATCAGTTTTCATTTTAAAAAAATTAAACCCTATATATTATTGCTAAATTTAAAAAGTCAAATGTAATAAACCCTGCAATACATACAAATTGCCCTATTTTTTCTCATAACGCCCCCACCCCATTGGAAAGAATCGTGAAAGATAGAAAGGATCTTTCACGATTCTTTCCAATGACTAACGACTGCACGATGCATGAACGATGCTGTACATACAGCATGGTTCTGCTCTGTGCAGAGAGGAGGGGGAGAACGATGGAGCGGCAACCTGATGTTCGCTCTTCCCCTTCGCTTCCATTAGGATCGGTCATCGTCCATCGTCCGTAGATCCGCCAAGATGGTCATTTGGACGTTTGTTGTTAGGTTACTATTTATGTTGCTTTGCCTTTTTTACTTTCTAGTTCTTGTATAGTATGCTACCATTATAAGGTTGTCAAATTTTCTGTGAAAATCCCATAATTAGGATCATTAGATTAACATAGGATTACCATTAACTACACGTCTCACTTTTCTGGATTGGCATGTAAAATCCTGGCCAGGTAAGAGCCTTTGCTATTGGAAGTTCTGCAGAGGTTTGGGAGCTTACAATAGGTGAGAGGAGGATGTCTGCCATCAATGTTTAGAGATCTGTAATATTTGCATATATCTCCTGATGTGAGTTTCCTGGTAAATAAAGCTTATGTTTCCTGTAGCTCCTTCCTTAATTAAGTTTAAAGCTATATGTCTTCTTTACAACAACTAAGTTTGTAACAGGTTTATGTTGAAACATTTATAGGTTGTAATGAAATGGCTTGGAAAGGAACCTGTTGTTGCATAATCATAGAAAAGTGTTTATAATTCCCAATTTTATGCAGAATGGTTTGCCTGAGATGGCAGCTAGCCCATTCTGCAATGGGCATATAACCATATAACCATGTAACCATACTTCCATTTCCTAATATTACCTTCTCTATGGAAGCTTGTTACAAAAAGACACTAAATCTTTCCATGTCAGTTGGTGTGTGATGATTCTGGAACATTCTTTAGCATGACTTGTGTGGACCTCCTTCAGTATAGTGAGGTCACTTTAAGGAATTAGAGCGGATTCTCAAATTCGAAATTGGGACTTTGAGCGAGAAGGTCACTCCAGTATGGAGAAATTATTTCCTGTAAAGCTATATGAGAATGTCAGTTGTATTGGGACTGTGATGTACTGCGTGGAAGTGGACTGTGCTCAAATGTTGTCCTCTCCTTCTCTCCAATGTGTGTCTGATTTACAATAAATCCCTAAAAATGAAGACCTGTGAGCCACTGTTGGTTTTATTTGTCACCCTAGTATGAAGGACCTGTATCCTAACTGGCCTTCCCTGCTGGAGTGAGCACTACACTTGTAATTCTCATATATAAAAAAATTACAATGTTCCATAAATGACTAGCATGATAAGTTAAGTGATTTAGGAATGGATGGGAAAGGATTATAGAGTCACGTTTTGATGTATAAAACAACGTGAATATAGCAGCCAATATAAAATGTCACATTTAAAAGAAAAAATTCTAAAAATGTTTATTTGCAAGCAATTATCTCTACTTTGGCTATTCTTGCAGATGAATTTATTATAAACTGAGTCTGAAGGATTTGTGAGTCATTGATAAGGAGTCCTCTGTGTAGAGCGTTCTTCAACACAAAACATGAAGCAGAGACTTAAGCTGTAAAGTTTAGAATTGCACATGTTGGAAAATCTTTTAATGTACATTGCAGGCAGGTTATAAAAAACAGGTTACAAAAAAGACATATGGACCGTCATGATTTATGTTAGCTAAGTTTTTTTTAGATCTGGACAATGTCTACATAAATGAAAGTAGGATTTTTTTTTAGTGGTGACAGGTTTGGTGTGTGCATATATATACACTCTGAACTACTTTTAAGGTGCCATAAAAAAAACTTAAATTACAAAATACAACAATGCTTTTTTTTTACAGTCAAATCCTAAAATATAAGAAAAAAATATATAATAATTGTGCAATTATCTGTTTTATCTGTTATCTATTTTTTATTCATGCAATAGGATGTGAATAATTACTGTAGAGTTTTTTCAAATTGGAGATCTACTTCATCAGAAGACATTGGAGGTCCAAGAAAATCTTCCAAGAAAATAATTCCTATTGAAAAAAACCTAAGTTAAGATAGAAAGACAGGTTCTAGAAAGCATAATGCAACATTTATTTCAAGTGTTTTGTCTTATATAGCTAAATACTTCACTGTATATTCTCCTATAAATAGGCCCACCTATTCAACTAGCAGCCAACAATTACAATTATTCACCTCTTTAATGTATATACTCGAATATAAACCACTCGAATATAATCTGAATATATGCTGAGGTACTTATTTTTATCTGATAATACAGGTAAATGCCTTGATTTGAGTATAAATCCTAGGGCACAATAAGCAGGTGTCTCTGCTAATAATCAAAAAAAAGGAATATACATCCAGGGTGCGTTATTTTACTTACTTTTATTTAAAAGGGAAAAATTCAAAAATCCCATTGGCCCAGTCTGTAAATTGTTTTCTCCCATTTTACTGCTTAAACTATTTTGTAATTTTTGAGTTTTTTATGATGAGTTACTTGCTCTTAAATAATCTTTTATGCATTACTGTTGGCCACCAGTAGATGGCGATTTGTCCCCATGTAAACTGTGTAACAAACTCATATCTCTTGTTCCAATGGTAATGGAGTTTATTACACATTTTGCACTCGACACAGCGCCATTTAATGGTTTGAACTTCCTTTTTCTAATAGCATTTTGGGGGTAAAAAAAAATCTAACTACTGTATATGTATATGCTACCTGCTTTTCAGCTTCTCATTACATCCTGTTAAAGCGTACCCTAAACTCAGAATTTTCACTTTACATAAAAGGGTAGACAACACTTTTTTTAAAGTAAAAACTCTTTTTTTTTTTCCAAAAAAAAAAAAAAGTGCAGAACCACCTCCTAATTTCTTGATTGCCTAGGTGTTTAAGAATGAATGGGAGCGCAGGCTTTTGGCTTCTCCTTCTGTGCATGCCCAAACATCTTGGGCATGCGCAGGAGGAGCCCTTTCATCAATAGGGAGAAGAAATTCTGATCTCACGCATGCCCAGTGAGATCGGCAAGTTTTTTCCCAATCTAGGTCACCCGACCTTGCGCCTGCACAGTATGAGATTGGGTGACGTAGGAAGAAGAACGCGGAAGAAGACAGGAAAAATGGCGGCATCTGGGGCTCCGTTTGTGCCGGACTGAAGACGGATTCCAGGATGACACGGGACCCGATGGAAGAAACCTCCCGATGGACAGACTGATCTGCGGGATTGAAGGTAAGTGTAATTTTATTGTTTTGGGTTAACTTTGGGTTTACTTCCGCTTTAATAAAAGCTAACTGTTTAGAGAACTCAGTTGCTTACACTGAAACACATACAAGACTGTGAATTTAATAAAATAATATAGGACATTCACTTAGCAAAGGGAGTTATGCCCTTGCAAGGGACATTTTACTTAGCTTACTGAATTTTTAGATTTACTTACATGTTTTTGGGTATTCTTTGCAAAGTGAATTTTTACCTAATTTACTAAGCTTAGTTAAATGTCCCTTGAAAGGGGATAAATCAGTTTGCTGAGTGAACAGCATAGATTCCTTTAGTAAATCAATCAACTCCAATGTCTAAAGGTACCTACTGCTGTGATCTTTCTTTGGAAAACCTGACCAAATATTTATTTGTATAAACAAAACTGTACAAAAGGGAACACTTAGGAGACTATTTTTAAAGTAAGGAATCTGATATTCCTTGGTGGAGAAACAATTACTGCCACTGAAACACGTGGACCAGGAAGATTTTGTTTCAGGGAATGTCTGATTCCCTGTTTTTATAAATAGAGCCTCTAAAGTGTATTTATACCAAAAACATTTTTTTGCATGGAGTGGTAGGGTTAGAATTCATGTCAGGATATTATTGCTTTCTGCATCCCTGCTGGGTAGATTGACCCTGATTGTTTGTCCTGCTGACCATTGCCTTTGGCTTTAGAAACACTTTACGTAAAAAAGAATTTACCCAAACCATTACAATTTAAGGGTTTCTTTCCAAATTCCTAAAACATAGTGGTACGGTATCCACAGCCCCCCCCCCAAACAAAAATCACCTTATGCTGTGTTTGAACATTAGACTATGGTAGGAACATTGGATTGCAATCTCCTATAAGGTGCTATGTAATATGTTGGTGCTATAGAAATACATGGTAGGCATAATAGTTTTGCATCTAGAGAACATTACATCTGATTATGTGTGTTAAATGATGCTGGACAGTGAGTCTACACTTGTACAATATTCTACCCAAACTTGTTCTGTTTTCAGATTCTATTTAAAATTTTCAGTTCTGTAAACAACACTTACTGCTTGTTTTTTGTGTTTGTAGTCACTGCAGAAACCTCAAATGCAATGATTGGTGATGTTTTCCCAAATGTTGCTGTACACAAGAAGGCGGTGCAGACACAATTGTTTCCAACTCTTATCTAGAAACAAAGCTGCATTCTATAGACACAGTCGAGACTATAATTCCAGGAGGCAACAGAAAAAAACTAAACTGGATCCATTAACGCAAACACCTTGTAATCTGTTTATATACGGACTGTCAGATCAGCTCCCATAGTTTAAAGTCACATTTTTGGGAAAAAGGAGGGCGGTCTACCAATGCTCTAATTATTATGAAAGGCACAATATGTTTTCCTTGTGAACAGCCAACCTAACATGGTCCATGTATGGACTATTTTCACATTAGAATTAGTCGGCCATAGAGCTGGTGGGACATGCAGTAACTTTTTTTTCTAATATTAATTTTTAGAATATGAATAATCAGTGCTGAGCTGTTATCTCGTTGTTAAGATGATGATGTCCAAGTCTGACCAAACGTTGCCATTGAGTTCCTGCAGAGACTGTACTGAAGAGCACATATCAGTATAGGGCACAATGTTGTCCACAACCAGTATTGTGCTTTATATTCCTAGAGACAGACACTTACTAATATACATGAACTGGATCTAATAGCACTGCCACCTTTAGAAATTGTGGCCACTATGTTAAGAGAATCCCAGTGCCAAGGATCCAGGACACCACTGCTGGTGCTTCAGGTTAAAAAAGGTCTAAAAGTTCTGCAATCATAGACAGGGACATTGGACCATCAATTCCAGTATTCTTCACTCGCAGGCCCAGGACTCAAGTTCATCATTCCTAAACCTCAACTTGGTTCGACTTAAGGTACTCCTTCAGGTTTTAAAAGGGACAAGATTTAAAGACTGTGGAACTCCTACTCATCACTTCTGAATCTTCGCTTTGCATGTCTAAAATCCCCAAGGATGCAATGTGCAGAAAAAAACATTTTCTCCCAGGAGCATAAACCTGTTTATTGGCAGAACATGATGCTGCAATGCATGACATCAGAATAACAGCTAGCTTTGCAGGCTATACTGTGGGGATTTTATAGTTTAATACAATCTGTGCCTCCTACTTCACCCATAATGTACATCCAGGATGTAGAGAATGCTGGACAAGCTTCAGATTGTTTCACATGGGGCATTAGAAATTGGTGCACGTTTAAACCAGATTTCAAACTTGATCTGGTAAATAAATTGTATCCTACAATTTGTCTTTTGTCACACTATCAATGAATGGTGCACAGAAAGTGCAATGAAGGTACGACCTCTAAACATGTATGAACGTCTAAATATTTTTAGACCTAAGTTTCAGATACGTATTTACACATCAGAGGAAGGTACAAGAACTCTGTAGGACATTGCATTGAAGGTATTACTTAAGCTGCGTACACACGTCCACTTTTTATCGTTGGAAATGAACGACGAACGAACGACGAACGACCGATTGGCCAAAAATCGTTTGTAAAAAAAGTAACCAACGACGCCGACGAACGAGGATAGTTGTTGGAAATGAACGACCGGACCGGCGGATCGGATTGGACAACGATCGTTGACCATCTATCGTGTGTAAGGTCGTTCAGTGATCGTGCATGTTCTGAGCATGCGCGATGAACGAACATTTGATCGATATTCATATATATATATATTATATATATATATATATATTCATATATATATATAAATATATATATATATATATATATATTCATGTATACTGTGTGTATATATACGTGTGTACAATATCTTTGAACGATTGTGTCGTTATCTGTATGTACGGGATCGGTGCTATACGATCGTTCGCAGATATCGTGCAGGATCGTTCGTCGTTCGTTTACAAACGATAATAACTGAAAGTGTGTACGTAGCTTTAGTATTGCAGCTCAATCAATCTGACATAACTGTAGCCAGATTTAATACCCATGTGATAGAGGCCACACCATATTATATGCCAAGACAGAGCCCCTTTGTGATGCTTTACTGGTGAATCTATAGCAGGGGGTTTATTTCACTTTTCTGGTAATTACAAGGACACAGAGAACAGAGCTATATACTATATCCTGCCACATTGTGACTCCAAGAGTTTGGCAAAGTAGATTTTGGCGCAAGGTGAGTGCCAAAATATGGAACTATCTGCAAGTATCCATTCCCCAACCTCTAAATGATCACTAAAACTGAATAAACACCTTTTTTCCTGCATCACCCACTGAAATAAATGTAAATACATTAAAAAGCAGGTAAATGTAGGTTGTAATGTACAAAGTGTGTAATGAAACTCAATGATATGTCGATGCATGATACCGCTTGTTGATGTGTGTTGTGAATAGTGTTTCCCCAGACCATTTCGCTCTTATCCTCCCTGAATGATTTTTCATATCTTGCATTTTGCTGATGTCTTTGTCACTACTGGTACTGTACATGAGTTGGTACTTGCAGCCCAATAAGGTGGAACTAAATACTTCTCCCTCAATAGTTCCACTTTAAGGTTGCACATGCAGCTCAGATCCTCCAGGATGGCAAATCTATAAGTGCTGTCAAAAGAAGGTTCGATTTATCTCCCAGCACAGCCCAGGAACATGGAGGAGATGCCCGGAGACACATCTTTACACAAGAAGAGCTTGATAGAGCCATAGAAGGGCAGCAACTCAAAAGCTGGACTATTATCTGCTTCTTGGTGCATGAAGGAACAGGAGGAGCACTTCCAGAACCCAGATCCCCAGTGGGCCACTTGTGTGCATGTTTCTAACCAAAATTCCACGAGGGTCATATCAGGGCCTGATTCCCTGTAGTAGAACCTGTGCCCACAGCCTGGCACTCCACAGCTTGATTGCCAGTTGTCAGAGAACACCAGAATTGGCAGGTTCACCACTGGCGCTCCAATCTTCTCACAGAAGATTCACACTTGGCACTGACAGACATAAAAAAGTCTGGAGATATCATGTTGAACATTATGGTGCCTAGAACATCATTCAGAATGGCCGGTTTGGCAGTGTATCAGTGATGTTCTGGGGAAATGTACTTGTAGGGTCATATAGACCTCCACATGCTAGCTAATAGTACCTAACTGCTGTTAGGTATGTAGTGTAACACTGGTGCAGGACATTGTCCAGCCTTATGTGACCAAAGCATTAACTAGCCACCACATTCCCTAGAACTGGATCCAAGAGAGACATCATCGGACATTATGTATTGGTGCACCCACTCTGCAAATACAGAGATTGTCCTGGAGCTCGCTGATGCTCTGTGCTACATCTGGGAGAAGAACTCCCAGGGCACCATCCAGTGTCCCAACAAAAGAATGCCCAAAGAATGCATACAGGAACATGGGGGCCATAAACACTACTGAGCTACAATATGAGTTGTCATAACATTCACACAATTTGATTATTTTGTAAAATAAATAAATTAGTATTAGTAGTAAATAAATAAAGAAGATGGTAGCGCTGGACAGATAAGCGAACGCTGGAAAAAAGAGGGAAACCAAGACAGCGCGGGACCTGCGTGGCTCAGCTTGTAGAGGAATCGAGGGCTTTTCAACAGTAGAGGTGATCATTTTTTTGTGAAACTTTCACTTTAAAGCGTAAGTAAACCCAAAACAAAAAAATCACACTTACCCTCAATCCCGCAGATCAGTCTGTTCGTGGGGAGGTTTCCTCCATCGGGTCCCGCGTTGTCCCGGTGTCTGTCTTCGGCCCGGCGCAGACGGACCGCCAGGTGCCACCATCTTCTCCTTTCTTCTGCGTTTTTCTTCTTGCATCACCCGAACTCGCACTGCGCAGCGGTGAGATCCAGTGACGTAGATTAGGAAAAAACTTGCTGATCTCACTACGCATGCAGGTTTTTTCCCTATTGATGAATGAGCTCCTTCAGCGCATGCCCGAGATGCTCAGGCATGCGCAGAAGGAGCAGCCATGAGCCTAATGGGATGTGTGACTTAGGTATCCCAGAAGGCTCTGCGCTCCCAATCATTCTTCGCCTAGGCGATAGAAAATTAAGGGGGGAAGTGTTGCACTTAAAAAAAAAAAAAACACAAACAAAAGTTTAACTTTAAATAAAAGGGTTGTCCACATTTTTTACATGATATAAAAGGGTGGCTAACTTATTTCATTTTTTTCACTGAAAGTTCTGTTTAAAGTGTACTTAAACTTAGAAATTTCACTTTACATAAAATGGCAGACAACCCTTTTATGTAAGGTAAAAATTCTGTTGTTTTTTTTTTTTTTAAGTGCAGCACCGTTCCCTAATTCTCGATCGCCTAGGCCAGGGGTCAAGCAAACTTTTTTGGCTACTAGGTCGTTTTGGCACACTAGGCCGCATTCTCTTTCGAGTCCCATTCTGATGGCTCTGCCCCCCACCAGGAACGCCCCTGAAAAGGAAATCCCTCTCCTCTGCAATGCCTACGGAGGAGAGGGAATATGCCCTTACCCCGGCGGCGGAAGTGTTAATGCCAGCCGCGGTAATTAGGGGAGGCATAACAAGGAGGTTTAAGAGCTGCATGTGGCTCCAGAGCCGTGGGTTGCCGACCCCTGCCGGCTGGATCGACCGGGGGCTGTTAGGCTGGAACGGACTACTGGCTAGGCCGTATCTGGCCTAAAGGCCGTAGTTTGCCGACCCCTGGCCTAGGCAATTGGGAATGAATGGGAGAGCAAAGCCTCCTGGTATGTGTGATGTAAGTATGGGTGCCCTTTGGCTCATGCCGGAAAATGCTTGGACATGCGCAGAAGATTTTTTTGCGCAAAGAAAAAAATTTGCCGATCTGATGCATGCGCAGTTTTTTTCATCCTACGTCACCGGATCTTGCGCCTGGGTTTTGGAGACGAAGATGGCTCTGCACGGAGTCCTGGCGGCGTGGGACCCAATGATGCAACACCCCCCCCCCCCCCCCCGGATGGATTGGACTTGCCCTGCGGCAATAAAGGTAAGTGTATTTTTTTGGGGCACTTTTCAGTTTAGTTTCTCTTTGAGAGGCAATTAGAACGCTATAATAAATCAGGCAGTGTGCTGGCATTAGGAAAAGGAGCCTGTGTCTTGTATAAAGCAGTCCTCCCAGGTGCCCTCTTCCTGCAGCAGTGTCCCCTGAGATTGTTGCTTTGATCTTTGTCCTCCCAGGTTGTCACTCCCATTCCTCCTCCTCCTCCCTGCACACATCACATTGGGAGGACAGAAACAACAATCCTGGAAGAAGTTGTTGATCTTCCCCCCTCTCTCTCTCTCCCTCCCTGGCTGCCTTTTAATTCTCCTTGTGTTCTCCTCCCCCCTCCAGGCCTGGGAGTGGATAGTGAGGGGTCAGAGAGATTTGGGGGGCGGGGACAAACCCTTTTGGATTAAAAAAAAAAAAAAGAAAAAAAAGGAAGACAATCACGTGGATGAGATGAAAGGGATGCCGCCTGGCAGAGAAGGGAGCGAGCCATGGAAGTGACAAAAGCAAGCAATGGTGAGATGATCGGGCTGCTCCCCATGTAAAAGCCGCGCTACACCGGCCGCCGTTGTGTCGTGTATACCGGGACAGAGGATCGGATCTCCCTACACACCGGATAGGATGTTCCCCCATCCTGCGCGATGATCCAGCCGATGATCCCGGGCAGCCTGCTCTGGCTGGGGCTTGTGCTGGCTCTGGCTCCCGGGGGCTCCCTGGCTAAGGAGACGGCGTTTGTGGAAGTGGTTCTGTTCGAGTCCAGTCCCAATGGAGATTATAAGACCCACACTACCGAGCTGCAAGGGAGGTTCTCCCGGGCCGGGGCCACCATCAGTGCCGAGGGGGAGATCGTGCAGGTAAGAGTGGGGATCCCCTGCGGGAAATCCCTTCCTGGGGGGGGGGTTCAGCCTGCAAAACTTTCCTGACTTGGAAGGGGCACTTTGTATAGTACTTTGCTGACAAGATGGCTTCTATGTGTGTAGTTCATTGACAATAGGGACAGTGCTATTGAGTAACACACAGTGTGCCAGGTTCACACACACTGCACTGCTCTCCACCTTGCACCATCCATTCATTTACTGTTTACACTCTGCCATTAACCCTTGCTGGGCCCGCCATCCTTCTTGGGTCTTGGGATTGGCAGCCAGGGAAGTTGGGGGTTACGTGTGCCCGTATTATTATTGCTGATCTGGTACAAGTCTATATTTTCATTATACAATGGCCAGGGCACCCATGTTTATATTGCCCATTTATTAGTCTTGTCTGTACTAGGGCTACATTGCCCCCAACCTTCAAAGACGTTCCTCGGAATGGGTTGGTTCTCCAACATTGGGAGAGTCTTTGAATCTTTGGTTCTCCAACATTGGGAATCCCTAAATTAACTTTCAGGTCTTTACGGAACCCCCTGACAATAACAACACCCACAACTTAGCTTGGTAGATAAATGTCACACAAAGATGATAGTGTCACTTAACTGAGCATAAATTGTTCAAGTAACCCTTAGCAACCTCTGGAGGAACCTCGAAAAACATTGTGTTAGCCTGGGATAATCTGCCTGGGCACCGCTAACCCCTTCCGCAGATTTGGGGATGCCTTCAAGGTCAGTAGCGTTATCGGAAACCCAGGGCGTAACTGCCTTGTGCTGTGTTTTTTGTGCCTTTTTCTTTTTTACAATTGGTGTTGACTGGCTGCTGTAATATAAAGGCCTGGATTTTTCCTCTGTGTGCAATGCATTTTTGTGCCACGTGCTGTGCAGCGTTCACCAGCCTCGCGTGTGAAATGCTTTGATGTTGTGCGACGCTTCCATAATTAGAGTGCAAGCTCTGTAGGTCACCAGTGAGCATGTAAACACAGTCTAGTTACGGGCCCATGCTGAGCTAGGCATGGCATCCTGTTTCTCATCATTTACATGAATTTAAATGTTTGTTTTTATAAAGTTGAAACCATGTTTGTCTTTATTATTAACATTCTGGGTAACACCTTGGCTAAGGTATGCTCATCCTTATGAAAGAATATTTTTTATTATTATCCATGGCGGTGTTCAAAGCGTGTTAACCCATCATTTTCAGAAATCATTTGTTTTTTTGTAATGCAGTGATTGCTCTGTACATCATATTATATAAGCTCTGATTTTCATTTTCCATGGCAGTGTTTAAAGTTCAGTAACCTGAATGAATTCCTCAGAAACCATTCGGTATTATTTCTCTGTACATGATGATATATGGTGTCACCTGAAAAGTTTTGGTGTATTAGGTACACATTCACTTTATCAAATGTTATGAATTTTAGCATATATAGATGTAGAAAATCGAGAACCCATGGCATATGTATGCACAAATCGGTTGGCCGGTGACTCAAGGCTTGCTGGTTTGCCGAATGTATCAATCTAATCATCCAAGTAATAATAGCCATACAAGTTTTATGGAGCATGCTAGGGCTTGTGCGTTTCATGGTTCATCATATGACTGCGATGGGTTGCAAGGCTTTGTACGGGTCATGTCACTGAACAGTTTTATTCTAAAGTCCTGACTGTCATAAGATGTAAATTAGAGTTGGTAAAATAACCAAATCTTCCATGGCAGGAACTTGCATTACATTCCTTTCTGCAGCATAATATAAACATTTGTGTATCAAGGCAAAGAAACATCTGCCACCTTCACTCAGAACTGGGACAAAGTATTTATATAGAAAGATCACATCCTTTAACATAGGTCTTTAAGATTGAGAGGGCCAATGCCTCCAAGGAGACGAAGCTACTTGCCTATAGGCTATTCATTCATTGTGTCATTCATTCAGATTGACTGGCTGTTAGCGTTCTAAGACTGAACGTTTGTCATCCATGATCTAAAAAAACAAACATCAAATATGGTCTGGATTGTAACTGATACTGCTTGGCACTTTGATTGGAGTTATGGGTTTAAAATGTGAATTCTTCTAAGTGGAAGAATCCTGTGCTATGATCCAGGAGCTCTGCTCCATATCAATTAACTGAAAAAATGTTAAGACTTCTTTCTGGCTTATGTAATGAATTTGTATCAAGTGTTGTTCTTTAAGTTATGATGTAGCTCGGAGCTGATAATAATGCATCAAGTTTTGAGTTTGAGATGTCATTGGAGTGAAGGAATGATCTGATTGTTTCCAAGGTCTGCTGGAAGTGTGAGGAGCTATTGTTGAGTTTGCACAGTGGTGGAGTCTTCTTTGTGTTGAAGATTCTTCCTGTAACCTATCCTTGCATCCTTCCTCATGTTAATCATTGGACTTGGAATTAGGATAATGCACTTTGAGTTTGAGAAGTTCTTTCCTTGTCTGTAGAGATAACTTCATGTTGTATCCTGGTATTGGATTCCAGTCCATGTTTGTCATTCATTGGATGGAGTCAAAGGAAGTGTTTTAGCATATGTGGCTTAAAGATGTTGTGTTGTGATTTGATTGTGTTTTTCCTCTTGTTTCAAAACATGTATAAAAAGAATATGTAGGCTTCTATTGCTGATTTGTCTGAACAAATTCTAGTTGTTTGGCACTCAAAGTTTGTTTGGGTCACAGACTTTTAACCAAGCACAGCCAGGGGAACTAATTTTCTGCAAAATGTTCCAGGTCTATTACTCTGAAGGTATTTAAGCTTTGAATTAACTTGATAGCCAGGTAAACAGCATTTTCTAAAAGATTTGTCAACAGTGGTACTCTTTATATTCTTCCCTATATTCCTAATAATAATGTGCATAGTGCCATCAACGATCTACCACTATAAAGTTTAATATTATTAAGTAAAGAGAGATGTGTATCGATTCCTAGCAAATCTAAGAATACGTTTAACTAATCTGCTTGTGGTTATCTAGTCTCAATTTCTTCCTCCTGTCAAAGCTGTCACCTGATGACTGATTATCCAATTAATGATTGAAGAAGGGGGGTTTTAGGCAGCAACAGAAGAGGTGGAAGAAAAACAGATCCATAAGATGAATGAACCTGAGGCAGGGAGGTCTTTGCACTGCATATCCTTGGATACTACTTTCCCTCCAGCAAGGGGAACAGCGAGAAGCACAGTAGTGAAATTACTGATCCTCATTAGATGAGCAATCACAGGCAACAAATATAAAAATGAGGCTGTGGGCACAGAGATGAGGAATTCAAGACAAAAGTTTATTATTTCCGGGTACTTCTTAGACACAAATGAACTACTTAGATACTTCCTATAATTTAGCAAATTGTTACTTTTCAAAGTTACATCTGCTTTAACAGCCATGCAGTGCTCTAGATTCATCCAGAAGCTGGTTTCTGATACACTGGAATCCACATGAATATAAAGCCCTGCATTGATCCCAAATTAATTGGGTCAGATAGAGGTCATGTGTGGCACATGTAGATGGGCATTTTTTTCATGTTGAGCCTGTGAAGCTTTGAAGCAAAAGGTATAGCTATCATTCTCCTACCTCCTCTACGCACACATACATTGATTAAGATGGCCCAAAAAGTCCTTCTCTTCTCATCAAACAAAACTGTGCCTGGTGGCATTTTAACACAGGCCATATTTATTAAATCAAGCTTTATTACAGCTATCACAAATTTTGCTTGAAGGATTGTTCCTTGTATGCCCCAGTGGCCAACTGTTAATCTAAAAATGAAAAATGTTGGTATAACCAATAATTTTGGAGTCATTTGTTCCAGCTTGCATCCAGTTATTTCACTCCTATTAGCCCTTATCAGTTAAAGATAAGACCATAATGGCTTACAATAAAAGTGCTTGGGGAACCATAACTCAGGGTAACCAGTCAGGATATTCATGATTAAATGTGTCTTAAGAATAGCGGCTTGTTGCGTTTTTTTTTGCTGTGTTCATTAAAAATGTGTAGTGGAAGTCATAAGGCCTGTGCATGATTACAATGGAGTTGGTGAATGCAGCAAAGAATGCCATATAGTTCTATGTTGTAGTTATTCGGACTGCCATACTACCAAAAGGGAAAACCACCTAAAGCTATTAATAATACAAGAATCTCAGATATCCTGCTTCCCCCGAGGATGAAACTTTTCTAAGAAAATGACATGCAATTTATTGTGGCTAGCTGTTCTTCATGTTTTTATACCACAACATTGTTTTAAAAATAAAAAACAGGTCTATTACATACATTGATGGAAATTCCATACAGGTAATTAATGTAGGAAATTACTTTTGTCTGTTGAGCGTGGTGTTTGGGAGAAGATAAAAATCTTATTGTGATGTTGGCTACTTGGCCATTTTTTTTTTTTACCTATGACCACAGATCTCATGAAGCATATAATAGACTGTGGACCATATACTATGTTTTTCTGTTGTCACTAAAATGGTTTAATATCTTAAAGTGAATTTTTGGTCTTTAACATACATGGGGATGGCTCAGAACCACAACTGCATTATCATTGTGATTGGGGCGATTCTATCTCTCTTCTTGTCTTGGTTACATTGCTGCTGGCCATTAGGGTGACTACCAGATTACTAGGTAGCTTGGCCCTAAGATATCTAAAACAGTCCCTTTTTTTTAAGGTTAAAGTGTGGGTAAGTAACAAACTTTCTTGCTACATGAAGTGTGTTGTTTGGATAGTTGAAAATATACCTTTTGATCTTGCCAGAGACCTTGTGCTTTAACTTTCCATGTGTACAAGGAAGGGGCCTGTTGATGAAGAGTGGTTTGTGATCCATCAAAAAGGAAATTGGCATGGTTGGCACCATGTGCTTTGACATTCACCAACAAAAAACATTGCAAGTAAACACTTTTAAAATGTATTAAATGTTTGTTGCTTTGCAAGTGTGGAACTCCTAAACTTTGGAATAAATGTTGTATTTTTTCTGCTTACTGGAATAATCTTTCAGACTGGGATAAGTATTTGTAAATGAATTTCCTAGTTGTACTTTTGGAGCAGTTCATATGAACATTGTGAAAGATACTTCAAGTAGTCTCTTTCTAGACTAAAATACCTCTTAAAGTTCTGGTAAGCATCCATTTGAGATGGTTTATGTTGTAGTCCTTGGCACACTCAGAGACCAGTCAACCTTCTCGCTACCCTCCACCACCTCTGGCACCTTTTTGCCATGTGTATGCTTTCTGTGCTTTGTGCCAACTGTTTGCTCTCTTAACTCTAATCTTGACTGAGCTCTTATTAATACAAAATTAGCAACTTAAACAAGCCATTTAAAACTGTTTTATCCTGCCGAGCCGAGAGATAGTGTCAGGAGTTGGCAAAATGAAGAAGTATTTTATTCTCTCTGGAGCATTCATAACACTTATCTAAACTCACTTTTAAGTCCTTTAGCAATTTCTCTTTTTTCAATCAACAGGCATAATGCACAGAAAATTGAGTGAGATTATTATTTAATATATTTACATTTAGAGAACTAGTTAGTTTTTCCATCTTCTAGAGATTTGTAAAAACATTTAGTTGACTCTGAACTGTTCTGTACTGGTGGTACTCATTCGTGATTCTAATGACAAAATGTTGTAATTAGGATTAGGGTTGTTCAGATATTTCTTGTTTAGCAAATTTATGAAGCATTCTGGTCCTGATCAATTCCTGACCTGGTGTGAGTTTGGTTTTCTTTCATTTCTCATATTTTTCATTCACAGGCAATATGCAGAGATTAGAAAATCTGATTATTCTAGTCCACGTTACACAGTCATACAATGTAGTTTGCATTGCTATAACTACATGGGGCAATAAAACAACTACTATTTATAATTTAGCAATATGTACAACACACTAGGCTGCTCATTGTTGCAGGTCCCAGTAGATCACATTGTATTCTTCATTGTATAAGATAAGGTAGCGGAGATATCTCGGACTAGTAGAGTCTATAAGGTATAAGGCTATGTAGACACGTGCAATAATTGTGGTTGCAAGACGAACGATTAACAACCGATCAACTATTATGCACAATTATTTTGAACGATCGTATAGTGCTCTATTCTGTACATGCTGCAAGGATACAAAGATAATGTATACAAGCTAGATGCAATCGTTTTAACGATGCAGGAAGTGACGTGATGTGTACTGCAATGAACGTTCTTTCGTCACGCATGCTCAGGGCCATTCACGATAACTGACCGACAATAAACACAATTGATTGCTTGCAAACGATTGTCGCCCAATCAGATCTGTTGATATCTGTCATTAGTTTCCAGGGACTTTCCTTTTTCATGGGCATTGTTGGCTAGTCCTTGTGCACTTCTTTTGTTAACGATTATCGTCCGATTGGTCGGCAATCATTTGTTTTCAACGACAATTATTGCCATTGTGTACGTAGCCTCAAGTTTTGACTAGACATGCTCTTGCTCTTTAAATTTTCAAAATTACTTTATATTATGGCATGAGTACCAGTACATGTGAAATACAGGTTGCTTTTATGAGGATTATTGATGGAGTGGATAGGCTGTTTATAATAAAGTGTGTTGGTTTTATACAAAAATAAGGCCTTTTTTGGGGGAAAGGGCCCAATCACCCGTTTAATAAAGTCTTGATCTGCTGAAAAGACATCATGGCAGTTTTGAAGCTATGACCACTTGCAAAATTATTTGATAGAGACTAAACTTGGAACAAAGTTGGTTCCTTGGTATGGTAGTGTTGCAATTAGGAAAGTGAAGCAAGTTTCTGAATAATGGAAGCTCTGGAACTGTTTGGCAGTCTTATTCATACAGCTGATCATTGCAGGTGCCATTGGGGAGACCCCCTGTAATTCGCACTGGGACAGCTATGTAGGGGTATGTGGAGAGCTTGTAAGTGTTCTGTAATACTGGCTGTTTCATATTTTACTTATTTATGAAAACCTAGAGTTGAACTCCATTAAAAGCAGAGATTTCTGCATGCTTGGTTTGCTTTCACTATCTTGTGGTATAAAGAGCTCCTTTTTCTTTACTGTCCTGATTACGATGATATTTCATTTGTCTTTTCCACCATATGATATTTTCCATAATCCATGGGGACTCTGCATTTTGTTGATTCCATGACTGATGTTAGTCTGTTTTTAAGTCTTCAATTTTTTTCCAGGTCACGCATCTTAACTTAATACTGAGTCAAAGTAAGGACATCTTGCCAAAAATAAAACACTTAGCTTAGATATTGAGGGGTTGCTGTCATAATGCAAGCATGATTGATTATAGAACCATTTTATTTTTATATAGAGGATCTTTGCATGAGCTTACATGCTTATATTGTCCGAGCAAATACCCAGACATTGGTGAAACATGGGGAATGGCTAAACTGTTCCAGTTCAGTTGAATTTGAACACAGTAGCCCTTGGGTGTCTGCTAGTTTCCATTGACAGACCTTGCCAACTTCGTGGGTACCTTAAAATGAATGCCTTGGCCCATTTATGCTATAGCTGTCATCTTGGAAAAATACCTTATCGCATGCTTCTTATATGCGGTATACTCAATTCTTTTTTGCTCCAAGACAATAAGACAATATTGGTTGTCAGCTGAGAGATGTGATACCCAAATGTTGTTCTTACATCATCTCAATTGGGATCCATCCATGCATGCAGTTGTCCACAGCTGTCTTTGGCAGCACAGATTGCAAACTGATTGTCCTCACTGGAGCCAATTATCGTTATTTCTTTCCATCATGTCTCTCTTTATTCCATACACAAGTAACTAGCATAATGAGTCCTCAGGGAGGCATTTAGTGGTATCAGAGTTTAAAATAGAGTAATATATTGTTCCATGTTTGAGACTTGGAGCCATGTTACTTGTTGGCCAAAAAGAATTTTTTTCACCAAAATTGCACCAGTCTTCAAAAACAATGTATAAAAAAAGGTGAAAGGTGCGACTGCACATGATCTTGGTTTGATTTGTGAAATAGAAAATGGCATACGTTTGAAAAGGGAACACCTACAGGTTTTTTATATTCAGTTAGGCTCCATGCGTTCTAAATAATAATATACTTTCCTATTAACAAAAGGAATTGACACAAAGTATACTTTCCAACTGTTCTAGCAGTAAAGGTCTGAAATTTAGCAAACATGGAACACGGAAGCCGTTTTGTAAAAGTAAGTTCGCTGTACCCAAAAAGATTCTCGACTATATCTAGACATCATGGTTTTGTAGGTACACACGAATGGTAGCACACCTTTGTGCAAAGTCGACCCCTTGTGTGATTATTTGTGTACATTGTGGTAAAAACTGTACTAGAAAGACAATTCTAGAAATATGAGTTGTGCGACCTCCTCAACTTCCCTGCCTCCCCTGCAGTTCTCTTGAAGAATATTGTCCAGGGGCGGCACAAGACCTAAGAAATGCAGCCTTGTTTATGAGAAGGATCTTGGCATGTTAGTTGACTCTGGATTATATAGACATTAGAATATCAGAGATATGTTGAATTTTCATTACTGTGTATGGGTACGTAGCAATTTTCCCTAGATGGAGACCACATTTTGTCAAAGCGTGTTTTTAAATAAACACTGTTTTCTATTTACGGAAGTTAAAAATGGGACTTAAGTACAGCTTGTAGTTTTTGTGAATTGATGGGAGGAGAAAGGTCCACATTTGTAGCTCAGACAGTATTTTCCACCTCTGGGGCGTCTGGTTCCTTGGTTTTAAGAACAGTTGCCTTGTGGTTCCCCTTTGTGTGAAGTAGTGCCAGCAGCCTACATGGTCCAAAAGTGTGTGCCTGTTATAATTTGCCTTCATACGATTTTTGTATCACTTTTACACTTGAGGAATTTTATATTTAAAATGTCTGTGTGGGTGGATGGTACTACCTCACACAAGGTGTCATGGAAGACATATATAATCTTCCAAGTATATTGCCTCTCCTAGGACAATGCAGCAAAAACCACAGTGTATGGTATGTGTTGTGGTGCATATGTTCTGCTGCAAACCACAAGGGTTAATATGTTTTCATTTACCCATGGACTTTTTTGGGTGAGTATTGTATGTTTAAACTACAAGAATACCTGAAGGAGCCCAATACAACCTCACTGATAGCCACCATGTTGATGGAGGCCAATGGTATTATTGATTTGCATTGACACATTTCAAACTTACAGACTCCAGGCAGATTGTGTCTTTAATAGGTTGGCAATACCTAGACTTGGTGATGGGTGGCTCAGACATTAGGATTGTGGGGTACCTAATCTCCTGCTGAGTTGGAGATGAAAGAATTGCAGAAAACTTGGCGAATGATGCAGTAAATAATTGTACTACTGCAAAATTCTGTAGGCTTATGAGGACAGCTTTGTGCTATTTTTTAGTTTTGTTGTATTAAAAAAAAATCTAATTATCTGTAAACCTTTTATTTGCTTTATGTGTCCATAGAAGTGCATGCATGTAAGTCTGTTGGTTGACATTATTTGCTCTGACCACTTTTAGACCTTTGCAATGAAAGATCTCTACATAAACACATATGCTTGGTTTATTTTTTCTTATGCCTTTGAAAGAGGTTATAACAATAGCAAACCCCAAAGGGGGTAAATATAAATACCAAGGCCAATCATGTTTTTTTCTTTTTCTTATGGGACAGGATGCATAGTCCTGGATAGTGTAAAGAACAGCCCGCAGACCCCCAAAGCTTGCAATGTGATGTCCTTATTACTGTCCTAGAGATAGTATGGGAGATACAATTGGCCCACCACTGGAAAACCCAGAAGACCACAACACATACAAAGATTGATATATACAAACTGTGCAAAATGATGCCAATGTGGGATTTGGAACCCAGGGTTTTTACCCAGGGTTTACACCTGTTTTACACCTGAATCCAATTTAAAAACAATTGTGAAACTTGGGTGAAATTTGTGTAAAATAGAAAAAAAAAAAATCTCTTTTAATATTTTGAGGACCTATGTCATGTACATAGGGAGACATGGAGTACAGACACTTAAGATCTTCTTTTCTTAAAAAAATAAATAAAATAGACAACAATGACTGTGTGTCTAGTCTCATTAGAACTTTTTTCTTCCTTAATGGTGTCCCCCCCCCCTCCCCTCGGCCCCTGTCTCAGGTTGCTATGTTGCCTGTCGGTTCAGGGATCAGAGGTTCTTGCATGTTGAATCTGGCAGCGCCAGAGGCCACTTTCTATCTTTGTGACAGCATTTTTAATTTAACAGCGCCGCCTTTGATGTTCTTCAAATATTTATAGGCAGGTTTGGATAACTCCAGCAGTGATTTTATTTATTTCATTATTTTTATTGTCTGTCGCCTGGCTGCTGTAATATAACTTTTTCCTCTCGGGTTTAAGGCTGCAGACACATAATGACTCTTTATGTAAGTGAAAGTTCCTGGCCTCTTGTAAAGAAATAAACACATAAAAATAAAGGGTATGGGAATAGTCACTGTCACTGTCAATCATATCCTCATACTGGGGACCTCTGCAGCCAAACTCTGAAGATTGATGACGTCAAAGACTTGGGCCCTTTCTGGTTTTCTTGCTGAATTTGCAGCAATCTACATGTGAACAGGCTTCTGATAGATACTGCAGTGGTCCACTATTGTCACCACCGGGACCTTTGAGAACATTATACAGCTGGCAATAAAGGAATTGGCTGCAGGTGATCAACAGTACTCAGTTGGAACAAAGAATTAGGAAATAGCAATGCTGGATTTTTTAAAGATGTGTTTGCATTACAGAATAGATGCAGACCTTTGCTGTATTTTGCATTTAAGCATTTGCCAACTCCCATTTACACAAGCCTTAAAAGAACATGGCATCCTAATCATCACAAGGAATGAAATAGCCATTTGCAGCCACCAGACTCTTTGTTAATATATTTAGCTCTAAACACTTTTTAGACCTAATTAAATTCTTTAATGTAACTCCTAGTACATGTATTGGTATTCTTTCCTCCATGGTGGACCTAATGTTTGAGCAGACTGGGAGGAGGGAACTACAATAAGTACACCTTCAAGTATTTCAATAAATTTGGATTGAGCTGTGGAGGTTAGAGCCCTGTAAGTGAGGTTCACTTTCTCCATATAATATGATTACTGATGTTGCCAAGAATGAAAGTCAACGTAAATTCAATATTTTGAGTAGGGCCGTTAGTTCCTAGCCGGTCATGGGACAAGACATGTGGGGGGGATCTCCCTAATAGAATACCAAGTTTTAGCTTTAGATATACTTTAACATAAACTCAGGCTTGCAGTTTATTATACTGTGAGTGCATCATGCTGTATTGTAAACTCATCTCAGAGACGGAATACAGTCATAAATGTGGCATCTTCCCACTGAACAAGCCTGGGCTTACATTCATTACATTTAAGTGAAGAGGTAGAGCTTGGGAACATAGTTTTGGGATAAAAATGGATTAACGAGAGGAAAGATAAAATGAAATGATTAATTCACCTCCCATCATGCACAATTATATTGCTCAGTACCTCAGCAATAAGGAGAAGCCAGCATTTGGTTTAATACCTAGGAACTTACTATACATAACGGCTGTACGTGGACTGCCGGCGCCAAGCTGTGTTTGAACATTTTGCTCATGTTGGTGTCTGGCTCCTTTTTGCTATAAAATATATTACATGTTCCTGATAATTCATATGTCTGATTTTTCTTTGTAGATTGTAGAAATTTATCCCAAAGGTCTCTTTTATAAGCCAGCCTTTGAGTAATATTTCTAGTAATGTCTTTTTATATGATTGTTTCGGTTAGTGCGTGTGTTTCATGATTACTTTGATGTTGCAGGCTGATCCATGTCTACACAATTTGTCACCTGTGGCCCTTGACAGTCCATTAGTCGGTGCCGTGGTGCCCGTGTGTCCATTTTTCAGTTTTTTTTTTGGGAGGCCCAGCACCAGGTTGAGAAACAGCTGAGGTTTCTTGCCAACCCTATGTAGACAAAACACAGCGTAACTAACATTTTGGTGGAAAACACATTTTTTTGTTTGTCCTTCTCAGTAAATACTCAATCAAACAAAAAGAATATATGCAAGGTGAAATCATATTGGTAAAATGTAATGTATTAGCAGTGGCTTAAAATCATCATTATTATAACCATTCCTGTTGGCTTCCACATACTTTATTCCTGTTTTTGGAGTGTTTGACGGTAAAATATACTTCCAGGATCTGCTGTCAGTGATTTTGCCAAAATAAAATAACCCTCAGCTGTCAGCCTGCTGGAAAAATCTTTTGGAGAGATGCTGTTGCCAGACCATTTATTTCCACAAACTTTCCATAAGATTGTATGTGATTTTAGGCAGTTATGTGGCATAATGCTATGTATCCCAGCCATCATACAGCCACATATACTTTTTCTTCATTTTGTTTTATTTTTTTTATAACCAAATCTTAATATTAAAAAAAAAAATAAAAAAAAATGCAAGTATAGTTTTGATTGCAGGTTTTCTTAAATAAGGAAATATTTAGAATATTTAGGCAATATACTGGAGAAGATTGGAAATGGGGGTGATTGCAGGAACTTGGTTGCCTGAGGTATGAGTTCTTTCAATATCTTTTACAATGCTCTTTCCAACATGTCTGACTGCCATGTCCTGCTTTTCATGGCTATCAAAGCACTTGTTCGCTCTCGTAAATGAGTGCCTGGGGCTGCTGCCTGTACACTGCATACTGTGAGAAAGGCAACACCCTGAGCAAAGCCCCCGCTCCAGATTGGATTGCACCAGCCTGGGAAGCCAAAGCATCCTTTCTAGTGGAGTTGGGTTACCTCCCCTTGAAAGCAAAGCTGCGTAAATTGACTCCATCCACAGACACAGTGTGGTTAACAAAAAAAAAAAAGTATGCATATGTGAATGCGCTCATGTGTTTGTACATATGTGATTGTTGGTGAATATATGTTTGTGTGTGTGTGCATGCACAGTCTGGGGAGTGGCTCCATAAAGTAACCAGAACTGGTGGGTTATGGCACTTTGGTATGGCTTTTTCTTTAGATTTAGCTTTGAGCATGTTATTATGCATACATTTTCTCTCGCCAGCCAGAAAATTTCTTCACCATGAATGCACTACTTTAAAAATCATCCTAAGCTAAATTGGGTTCGAGTGATGTGAAGTCTAAGAAAATTCCTGGACACTAGCTCTCATTCCCATTAAACAATTGCCCACTGTGTGACTAAGTTCATATGTGTATTTCTAAATGTTCACCACTGTTGTGTTATCATTATATTATAAATATGATTATTTGGGATCATGAGGTTCAGTGAGGTTTGGGAGTACCTGTGGTTTATGCTTCCATTATGTGTAATTATTTTTTGCAAGTACTTTGAGTGACATGTTTTGTCTGTGGTCTGGACATTGCGTGCAAACCACATTTTGTGGAGCCTTAAAGTGTTTGTAAACCCACACCCAGTACTGCACACTCCAAAATTGCAAACATTACTGAATTCATGTAACATGCAATTCATAAAAATGTTTACTACTTTTTTTTTTCCTCCGCCATATTTACTTCCCATTTCCAAAAGCTGAATTGTGTCTAGTAAGGAGGCCGCAAGAAATTAATTCCCTGTATATGTACTCTGCATTGCAGCAGCTGCTGCAGTATTGTCAATGAGGCTTTTACTGATACCCACTGTCAATCAATGAAGCGGGGCAGTGGTGCAAAAACTGACCACAAGACATACAAGCATGCAATATTTTCATCAATTTCCAAGAACACTGACCGCACCAGCATGGATATGCTATCCTACATGGTATGGTTAGAATGTTACAGGAAGGGAGAGATACTGGTAAGATCCACTGGGTATTTCAGAGTTAGGCTTCATACACACATGCAATAATTGGATTGTGAAAGATCCTTTCCAATGACAAACGACTGAACGATGCATGGATGAGCAATGTACATACAGCACCATTCTGTGTTCTATGGAGAGGGGAAGGGTTAGAACGATGGAGTGGCACCCCCTGTGCTCTTTTCACTTCTATTATGATTGTTCGTCCTCCATTGTTCATGGTTCCGTCAGGACAGTCGTTCGGACGTCAAGCACTGTATAAACGCCAGATTCTTGTTTGATATCAGCCCTGAGCCGATTATTGGCGAGAACCATTGCACGTGTTTACGTAGCTTAATGAACCAGAAGCAATTTATTAGTGATTTGTGCAAAAGTATTTTTAGATTTACATACATTTTAATTTATTCATACGTACCTATTATCCTTTTTACTTTAAATGTGTTAACCAGGTCCATATTGGAGGATAGCATATGGAATACAGTAAATAGGATTTTCATGCTGCTCATCCAAATTGACAAATTCAATTTGAATGGTGGAGGAGTGTTTGGAGGAAATCTACCTATAATCTCAGCATGGCCTGTTGTTCAATTTATACTTCAAAAAGTCCTGTGGAGTGTGCTTAAATTGAGTGGACTTTTTTATGGTCATTACAACTCGTGAGTTCCTTTTCAGTATGTTAGAAATAGAATAAATTATTTGTGGGATATACTACTTTTTATGATTTTCTTTCGGGACTGTAAAAAAAAAGTCTATATCTATTAGTTTTGATGCTGATGTAAAAAAAAAAAAAAAATCTAATACAGATGGCCATGGTGCAGAAGTATAAGGTGGGCTACAAGGTGTGTATGGTAATTGCCATTCTTATCCTTCTTTCAGCACTTAGTAGCTGTCCTGGATTAATTGTACAGATTTAGCCTAGTTTTCCTGTATGTTTTGTTGACTTTTGTGTAATAAAATATAGGCAGTATTTATTTATTTTTTGAAGATACCCATATTTGCTTTAGAATATGTCCCTGCAATACCCTCGAGATATGAAATTCAAACAGATATAGTTGTGTTATCCCTTTCTTAAAGCATCCAAGCACACTATTCCAAGTCATTTACGCATGCAGTATTTTTGTGCGTTGACGCTTGATCCATTGTCAATGCAGAAAAAGCAGTTCAACACAACCCATAATATGTTCACATCTGTGTGAACATTTGGTGTAGTTTAGCATTGGTTTGATGATTATCTGTATGTATGCTTGTGTGCTATTGCAAGTAAATGTAGTCGTATTGCATCACTTTTTGTGCCCACTCTCCTGCTCACATTGATGCATTACATTTGGTGAAATGGCCACGCTCTTGCCACTCGGTAATACCCACTGAACGTTTTTTTTTTAATAGTGGTTGAAAAGGGCAGCTCTAGGGACATCCGAATGCAGATCTATAGTGTGGGGCATTGGCCACAATGTTCATATCCACAGGTTCTGCTGCTGAAAGTGGCCATAATCCTTTTCAGAGGTTGTCTGTAGTGAAAACTGTTGTTGTTGTTTATTATGCAGGTAAGACAAACATTTATGAGACCTCTAAAAATAACTTATTGGAGTGTCTACAGTTTGGCTTACTTGTTCCTTGGAGTTGCTCTGTAATCTCCTGCCAAACATTCTTGCAGCCATTGTTAGATATGTTTAGCAGAGGGTTCATTGGAACCCTAGTAGCACTGTTTGCTGATCGCCTTTCCCAGCGTTGTGAATGGAACTCAGTGCAAACATGCCATTGAAGCACAGGAAAACTCCTGTCTGTACTCACCCTAAATGTTTTCCATGCAGCCTTTTGTGCAGAAAAAAAAACAGCTTTACAATTTGCCAATCCAAGAAATTTGAGACTGGTAGTTTAGAGATGAAAATCTGTGAACTGGATAGTTTAAATTTGCTGGTAGTCTTATCCATGATACAGTTGAACATGATTAGAAGTAAACTTGTAAATTAAGGGTAACAAAGTGCAGCAACCTTGAACATCTCACCAGATTCCACTCCATTGATGTCAGATCAGGGAATTCTAATTGTGTGCTCATTAATCTTTAAGCCTTCTATACTCAGAACGTCATATTTCTGCTAAGCACTATTTTCATTTAAAGCCACTAAAAGCCACCTATTTCCTGGGCGAAGTAAAGCCCAGCATCATTCAACTACTTTCTGTGAGCCCAGGCTGTCATTGGCATTCCTCCTGGGCTTTCTTTACTATATAGCCTGGATTTTCAGTAGAAGGCTGTTTAGAATGGCGATCATATGTTATATTTGTGAGCTCAATTCTATACAGCAGTGGGGTCCCCGAATAGCTAGAGATCCTTCCTCACCAGGTCCAGCTGAAATTCTCCTGGGATTAAGGATATGATTTAAAGTATGAGACAGAGTAGGCCTTTAAAACTGTATTTATATTTTTTCATATAATGTAGTCAGATATATTCTTTATTACTGGATAGTGGTATGGTCCAACCATTTCAGTTCTGTGTACTATGTAGAGCTCATTGGATTAAACCGTAGAGAAAAAAGGGGGGATTTTCAGGATTTTAAAACCATACGTTGACTTGCCATTCTTGGATAGTTGGCTCTGGAGCCCATTTTCTATTTTTGAAAAAACATAACTGTCAATTCCCTTGTTTGCATGTGATCAGAAGTTGCCCAGAGGGTTCATGAAGGGTTAAAATGTATGAATGGTTAATGGAAGCGGGTGGCGGTGCATAAACCTGCGCAGCCAAAGCCATAATGATCCTTTCAAAACCCACACCTTTCCTCCAGGCTGATTGAAATGTGAAGATCAAAGCGCACACACTCACAGACTCACACACACATCCTTCAAAGCAATGCACGATTGATACTGAAAACGGAAAAGCTGTTGGTGATGTAATATAGCTTTTTATTTCACCCCCCTCTGCCTCCCTCTTTTTTTTTTTTTTTTTTTTTTTTTTTCCCTCTCTCTGGTAAAACATTGGCCGCCCTTGTTTATTTAGAGAAGCAAAGTGTGCTGAGAGCTTGGGAGGGAAGGAGAAAAGATACCCAGGTATTTCAAACTGCAGCCTGATTTTATGTAATATAGCTTTTTATTTCACCCCCCTCTGCCTCTTTTTTTTTTTTTTTTTTTTTTTCTTTTCCTCCCTCTCTCTGTTTAAACAAAGGCCGCCCTTGTTTATTTAGAGAAGCAAAGTGTGCTGAGAGCTTGGGAGGGAAGGAGAAAAGATACCCAGGTATTTCAAACTGCAGCCTGATTTTGGGGAACGCTGCCAGATATTGGAAAACCGCTGCCACCCAGGTTGATTCAGTGCTTGTCCCCTCAGATCCTGCTGCTTCTTGCCTTTTGTACCTATTAAAATGTAACCTTTTTAGTTGCGGGGTGGAAAACGGCAAACACATCACGTAACACGTTTTTTCAGACTGATGTGGTTACAGTTCTTTTCATATTTTGGCTTTTATATATTACTTTTTGCTGTATCGGTTACATTGTAACTTGAGAGATGGTTTAAAAACTGGAACATGTATATTGTTGAGGTTTGAAGAATAAAGAAATTTAATACGAATAACTTTACCAGAGGCAATACCATTCAGAGATATGACCTGAATTTTATACTGGGTGTATTTGTAACTATATCATCATTGAATATTACAATATTTAGAGCATACAAGTCACTTCCTTGTCCATTTATTGTGGATTGTGGCTTGTGAAATTGGACTCTGCCTACTGATTCACCCAAAAGGTTTGCAAGTTTTTTTCTTAACAAGTGTGATTACCTACATGCTTGGCCTAATTCAGTAAAAGCATTGGATAACCTATAAAGTGCTTATGATTTGGCCGTAGTCTGGTCCCTGGCATCCTGGGCATCTCATGGGCCTTGGTGTCCTGCCTGTTGATCCTCCTGAAAGGTTTGCAAGCCTGTTCTTGGCCAAAAGCATTGGATAACCCATAAAGTGCTAATGATTTGGCCATAGTCTCATCCCTGGCTTTTCAAGAAGGAAGGAAGATCATGCAGAAGTGGTTGGGGTTTGTCACTGGCCAATGTGTCCTCCTCCTACTACTAGAAGTCCTGGCTTGGGTTATTCTTATTAGTTGTAAACATTTATTGCATCTAATTATTATATGATCTTTTTAAATTTTATACTTAAATTGAACCTATTTTACTAAATTGTACATGATGTACCGAAGGTAACAGCCAAGTCATTTACGTGGCAGTAAACATGCCAAGCTAGTATGTTCACCTCCTGGGTTTAGCACCTATACAGGTTTTTAAAGCTACTACTGAACACTAAAGTTTGCAAACATTGCTGTTTTAGGTTTATTATTGAGTATAGTGCCTAAAGTATACATCCCATTTTAAAAATTAGTGAGGTTGGAAATAAACTCTTGTCAGATTATTCTTCTATCTCTATACTTCATGTGGTTGAGCTTCAATGGTGCTGACGGTGTACCCTATTCATATTTGTCCCTAGTTGTAAACACTTACCCAACTCTAACCATAGGCACAAACTCCTCTCCTCAAATGTTGGTTTTCATATTGTTTTGTCATATTAAAAAATAAAACTTGTAATTTTGCCTTTTTTTAATATTTTGTTTCTAAATGTGTACTGAATTGATTAAGGGTTTGAGATTTTGATAATCTGTTGCAGGCGAAAAGACAAGAAAATTGAGACGTGCCTTCACATGTTGCATTTAATTAGGTTGTAATAGGGTGATCATTTCCTTTTTTAAATTGTACTTTGTCACACAACATTTTAATTAAGCATTGGCCAGGTTTAAGGGAGTCATAGTGCAAATAACAAAGGTAAATTAATATATACATACATTTTGACATACTTATTAAACATGTGAAAATAGTTGACTTAGCACTGTCTGATTTGTTATTCTGCACTCATCAGAAATCCTGGCCCAAATAATTGCGTAGTAGATCTCTGTAATGAAACTTTACATTTCTCCTTAAGTTTTGGTGTGTTGTATTGCTTGAGTGTGGAACTGTTGCAGTCTATATTTGTATAAACTAACAACTTCATGCCCCCTCTTTCACAGTACAGTAGTGCTGGAAGCAGCCATTATACATGATTGGATCATATACTCTCTGTACAAGGAAGTATTAAAACTTGTTGGATCATTGGGCAGAAGCTTAATTTTGAATAATTAAGGACTTCCACTGCTGATTAGTTTTTTAAGTTTTTTTGAAGTTGGCGTTTATTTAGTTTTTGGGGGGGATATATGTAGAGGCATCCATATGTGTTGGGCTGCATTCAACCACTATCGGAGATGGCTATGTAACCTCTTGAGCAGCATTCTTGTGTGCATAGCAAAGCAGATGTGATGTTAAGAAACACCTGTGTACACACGTCCTTCTCCTTGATTCTTCTGGTTTGTCAACCACTGACCCAAATCGTGTACATCCATATTAGATGTTATGACAGCCCCTTAGCTTGTACCTTGCTATCCTGTCAGTTTTTTTTTCTTTTATATGTGGAAACGTTGACATAAATGTGCCCTAATACCTACTGCTTGGTCTACTATTGATTTACAAAAAGCATACCTACATTCTAGAATTATAATTGAAAAATTACCTGTTTTCTGCATTGTGATGCTTGTGATTGGTATTTATTTATTTTCTAACTGTCTGCACCTTGCTAGGGAGTTTGTCCTACAATTAAAATGGGAAATCTAAAGAACTCTCTTCAAAATGGGCAAAATTTTCATCCCATACAGTTGCCACTAAAATGGGTGTCCCCATTGGAAGATTTTCCCTCGCCTATTGCTCTGATTTACAGCTCAGAATTTTGGATTTTCTATTGTGGTTGGAACTACAAATAAGAGGCGACTCTGCAATAAAAAATTTACAGATCTAATCCTTATATCCTACTATGATAATAAAAAATCAATTTTGCTCTTTTACTTAACTATCTGTTAACTAAAGACCTATCATTGTATTCGACCGATCAAATAAATATTTTCAGTTAAACAGAGTTCATAGTCACCTCTGCCAGACTCAAATTCTGACAACATCAACACGTATATTTCTGTACATTAAGAAAACACTCAAAGACTGAAAAATAGAAATGGAATACTGTTCATATTCCTGCATATAATGGCTTTTTTTTTTGCATTTTTAACTGATTGCTTTTACATTATTCTGTGTTTTGTCAGAATGGGGGTACAGTTGTCCAGTTTTCCCACATGCTCTGTCCCCTATTTTAGGCCCAGATTAACTTGCTGGGCCTTGGAGTGTCACTGCAAGTGTAGGACACAGCTTCACCTTGAATTACAAGAGTATTACCGGGCTCTTTTGATGTTCCTTCCCAACTTCCTGAGTCGTCTCAATGCCTCTTTGATGGATTATTGCATTTTGCCTTTTCAAAGCTCGGGTATTGTGTGTCTGGTTAACAGTAAAACAAAGACTTCACATTCCTCTCCAGTCTTTTGCTCAGTGACCCTGGGAGGAGACCTATAAAATGTTACAGGCACTAAATGGGTTAAAAGGAAAGTCTGCTCCTTCAGCACATCCTATTATGCGCATTATATACAGTAATGTAAAATATTTTGTAGATGTTAATTAAAAGATGACGTGATTATGCTGGTGCTGTTTCTTTCTTTTGATCTTCTTTTGATTCTCTTGATGTCTGTTTAGAAATGACTACTGTCCCAGCTCGATCTGTAAGGGTTGTGTATATTAAAGACTGCAGCTTTAAAAAAAACATGGATACCAGTGGATACATTCAGTTTGAGTTCAACTGCAGTTGCTGACCATGCTGACCTTCTTTTGGAAATGCTTGTTGTCCAGCTGTTATTCTGACCCACTGGCCTCAAGTAAGTTCTCAAGTCATTGACCCAAAATAATTGTGGAGCAGGAAAGTCTGGAGTCCTTAATAATGTGCCAGTTCTCAAGTTTGTTGGCCAACAAGCATGGTAACATTTATCATTCAACATAATCATTTTTATAAGTTAAAAAATAAGCATCCATTTTTCTATCATGGCAAATTTTCTTCAATCTTTTTTTTTTTTTTCTTTAACAATTTATCAGAGTGACATAATGTTATCTTTTCCGGTTGTCCCTGCCATTTCTGTAATTGGCAGCAAGAACTTGCACAGGTGCTGTTACCTATAGTATAACCTTTGAGCAACTGTATCCTTTATGCGTCCTAATAATTGCTCCATTTTCTGATTTCCTTATGCTGGGTCTGCTCTCTGTCTTTGAAGACTCTCATTTATCCAGGTCATTGTAGATCTAGTAGTAGTTTGTAAATTTCATCTAAATATACCTGGCCATTCTTGAAGAAACTTCCAGTCTCTCCAACCATACACGATTTCTCCTATCTTCATATTAATGCAAAATGAAGGATCAGGGATGCTACATGGAGACTTTCCGAGAAGCAAGAACCTCATCCGAATGAACACCTCTAGCTGCTCGGGATTCTCATTGTCCCCCCACTAGAAGGTCAGATTATGACCCTGTTGTCCTAGGCAATGCTTGTAATTGTTGAAAATGGTCAGCCTGGTTATGTCAGGTTACATCGAGACTCTAAGACTTTGAGAAAGTCAACAGAGGTACATGGGCTGCAATTGCCTAAATAAAAAAAATAAAAACTTTTTTTCTGTTGGTGTATGGCAGCAATACTTATAAATTATGGACCTCAGACTTGGAAAGTGTTGTATAGGTATCGGTCACAATTACTTATCTCCATACTTCTGTTAAGTCACACAGGCAGAAAGCATTGAAGCCCAATTACCAGCATGACATCCAAAAAATAGCATGCCTATATAGTTCTTTGATTTAATATTTGGTTTTAAACACATTTTACAATCCATTTATTTTAATTAAGAATATATATGTATATATAAGTTTTATGTAAATTGTCTCAACATCGCACTGAAATTTCAGCACACTTAGTCTGCCACATTTTAATAGCAATTATATCCCTGCAATATATTATTATATGTTAATATAAGTTATATGTGAAGTTAAATAGTCTGCTACGCACTGTCTGCATAACTTTACATTTCAAGTAAAAGGGGAATTTCTTTCTGTGGATGAAAAAATTATTAGGCCAGTGTGCATCTTGCAGAAGTTGGAAGGATTGAAAAAGGACTTTTTTACACATAAATGGGAAGTATGTATTGCTGTGCTCCGATGACCCATTGGACACTTATTGCTATTGTTTTAATGATGATGGTCAGCCACAATACACAACCTACTTTCCAGAAATGCCGTCTTTGTCCAAGTTAGGAGATAAGTTTGCATAGGAGCTTCAAAATGATTAAAAGCTTACTTTAAATATCCAAATATGTAGAAGCATTTGCACCTGATTGGCTATAGAAAGTTAATGGAAATTACATGTTTGAATAACATTTTTATTTGTTTTTTTGCATGAACATTCATAACTGCTTTAGTAGTTTAAGGCTGCTAATATTCAAATATACCCAATTTTGTGAGAACATTCTCCATTCCTTTTTAGTAAATGTTCTTCATACAGCAAGATCTAAAGAAAGCTCTCATATGTTTATTCCATGGATTTATGAAGCAGTTGTGTATATGGAATTACAAAGATGAACTGTATAGTATAGGAGGGTGGGAGAAACGTGTAGAACTACAATAATATTAAATATCCTATCCAAGTTGGGTATCTTATATATCATACACGATTTAGGCTTGCAGCAGGGGAATGCTTGGCAGAAGTAAAAACTGAGGTAGCTGTCAGCAGGCATTTTACCCCAGAGTCCACCTCACAGGTGGAGAGAATCACATATCCAGGGAAATGGCTTTTCTGTCTCCTGAGTGCAGCGTTTGCTAACAAGTCTGAGTTTGGTGTCTCCTGCCCTGAGTGAGGAGACCTGCCGGCTGCAGCCCCGCTGTCCTTTGAAAGCTGAGATCTTTAAAGTGCAGCCAAATGCTTAGTGAGTGAGGAATGATGTGCAATGGAAAGATTGTGTCTTACTTCCTGCTAACATGCTCTGCATACTATACCTCATCTATTATACCTTCTTCAAAGCAGTGGCTCAGATCCTGCGCCGTGGTGCCATCTCCCCTTTCAGTAGGCCCCACTGCGGGTATTAGTGTGCCTCCGACATCATTTCTGGATTTCTTCTAGAGAAACGCACATTCCTTGCCAGCTAATACCTCCATGTAACTGAACATTTTGCCATTTACAGAGTCACCCAAAGTCAGATTGAGATTAAAATTAGTGTGATGTGGTACGCTGGAAAAACATGCAGCCGGATAAAGGATGTTCTGGCTCGAGTATAAAGCAGGCTGTTTTTTATTGCTTGTCTTGGGCACTGAACACTGCTTTACTCAAAAGTATAAATATATGGGTATTTTCATAAAACACCCTCGCACCAGCATAGAACATGGCATAGTTCTAGTTTATAACAGACCACATTAATGTACTTTAATCTTGGATGTCCAGACGTCACTGATCACCTAATAAATATATTATCCTAATAGTTTTGTTTTTGCTTACACTGTATCAAGCTGTGTCCCAGCTGTAATCATTTATTTCTAATTTCTGCCTCAGATTTTATAAATACATAGTGGTTTTAAAAGGATAACATGGGCAACCCATTTTTGTCTGGGTTTCTGTTAGTAAAGATGTCCTTCAGTTTTTTCCCTTAACCGTCCGTGTATTAGCTACATATTTGCTTTTAGCCCCACTCCAGAGATTTTTGTGGCCCCAACCAAAGCCAGACAGTGTTTTTTGTTAAGTATACTGAGCCATACCAGCTCAGTGTACACCACCAATGGTCTTGGACGACTTACCACCTGTGCACATGTTGGAGAGTTGCATGACTTTCGGTTGACCGATCCAATATAGCTCAAGATGCTGTACATTGAGATCCAGGTGAAGATACTGGAAATGGAGTTTCATGTGGACATCACATCACTAAAGGGGACACTTCAGTAGGTAAGTCTAGTATGGTGTGCATATACATACTTGCAGACTATGCCAAAACCCCAGGTTCTGATTTTGCATTTTTTTTTGTTATAAATTTAGTGTAAAAAAATTTTTACAGACCATTTATGAAAACTAAGAAGACAATGAATAAACTTCCTATAGTGATTAGTTGGATTTCATATGGAATCTCTTGTCCAGCCTCCATTCTTGACCACATATTCTTTTCTCCAGTTTGATGAGGCTCAATAGTCTTGATTTCTGTGGCCTGACATGCTTTTCACTTTGGGGTGGGGGGTAAGGCATAGCTACAGTAAGTGTCTGCCAGAGACCTCCACTGGTGTAGACCTTGTAAGAACTTCCTCAAGGTCGTGTGTTCATTAGGAGCAACTGGCATACATGCCATTCCAATACACAAACATATACACACGCACGCACATCACAGCCACCGGCCTGACATTCTTTAACATCAGAGCTCTGGCTGCAGTGTAAATGAGTCTGCTGGTTTAGTTTCTAGAGTCTCTTGGCTCCTCATTACCTGTATGTAGCATGAAAGTACAGCTTTGTTTTTTTTATACTCTCTTCCCTCTGTATGTATATAAATTTATATGAAATAATGTAAAATGTAAACTGGAATTTATGTATTGGTGAACTTTCCTATTGGTAAAGATTTCCAACGCACCAGATTCCCGGAAGGGATCATCCATTGACATTACTCCATACCTCCATGTCCACAGATCTTCAGCCTGAAATTTTTGTTTCTGTCACCTATAAAGTTCATCACAACAATTAGGGGAGGATTCCACATTTACTGCTGAATTTTTATTTATTCTAAAATGTGAGAAAGACAGCTGGGTTATGAACACCTGTTAGGTTAAATGATATTTTAAGTGGCAAAGGAGGCTACAATGATTAGTAGAGATCCATATATGTTCTATCTTTGATTATGACCTATGAGTTATACTTAGTTAAGCATGATGGGGGTCATCCTGGGTGTAATGGATGGATGTACTTAGCCTTGCTGATGCATGTATCTATTGCTAATATGTTCTTCCAACCATCTCATCCACTGCTGTCACAAAAGCATTTAGCTGTGTGCACTGGAATGTTATGGGGCTGGTAGAACCTTCAATATGCTAGATTAGGACATTGGACCAGCAAAGGTAAATACATCCTCTGGTTTTCTGCTCCTTTTAAATTTAACCTAAAAGGTGTAGTTTTGAGCAGAGCCCACTATTATAGTATATTTTAAAGCTGAACTCCAGCCTTTAACAGGGAATTACAGATATGAAACTTCAAGGCTGAGCATTTAAATGATTTTTTTTTTTTTTTAAAGAAAACTAATATGAATAGTCACTATTGCCAACGTAATCCTGTTAATGTTAGAAAATAAACTGAGCTGGTAAGTACTGAAGCCTCCTGTTTTGGGTGTGATTAGATCCTTCGGATGTCTTTTTCGTTTGGAATGTTGAGTGGAATAGATGAATTTGTCACAGTGCACTTGATCATTATGAATTAGTGATTTGTACTTCCAAACATGAAAGGAATTGGAATATCCCCCCTCCTCTATTTTGCTGACTACATCTCTGATCAGCCACCTTCTTTCTAAAAGATTGACTGCTTGTTTTCTGTCTCTCCCCCAGCAGCCCCCTTCCCTCCTGTGTACCCTGGCTCTGCCGCGCCCCAGAGCTGGCCACAGCAGCTGCAGAACTGGGAGGGCAAGCATGCTTTATGCCCATGCAACTGCTCCCCTGGAAACCAGCTCTTTGAAGATGACCCCCTTGCGGTTTGCTTGTTGTCTCCCTTGTGTAGAATTATTGATTGGACTTTAGGGGGAGGGGATGTTTGGACTTCTTCTAGGTTTTCCCAGCTGCCTTTGCATTATTATAAGTCTATCAAGGATGTCAAGGTGTGTGCAGTAAATATCTAGATTCTAGATATATCTAGAATGTATGTGTCCCATGTCTATGGAAGCTTCATGTAGGCTGCAGTTGTTTACCCTATCAGACTTGCTGGCTAGACAAGACACTAAAGAATATTTTGACCAATATATTTTGTGACGTGTCTGTCTGGCTTTTTCGGTAAAACAGTATGCAGTGTGACAAAGATCCGTAGGGTGCAGTAAATCATATTCTAAAAAGAGGATTGTTTTGTTGTTTGCTGAGGGTTACTCCAGTTTGCCTATTGGGATTTGCTCTTTGACTACGTAGTGTTTTTTAACTGATAATTTTTATGTTTATCAGCTTTAGATGGCATACAGAAATATTCAGATGTGTGTTTTCTTTAGATGAAAAACATGGCAGTATATGCCGGATATTCATATGGCCATGCCCTAAGAGTTCAACCATGTGGGTGAGTTTTTAACAGATTCCACCATTCAGATTTGAGGCCAAATCTTAACATTCAAGAAGTTCAGCAGATGTACAGAGATCAATAGAACTGGCTCTTTGGTTGAATAATACATTGTTCTAATACATTGGCACACCTAGAAAGGGTTTAGCATAAATCTAGGTCTAAAACAGCCCAACTGATCACAAGAATCAGCCCGTGTCCAGTCTGTTGTAACGAGCCATAATCTAAAGAAAAACTACAAAGGACAACCAAATGCTGTAATTAATACCAAGCCACCATAATTTTATTTTCTCATACAGTTTAGAAATCCTAAAACCAGGCATCACGTAGGTGCACCAGCTTTCCTAAAGCTAGATAAAACAGAAGAATTCTGTTGTGCAAGACTGTTCACACATGCAACAGATTTGTGGCTGAGACATGGAGCCTACGTTATCCTTTCTCTGTAGCCAAATGTCAAATTGTAAATATAGTACAAAAAAACTTCAGAGACAAAAATGGGTAAGCTGTTAATTCACAGGCACATTACTTATATTATTTCCCATATGCTTCTGTTTAAATTACCATTCAACGTCAAAACGCTTCACCCTTTACCCTTGCTTCCGTCTTTTTAATATGCAAAGTAGTAACACATGTACATATTGTTTTTTCATATGAGTGTAAAATTGATTTTTATATTCATTCTAGAGCACTTTGGAAGAAAATAGCTGGTAGTTAAATGAGCATTTTAGATATTGGTGCTGCTTCTCTTTTTGCAAACCAAAAATGCAATGCCCCAATAACGCCTTTCAGATCTCATTGGTCTGCCTGTTATAAGAAAACATATTTCTAACTGATCATTATTCAGTGGGATAGTTGTAAATTGTGTATGAAAAAATGTTTAGCAAAGGGCAATAAATTCATATTGGCTAAGTGAAAGATACTTTTCCGTGGATAACTCAGCTCATTTGTTATTGATGATTACTGGCATTGACCATTCTAATTTTATGGCTTGCTAATAAAACTGGTTCTCAGTAGATTGTAACTTCCGCTTGTTTTCACCCTTTTAGGCTCCTGCAGAAAGAACTCAATATAAGCACCACTGTAAGGGATTTTTTTTTTTATTAACAGCAGTAGGATTTTAAATTTTTCCCACCACACCGCCACGTTTTCTAAAATGTAAAATAAAGTAGGATCCATTGGTAATGACCGGTATCGTGTTGCAAGAGCACATCTTCATTGTAGCCATTCCCTAATCAAAGCATTGGTTCACATGGGTGTTCAGTTTTTTTTTTTTTCTTTTGAAATTATAGAAGCCCTGTAAATGATGAGCCCACTTATTTTCATTGCTTGCTTGAACAAGACAGAAGATCTCTGTGTAACAATGGAAACGAAAAATGAAATGACAGATGAATGGCTATTGTATGAGTTAAGGTAAACCTAATATAGGCTTGTGAAACCTAGGGGCTTTCAGGTGGTGCTATTTGAATAATATCGAAGAAATTTTTAGTTCTGTACAATACGATATCATGTTGGAGTCAGAACAATTGGTATTTGTTGAGTGGATGCTGGCTCGTAAATAACTGTTGATCATGAAGGCCAGCTTAAGAAAGAACCTGTTCGTCTTTCCATATGTTAAGGCAAAGCATGTAAAGTTTAATAAATAAATCCTCCTATTAATTAGTAATTGTGGTTGAAAGTCTGGTTTAGGGTTTCCATTCAATTTAGTAAAAAAAAAAAAAAAATTACATCAATAAAAAAAAAAATTCAGTAAAAAGTGTTTTTCTATTTATTATTTCCAGATCAAATATTGAACAATGGGATGGTACATTAAGTACTTAGTCTTAAGCTGCGTACACACTGCCAATTTTTGTCGTTGGAAAGGATCTTTCACGATCCTTTCCAACGACAAGGGAGTGCACGATGCATGAACGGTGCTGTACATACAGCACCGTCCATGCTCTATGGAGAGGGGAGGGGGAGAGCGACGGAGCGGCACCCTGCTGCGCGCTCTCCCCTTCACTTTCATTACGATTGGCACCCTGCTGCGCGCTCTCCCCTTCACTTTCATTACGATTGGCACCCTGCTGCGCGCTCTCCCCTTCACTTTCATTACGATTGGCTGTCGTCCATCGTCCGTGGATCCGGCAGGTCGGTCGTCCGGACGATGGACGACACCGACTGTACACACGGCAGATTTTCGCCCGATAATTGGCCGATGCCTATTATCGGGCGATAAAAATCTGACGTGTGTACGTAGCTTTAGTATTTAGTAGCCCGTAACAAAAGATTCCTATCTATATGTTGGTGGTAATATCCAGGGCTCTGGAGTTGGAAGCAGTTATTGTGTGCCTGAAGAAAGTGTTAGGGGAAAAATGTTCCAATGCTGAATCTCCAGCTCTGGTAATTGAAAAAAAAAGATAATCTATGCCCATCATTAGATTTGACTTTATCCTTTTTTTAGGTGCAGTTAAACTAAACCCAACATTGAACCAAGCAAATTCTAATAGCAGTCAGATTGATAAGTGAACACAAACTGTATAGCAGTGTTTATGAACCAGTGTTCTGTAGAGTCTAAGGGTTCCTCTAGAGACCTTTCAGGTCATTTACCCTTTTTTGGATTTTGGATTCTACCATCTGTCTGGAACTACAATGACAATTTTCCTACTCCAAACCACTTTACTACCATTATCTCCAGAGATTTTCCACTTTTTCTCTTTTCATCCCCCTTCCCCTTTTTACCACTGCTTCTAAATAATGTAAAAAAAAAAAGAATAAAACGTGTCTGAGACAAACTCTCATATTGTTCGCAGGTGGGTGGGGCAGTCTACCCAGTGTTCCTTTTAGCGTACTCTGGGTTAATAAATCCTAGAATTTAGCATTTTGCACTGCAAATGTAGGAGAGCTTATCTTTTAGCCTGAGAGTGCAAATTTGGCACTCAATATTCTTCTTCTATACCCCATCATGAATTGTACAAAACCTCTGTTATAGAACATGCCGCCATTATGTGAACTACACCTGTGAGGTGGACCAAATCTAGCAAAAAGTCCTGTAAGTCTGTCCATGTTTAACTTTCACAATTGTTTGAGCAGTTCACTAGAATGCAGTTTGGATTGTGACGGCACTATTGCCGCAATTTTAGGTGTTTGTTAACCTCAAGAGTCTTGGTAGGTTCTTTCCCAACACATACAAGCCCCCTCCTTCCCAACAACAAACCTCAGTACATCCTCATTGATTTCATTTCTAAAGCGCAGAGGAATGCATGGAGTGATGTGCAGAGGCTTCTGCCAAGCTGAGAGAGGTTGGGAACATAACTTGGTTTCTGTTGCTTCATGCCCTGTAGCAGTAAGGAATTTGAGCCCGAACAAAAGAAAACTGTAAAATGCTGTGTGTGTGTTTTATTCCTTTAACCCTTGCCAGGCTGAATCTCCAGTTGTAACCATATTTATGGGGTTATGCAGAAGCACCAATAGGTTAAATGATACCATTTGATATGTTGCGTATTAATCAGGCCCTGCATAATTAACAATTTAGTGGCTGCCATCATGCTCTGACCACATCCTGCACTGAAACTGCATTTGAACAAGAGGCTGGAGAGGTTTTGAAAGCTATGAATTATCATTTCATTTGTGAAGAACTCTCTGTTCTTGACTTGAATGAAAGGCTTTGCACAAACCTGTAATTCACTAGAAATTCTACAGATGCTGGAAGTCTGAATTATATAGAATTATGCAAACAGTTATCATGGAAAATATTATAAGAATAAGCAAGTTGTATTAAGAGGAAAGGAAATTCCAGGTTTCTGAAGTTTACAAGGAATGTTCTGCAGTTTTTTCTTGTACTTGAAAGAAACTTTTATAAGTATATTTTACATTGTGGAGCAACTGGTTTGGGCCATCCTGGTACACAGAAATTGCAACAGTTGTTATGATGCCAAATCTGACCTGTCAAAGGCAATAGAGAGTCTCGGGATGGATTGTTTGTGATGCCCATAGCAATGATTATTCTGTCTTTCATGTTTTAGATTTGGAAAAATGATCTTGTTGCTGCGGCTATCAGTCTGTTTTAGACACTTGCAGCCATGAGGCAAATTTCGGGTCTGTTGTGCAGTCTGTTCCTGGCATTTAAGTATGTTTGTCAGTTTCCAGGGTTCGTGGGTGGCAGTACTTTTTTGGACCACCGCTGAAGATTTAGTTATGCACTGTGACCCACTTTATCTGCTTTGGGATAATTGAGAAAGGCAAGATCTCAAATATTCAGGCCGTGACGCATGTTGCTATCTTCGGGCTTATATAAGAAAGTCGACAGTTTTGCTTTGTTGAGTCTGTACAAGTTGTGAAGATGTGATGCTGTCTAAAGACTAGTTTCTGTACTCATTTATTATAACAGTGAATTGTTTCAAAGTTGCCAACGTTGTATGGCCATTTGCAGGCATGCTCAATTATTACATGTGAGCTTGTCATGCACTGCACCAGTTTGAAGGATGACAAAATACTATAATCAAAGAAGACATGTTTATGAACTTAGCATTTGATGTTGTAAACCCACAATAAGCCAGTATTAAGCACATGACAGGCATATATTGGAGATATTGGAGAGCAAGGGATATCTGCACCACATACTGTATTGAATTGTAGAGCCAGTTGAGTTGTTGATACCAGTATTATCACAAAAATACCATCCATCACTGCATAATAATTAAATATTTTCAATAATTGTACATAGCAATGTTTGAGTAATATGTGCATGTTTTTTTTTTTTGTTTGTTTTTTACAATAATGAAACTTAAAAGTTGTAGAAATTCTCATTAAAATGGCTAGTTTACACTCATATCATTCTCCATTTAAATAGGGACTGCAGAAAGAGAATCTGTCGGCTTCATGAAATGACTTGGTTTACACTTCTGCTTCGGAAGTCGCAGCCCTGTTGTTCATGAACTAGTAGTGGAAAATCACTTTGTGTATTACTAACCTTGGTATGTTGTGTTTCCTTTAGGTACATAAGGATGTAGAGTCTTGGCTTCTTTAGAGTTCTGCATAATTTTTTTTGTTTTGTTTTAATGTCATAAAGTGATTTCCTAGGTGATTCCATGGACTTCAACAAAGTAGCCTTCATAAGTGATCTTTAGTTGTATTTATTTGCTATAGTATGCATACTGATAAGAGGACCTGACACCTCTTGGTGTTAAAGTACAGCTTAAGGCAGTATGTGCCTTGGTAATAAATTCCATTTAAACCTCATGAACATTCCACACCAAACCATCATGAAATTGAATCTAGCCTCCAGAATTGTACACTTTAATCACCTTTCTTTACCCTAGCAGCATGATTCAGATGCTGATGCTGGGACAACTAGTTGGACAACAAGTTTTGCACAACTAGAATGTCCTTTCCTCATAGTGCTTTAAAATTCTGTATCTCCCATAGGGAACACTATTTCCCATGATTCCATGGACAGGATATAGGCATACCTAGCCATTGCTCAGTGGGTAGGGCCTAGACATATCTTACAGCTTGATTGTTAAGCTTTAATGCTAACATTTCAAACCAGGCCCTTTGGTGTCACAGGGGAAATTGCGAAGGACAAAAAAACAAAAACGCCCAAGGGTGAAAATAGAGAATTTTGTATAGGTCTGCTACCATGGTAAAATTACTGTCGCTGCTTGATGTATGTATTTAGTTTTTGACAATAGTCCTGTTTTAACTGTGATTTGTCTAGTTGATAGTCTCTTATGTTAATTTAAATGTTCATTAGGCCATAAGCATTTTCTTCTGCATTTGTTTTTGTAACCACAGAGCGGATGGTCTAAAACTAGTTATAAATATTATAAAAAACAGGATTTATAGATGTGTTTGAATCAGATCTATAAATATTTTATAGTACACTACATACTTTTCATTTTGGGGAGCTGTAACTTCAAGAATTTTTCCCGTGAACTGAATTACATGCCCATTATGGGCTGTCGGTTGCAACTTCTTTTGTCAACTTTCTCCACACTTAGTTGCTGCCAGAGTTCTGGGTGCCTGCTGAGTCCTGGAACGCGCCACTAGCAGTCTCTGGGGGTTCCTGGGCGATAGTCTTCTCCACAACTTGTAAGTCTGAAGTACTTCCAACAGCTTCCGGAGCGGTCGTGGGGTCCCCTCCCTGATGGGATAGCCGCCTGGCCTTGATTGCACTCTCCACAGTATATTCCAGGAAACCACGGGTGTACATAATCTGGCTTCCTCGGGCCCTGCACGCAATGTTTGTGAGGCTGTCTGCTTTCCTGCATGTAGGGTTAACTCCATCTTGGCCAGCAATCCTTTAAAAAAGCTAGTCTAGTATTTAGTTGTGTTACCAATACAAGTCCATAAATCTCCAAAGATCCATCACAACATTTAAGTAAAAAATTAAAGACAATAGAAATACATCGATAAAGATGGGCTCGATAACTTGTATGCATCTTTTTAAGAGTTGGAGCTCTTTAGTTTGGATCAGTTGGGCCATACCCAAAAAATGTTTTATCTGTCAAAACAGAATTCTTGCACAAGTTTTAATTTCATGAACTTGATGTCCTTAATGATTTTGGGAAAGACTATTTGTCAATTTTGATTGAGTCCCCTAATCACAGCAAATGCAAAAATGTAAAAAAAACAATCTATGTTTTTGATATCCGGATGCTATATTCTCTGTATGGGTAGAACCAAACTAGTTACAGTTTTTTTAATACAATACTACCATTGGTTTCCAATCTAAAGCTGGATAGGGAGATCTGTGCACATTCGTATTAGTGATTGCCTTGGGGAATAATGGTGTGTTATCAACAATATGAAAAATAAGGCAGATCATGTCTTTATACAGGTAGTGTATAGTACCTTACTTGCAGATATTTAAAGAGTAAAGCTACGTACACACGGCAGATTTTTATCGCCCGATAATCGGCATCGGCCAATTATCGGGCGAAAATCTTCCGTGTGTACAGTCGGTGTCGTCCATCGTCCGGACGACCGACCTGCCGGATCCACGGACGATGGACGACAGCCGATCGTAATGAAAGGGAAGGGGAGAGCGCGCAGCAGGGTGCCGCTCCGTCGCTCTCCCCCTCCTCTCTCCATAGAGCATGAACGGTGCTGTATGTACAGCATCGTTCATGGATCTTGCAGCCCCTTGTCGTTGGAAAGGATCGTGAAAGATCCTTTCCAACGACAAAAATTGCAAGTGTGTACGCAGCTTACGGGAGAGGGATAATGATGCCCCAGATTCCTTCTTTCTTTGCCTCCTTTCGGGGCTTAGGGATGTTCAGGGGAAGTCAACCCATTCACATTCATTTTGAATGTTATCAACTTGGATATTCTAGTTGATGGAGCTAAATTGTTTAATTGTGTGATTTTTACCTGACAAGCTTGAAACATACTAATCTGCAAACCTGTTTTCCAATATCTAGTGTTTTTTATTTCAAAATTTTTTATTAAACTTTTTCAAAATATTTTACAAACCAATAAGGGCAGGGATCTGGATAAGAATCTTATGGGGTCAGTGAGGCATCAGTAATAAAAAAACATAATGAGACCAATGCGATAACAACTCAACTTCACATGGTGAAGAATTATGGTGACTTTGTAGAGTGTGGTTCTTTAGTACTCTCCATAACACTTTACCCAACAGTCCTCTTCTCACTTTCTGAGCTTCAAAGCAAAGAATTTTATGGCATAGTATATTGTATATACCATAGTAAATTATTCATAGGTTTATGGGTCTCTTGAGAATTGATCCAGGAGATTTTGTCAATGAAGCATTATGTTTATGAAACCTAGCAGCTGTCAGATTGCCAATACAGATCAGGAAAGGATAGAGCATTTCCATAGTTTATATAATAACTCATCTAGCTGAGTTTGCGTGAACTTCAAAAATTAAATACATTGTTGGATCCAGAAGCACAGGCTTCATCCTGTCTCATGGTACCCAATAACCTTTACCCTGCTATAGATGTAATAGGCCATGATAAAATTCCATGGCAACTGAGAAGGTGGAAAGGGGTCCATAAACTGGGGTTTGTGTGCAGTGGTGACATATTCAGTCTTGCAATGATTAGATCCCACAGTGGGTTATCATTCAGTGGGCAAATATCGCATTTGCAAGTATATTTTAAAGTAAAAATGGAGAGAACATATTGTTGCCACTGATGTGTGCAGCTGTTAGGCATATGGGAAAAGTGCTTTTGACAAATATTATCAGTAAGGGACAGGAAGAGCAGCTGTTGCTTCTTTTTAACCCCTTCAGCAGGCGTATGGGGGGGGGGGGGGTCTCTTTAAACCAAGTAAAGATTTGAACATCACCTGGGTTTGTAATAATACAGCACAATAGCAGATGTTTAGTTCTAGTATTTAACATATCATAGTTCTTTGCTAGGTTCTATTAATAAAAAAAATGACTAATTACAAATCTCCTAAATTGTTAGGTAACTCAACTCGAGATTGAATGCTCACTTTTAAACACTAGGTCGGTGGAAATTTGGAAAGGAATAGATTCAGCATGCCTAGCTCACTGTATGATGCTGGGGTTGCATGGAATTTGTCATTCTGGTCTGCCTGATCAAAGTGGTCGAAGATCCAAACTTGAATGTGCACTGAGTGAAGATGGCAGCACCTGGGATAGAGCGGAAGCGAGTGAGTGAGTAGAATTTAATGTTGATCAGGCAGGCAAGCTTACCTTATTGCTAAAGGTCTGCAATATATGGCCTGTCTGCTCTCATTTATATTTTTAATTTTAAGTACATGCCTACTAAATATTCTGTAATATTCTGTATGTAATACTCTCACAGGTATTTTTCATGTCACAGAGACTCCAGTACTCTTAACAATGCTCTCATCCTTCAATAGAATGGTGCCATCTTGGTTCAGGCATTACTTGGGGCCGAAAAGCTGTCTCAAAGATGGCAAACCATATATATGGAACCTGGTCTCCATTTAGTTATTGGGTGTGATCATAGATGTCTAATACACATGAAATATGAATACAGCTGCAGTCTAATAAATGACAATGTTGTATACCTACAGCAGACTGATAACCTCTTAGGCTACACAAAGGCGATTGACCGGAACCTAAAAACTTGTAGGCCAGTGTATTCAATTTGTATGATTTCCTCGGATGTATTATTATGCTGTCTCGCCCCAGGACTTTATTGGAAATTGTTAACCATTCTTACTGTATTCCTTACGTATATAGCACTGTTTAGTGCATCTGAGCATAGTAGAGGTGGCACAGACTTCCTGTTGCACTTGGTCTTACAGTCCTGGCAGGCAGCATTCTGTTTCCAAAGGGTAACAACACTTCCAAGGCTGTGTTCATCATATAGATGCTTAGTGCTGAGCTTGGCCTTTGCTGCCTCCTGTGTGTGCTGAAGTCAGGAATACCACTATACCA
>NC_092863.1:58981618-58983717 GCF_032062135.1 Pyxicephalus adspersus | reverse complement strand
CTAAAGTGAAAAGATCATAACCTGTTCAGTTTAGCCATGGTGATGATCTAAGTAATGATGGTTGGTTGTAGATTTTTTCCCTGGTTTTTGAATTATGAGACACTCCTAGCAATTAAAACATTTTCATCCACACAATTTACTTTTTAAAGCTTTCTTTTTTATACTTTGGCTTTAGTAGATCTGTTCAGGATCGGTTTAAAACGTTCTTATTTGATAAACATGTACTATCCTAAAAAAATATGAAAAATTATTTTTTTTTCCCACAGCACATTTTAGTGGGTAATAAATTAAGACAGGGCAATTTAGTAAGTAAGTGTTGATGTATCTTTCACTTGACTTTTAGCTTTATCTCCCATTAAAGAGAAAAAATGCATTTGTATTTGCAGAGTGTTCTTGAGGTGCAGGAGATAAGTAATGTTTTAACATTTATCTGTAAAGAGAAGAGATTATCAACCTCTGATCATTTTATGGCTTTCGCTTTGATGTTGGAGAGCATATAATATGCCTTTTGTATAGTTGAGCAATAACTTTTTATTACCTGTGCTTTTTGTGAGTCTGTAACCACAGTATGGAAACTAGGAATACTAATTATTTCCTTTTAAGTGCTCGCTTACACTCTTTCATATCCATGCATTACAATTATTTTACAATATTTTTAACATATTTTTAATAAGTGTATTTTTAATAACAATATTTTTAACAAGTGTATGTCCAGGTTGCCAAACTGTTTTGTTTTGTAGAGTTGTAATATTGTCCAGTTTCATTGCACTGATTTATACTAATTTTCCTTGCTAGTGGTAACAGTTTTGCCTTCGAGAAACGTGTGTGTGGTCACGCACACACTTTGTGTCCTTGTTTCACACATGATCATTTAGTTGGTTGATCATATCATATAAAGCTTTGATCCTTTTGTTTTGCAGCTTTTTTACCTACACTGTAAAATGTAAGTATGTTAATTGTCTTGGTGGATCCCATTTCAAGCACTGTAAAGTGCCTGCAGGGGTTCACTCCCCATACAATGTAATACACATCAAAGGTCTGTATTATGCCTACAGTATATGTACCCATTCACTGAAATCTCATTCAGAATTGACATTTGTTTTTAATTTATGTATTTTTATTATCGTTTGTCATGCATGGCAATTCACATTATGCTGTTATTTTATTCGCACACTTGCTTGCGAAGGTCAGATCTGATGACGCCTAACTGCCTATTTTAGGGATGTGGGGAGAAACCATAGTCTCAGGAGAAAACCCACGCAAACATGGGAAAAACATGCAAAATCCTTGAAGATAGCATCTTGGCCTGGATTCAAACCAAGGACCCAGCTCTGCAAAGCCAAGAGTGCAGATTTAATAAGATCCAAAAATTCAGCCATCTTTGTTCAAGCACCCTGTGTCCCATTACGTTGCTACCAGTCTCATGGGTTTCAAAAGGAGACTTCAGGTGACCATTGCATCACACATTACTGTCACTATTGGGTGACCTGCCTTGACAAATGTCATACAGAAGTCAAGAGATTGACATTAACAGGAAGTGCAGGAAATCAGCAGCTCTAAAATGCGACAAAAGGGAAAACCGTATTTTATTAAAAAGAAGTTTGAGTCGCAGTACTTAGGCAAACTGTTTATCTTTCTGTTGGGGGTTTACATCTACTTTTTTTCTTCTTCATTATTTTGAAAAGAATTGGCTTGGTATTGCGAAAGTAAAAATCCGGTTCTGTGTAATCTTATCAATACAGGCAATGGGGATCACCTAATGCTTGTTATTTTTGGGTACCCCAAAAGGGGCCTAACATTCCATGCTTCTTTGCTCAGCACATTCCAGAGCGGAGGTCATTCCTCTGAGTACATTCCACAAAACTTCTTCCTTTTGGAGAAGCACAGAATGGGGGAGGAGGGACACTTCAAAAGACTTTGTCCAGCATCTGATTGCCAAGTGGTTTAACTCCTTCAGCTCCTTTTTGTGTTATTAGGATTACAGAATCATCTGCATTTCTGGCTATAACAAGTAAAATCAAATCCTAAGCCTTTAAAATTGTAATGTATATGTCCAAATCATAGTGCAAAATGTGATATTTGCATACGCTGCATATTTA
>NC_092863.1:58925109-58981247 GCF_032062135.1 Pyxicephalus adspersus | reverse complement strand
AAATGAATCCTTCTCGTGTGTTTTGTGAAATTAGCCTTGTGTTGTCTTTGCTAGCAATGGTCAACAAAAATGTTATATAATCATTTTATTTGTAGACTTTTTTTTTTAGGGGGCATTAGAATGGGTTTAGGGTAAAGGGGGGTTTAAGCTGTAACAAGCAGGTTATGTGGTGGTTCCAAGTCACATGACAAAAACCTACACCAGGTAACATGACCTGCCACAACTGGACATCGTGAGCACCAAAGTATGGCTGCTGTGGCTTTCTACGGGTAACGGGTAAAATTCGAGGTCCGCCATCATCAGCTAACTTAAGGAGTTATAAATTTGTTTTTTTGTCGAGAAAAGCAACATTGTAAACCAAGTTATAGTGTTTTGTCCATCACCCTTTAGCTGGTAGATGGCGCACACAAATGTCCGAGGTTTGACAGGGATACCTACTTCCAATCTCTAAATTGGCAAAAAACGTTTTAAGAATATGATTGAATAATTGTATTGTCCATAACAAAGATTCACGGGTCCTCTTTTTGTTTTTGTCTTAGTTAAGAAAATAGAATTGAATTGCTGATGTGTTGCCAAAACAAACTAGTTATTCTTTTAGGCATCATAAAGTTTAAAAATATCTTATTTGGATTTTTTCAAGAATCTCAGTTAAATATCACAGTGCAAGATTATTTAAAAGGGTTGCTTTTTTTACCCTCTTTAGTGGTATTCTTGTACTTTTCTTTTGCATGCTTTCACAGAGGTACAACGGTAGATTCAGTCGCCATCTGAGTGTTGTTGTGCTGGTGAAGTTTGGAAGACGTGAAATTCCATACTGTATTTTCCTATACATGACATGTATGAAGTCATCATAACTTGCAGAAACAGTTTCCATCTCTGCGGCAATGTTTTTGTAGGGAAAACTGTTCAATTTTCCTAACAAGGTCTCTATAGCAGACCTTGTTGTCTTCATAATTACTTATGATGATCAAAAAGTAATCTGTACATACACACCCTACACACACTACACAATACACATACTTGCATATATAAAATAAGTATGTAAGTTATTTACAGTCCTTGGGCAGCTTGGCCTTCTTAGACAGCTAAGAATGAATGGTACTTATTGGATACCTGCAAGGTTTGCTGCATCTCCTAGATTCCGGTAATTTGTCTTGTGGACCATTTCCCTGGGGTCACCCAGCCCCACATTCATGGCTCATTGCTTTTGCTGCTTTTCTAATTAGGACAAAAGGCAGGAAGTGATTTCTCTCACTCTTTTTGGGAATGTTCTTCTCTAGGCGGATCCTGTTTCACGCTGTAGGATTCAGATGCAGCAAGTTGGATGTGTAACTGTAACATGCTTTAATACCTCGCTTTGCTGCTTTTGAAGTTATTTTAAACACCTCTGACAATCCTTTTACTTTCACCTCCCGCTTTGTCAGAAGATCCTGATCTTGTATCACTGGATTAAAGTGTTGTCAGTTCAACTTGCCCTTTAGGATATTTGGATATTTCTTTCAGTGTGACTTGTTACTGAACTTTTGGAAACCTTTCAGGATGGACAACAGTCACTAACAAAACAGGATATTCATAAATGATGCCACTGGCAGGCCTGCGAGCCAAAACAGCCGAGTGTCCCTGACTTCCAAGGACGTTTTGTCCCTGCATTGATGTCCCTGGAAACATTTCTCTGTTTCTGTTAACAGTTGCATAATAACATGCCTTTTTTTGTGTCAGATTTAGTTTTTCTTTCTCTTCTGTGAGATCCTAAACTTTTTATTACATTATAATAAAGCATTCCTTTTAAAATGAAAAAAGTACTTGTAATGATGATACCAGGGTTTTCCTTGGTACTCCGAACCCGTTATTGTCTTAGATACATTATCTCCTTGCTGTAATGTGCCTGGAAGTTATTTAAAACTGTTGGCAACTATGTAGGCCACATCTGGTTTTCTGTATGATGCAGGAGCCAGCTGTCCGTAAAATACAGTGCCAGTCTTAGATTTTGGATATTTGGCCCTAAAATGTTGTACTTGGAACATCCCTGATTTTGAAAAAAGCATCAGCCTGCACATCGGTTTATAGTTTGATGTGAAATATTTCATTTTATCAGTCTATTTAATCATATTCTGTTAATTGGTGTCGGAATGTATTTAGTAATTCAGTTTATTAAATATGTTGCAATGTTTTTGGGTGCTTCTTGATGGTGTTCTCTTTCAGCAGCACAGTGTCCTGGAAAACATGTTGGCAACTTTGTCAGAACCTGTAACCTACAATGGTAATGTCAGCAATGAATGTCTAATTATCACGTAATGTTCCATTTTACAAGCAAATAAAAATATTTATAGCTTAAACTGCATTGTTGCCGTGAGTCTCTTTCAGATAGAATCATGTGATGCAATGACATTACTAGTGGGTATCGCAAGTTGGAAAGCCTCAGGTCAGACAAGGCTGGGCCAACCCATTGTGCCACAGTTGCCGTATAAATAAATGGTTGCGCATAGCATCTTCAAAGAGTTATGTACTCATCAGTCAGTATGCCTAAAGGAAATCTTTAATGTTCATCAAAAGCACACTACAGATTCCAAATAAGTTACAGGACATTGTGTAATTGAAAATTCAGCGGAGTAGGTTTTAGGGTGGCACTCTGGGCTCACAGGAAGTGAGTTGATTGATGCCAAGCTTTAGAGGAGGACCGGTGCGGGATCGTAGAGCAGTGGTTCTTGGTGTTGAAGATTTATGTAGTATTGCAGCAAGAATTGCTTTTTATGTATCTACTAGGGCATTTATGTGATGGAAAAGGACCTACATGTTTCAGACTGAAGCTAGCTTTGGTTTCTAGAGTGTTGTCTGCACAAATGACTGTGGAGCTTTGAGTGGAACATGTGAAGGAAATGTTCCATGCAGTTTTGAGTTGAACACAACATGAACAACCCTCATATATTATTCCAGGGTAAAGTTGATGTTGCTCCTGCTGGTTTGATTCTGGTTTACATTTTTTTCTTTTGCCGATGAAAACTAAACAACTAAAATCTGCTTTTTCTGTAATTCATATTCATGTTAAACCCGAATGATTTTACTTTCCATGTTGAACTTTACTTGGGAAAACAAGTCCTGGTTTGTGTGCCAGGCTTGGCATTATTGGCTGACCTGTAAATCTCCAGTGACTTGACAATGTTTGCAACCGAACCATGACACTAAATCTTGTCATAAGATCATTTAATGAAATGGTGTATTCTATAAGTTTTTGAAAAACCTAGGGCCCTGTTGACATTAGGTGCAGATAAAAATGCACCAAAAATAACATGGCGTATGGGTTATTATGGCATATTTCCTGGTCTGGTAGTCCTAGGGAAGCACCATGTAGTATGTTCACGTTAAGTGATGGAGGAGGAAAAGATCAGACTGAGATACATGGCTCTCCACTGTGACTTGGCAAACGTCTGGGCAATTTAATGGGTCTCTTTGGTGTATATCAAGCAGCTGTCTACTTAACTCATTTGGTGCCATGGTGCATAACATTGATCTGGGACTGATATTGGCATCCAGAGCGTGTTCATCCTAATTTAAAGGAACATGTTCTTGTTACCTTTTTATGGAGTGTTTAAGTGGAACCAATCGAACTGGTGTACATAAGACTAATTCTGTGTATTGACGTCCTAAAATATGTTTTTGGACTAGCCTTTCTGGACCTTTTTAACATTGGGAAACCCCTGAAATAACCCAATACTTTATGCACCGCCCTGAGTTTATTAACATTGTAGTCAATAGGAAGAATGCCTCCTTGATTGCTGGCCAGTGGGAAGAATGCCACCCCTACAGATTAGTAAAAAAAGATCATTGGTGTCAGTGGTAACTGACCTGAGAGGGACAAATTGCTTATTGCTCAAGGAACCCCTGGCAGGATCCTGGTTGAGAAACACTGATATAGTGTTTAGCTGGACACATTACAAATACAGGCTGTGCTTTCTGCTTAGTTCTGCTGTACTATCTGCTCTCCAGGTGTATATATACTTGCAGTGCTTTAAAGCGCTTTTGTATATTTCGACACAATTTGGGTTACTTAATATATACGCCTACAGGGATGCAAAGCCTGCCTGTAGGTCAGAAGGGGTGTAACTGCAGGTCATATATACCTGTTATTAAACGGAGTTATCTCTTAGAACAGAGGTCAGCAAACTTTTTTGGCTACTAGGCCAATTAAGGAGATCAAGAAGACACCCTAGGCCAGACTCACTCTCAAGTCCCGCGCTGATGGTGCCACCCTCCCACCCGGAACACCCCTGAAGCGAAATCCCTCGCCACCGCAATGCATACGGAGGGAAGGGAACATCCCTGAAAGGAAATCCCTCTCCTTCGCAATGCATATGGAGGACAGGGAGTGTCCCCATACCCCGGCGGCAGAAGTGTTAAGGCCGGCCGCGGTAAATAGGTAAGGGAGGCATAACAAGGAGGCACAAGAGCCGCGGGTTGCCGATCTGGCGGCTGGGATAAGGCCGGATCAGCCAGGGGGCGTTAGGCCGGAAAGGGCTACTGGCTAGGCCGTATCTGGCCTAAAGACCGGAGTTTGCCTACCCCTGTCTTAGAAGCATCTCAAATAAATGCCAGGCCCTTAAGACGCTGGTGTTAATGGTTCTATAATGATAGATAGGAAAACTGAGAATTGCAAGGCAATGTGTGTATTACATTGGCAGCAATTGTGGTTTGGTTTCCTTAAAATCTGTGTGTCTATTATTAAGACATGTAACATTTTGTTGTGGACGCAAACCTTTCCTCCAAAATGCAACATTTGCTTTAAGTTAGAGTGCCTCCTACCTTTATTCTTTTCATGTTGTCAGGAGTCACATGAATAAATTGATGTTGTAAATAGAATAGTTAAATGTTTGGCAGGTCAATGTCACCTACTCTTTTATCTTCTCTTTTCATTTCAAAGTATCTTTGTGTTTCCCATGGATCTGTAACTTTGCTGTCTACTTTATCCTTCAGCAGTACAGCAGCCAGGAAATACTCCATGCACTCGCCTTCCTATCTGTAAGCGTTTTCTATTACTGTTGTTTTGATCTCACTGTTCTTCAAAGTTTTGTTTTGTTTCTCTCTATAGACATTTTATTTCAGTGAAAATGGTGTATGCATAAAATGTCATCAGAGTATTATGCAGGACATGAATTATGCTTTGAGGTGACCTTAGGGGCCCATTTAGATTGGCCCCTAAGGCCATTACCGGTGTGTTGCGGTAATGCTCACATATGCGGTATATTTGTTAGTGCGTTGAGCTGCCAGTCATTTTAAATTGAAGTGGATGATTGGCTCAGTGGCTAGCGATGATGATGATGATGATAATAAATCAGTGTGCTCCCCAGCCCCTTTTAGATGGGCGCACCAACCTGCACTTTTCAGTAACCACCTGGCTGTTTTCATTTTTTTTTCTTACAGCCATTATCTCCAAGGTGCTTACTATTTCCTAATTTCCCAATAAAAAATGGGCAAGTTGGAGCTCTTTTTTAAGTGTTTTTGTTTTGTTTATAGGACTGTTCAGGGCAATCATAGTATATAAGATTGATTAGTAGATGCAGATTAATTGGGAATTATTATGCATCATGTCTCTCAAGGGCCATAACCCTCAATCATCTTTCAAAGTATCTGTTGTTGTATTGCAACATATTTTGGACTTTAATAGGAGAGCTGGCATATATTCATGTAAACTTCAACTTCAAAGAAAGTACTAGCTGAACTAGTTCTAACTATATCTTTATATAATTAAATGACCAAACTCACTTTTAGTGCTCATGTTGATTAGTGCTATGTTCAACCAGCAACATCCAGTAACTTCCCTTGTAACTAAGCCTTGTTATGTCAAAAGAGCAAAGTATAAGTTATCTACAGTGCAGTAACCAAACCATTCTTTAGAATATGTAAAGCGGAGATGAAAATGACTTCCTCCCTGGAGACAGCTTAAAGTGGTTATTATTTTAGGTATGGGCTGTTTTTTTCAACAACTCATTGTACTCATTGCCAGTTTTGTGAATAAATATGCGTTGCCTGTCCATTAAAGTTGCCATGTGTTGTGTTGACCCTTTAGGGACCCCAGTGTGGTGAGGTTTTGTTGCTTAACATGTAATTTTCCCATTGAATTTATTTCCAGGGTGTAAGTCTGTATGTTTACCTAGTAGGGTTGATTTTAATTCATAGTCAAACCACAAGTTTCATTGATTTTCCCATTCTTCATTTAAAAAGTACCTATTTATAGTGCCTAAAAATGTTAGAGAGGACAGTTAGGCGATCGACAGCATTGCCCAATAATGCCTGGTCTCAGCGCAGAGGTGGCCATCTTGTTAAGGGCTTTGTCACTCATCACTATGAACAAAAGGTATTTCCTGTCTTCTCAGATGCACCTTAGCCTGTGGTCTAGTCTGATTAAAGTGGAACTAAACTCAGAACTCGGGAAAAAAAAAAAAAACACTTACCTTTAATCCTGCAGGGTAGTCTGATCACTCTGGGGGTGTCCTGCATCCGGCCCCACGTCGTCCTAGAGCTGGCGCTCCGAGCGCCGCCATCTTCATCTTCTCTTCTGGGATCTGGCCACTTTCTCTTGACGCAAAAAGGGTCCTGGCATGTGCAGAAGGAGAGCTGGCGCTCCGAGCGCCGCCATCTTCATCTTCTCTTCTGGGATCTGGCCACTTTCTCTTGACGCAAAAAGGGTCCTGGCATGTGCAGAAGGATCGCCCAAGAGCCTCCTGGGATGTGTGATGTAGGTATCCCGGGAGGCTTTGTGCTCCAATACATTCTCGACCGCCTAGGCAATCGAGAATTAGGGAGCGGTGCTGCAAAAAACAAAAAAAAACAAAAAATGAATTTTTACCTTACATAAAAGGGTTGTCTACCCTTTTATGTAAAGTGAAAATTCTGAGTTTAGGTACGCCTAAAATTTCATAGATTTCATAGATCAGGGATGATGACAGGCAGCTATAGCAGATAATAACAGCAATTTGCGGACATTCAGTCAGCTGCAAAAAAAGGCCTACTAATATTCTCTACAGTCATTTTTTATTACTATGCCTGACTAAAGTGCCATCTGTGTGTTTAAAACTTGGCTGGGGTGATGTGCAGGCTAGGGCAGCTATGGGCAGAGCACGCAGCTAATAGCCTAAAGCCCAACTTCAAATGAAAACATTTTCTATGTATGAATATAGGGATAGGGTAAGCAATAAATGTTTTTTAGGTGTTCTCATGGTATGACTATTGGGTATATTTTTATCTTTTCTTGTTGGAAAACATCACAAGATATTATACTTTGTGAAGTTTAGATGAGGGAGGATTTGGGTTCTGATGGGCAGATAGCCACCATAAAAACAACTTTGCATTCATATACTTGATTGCCATGTGTTTATTGCACATCAGTGTTTGAGTTATATTTCGAAAGGAGGACAGAGTATTATGTATAATCTGTAAATTAAATCTAAAAAAGACATACCACACTTCCCACTGCCACTGTATGGTCTATACTTATATCTGTTGTATCTTAACAAGTTTATTCTGGATACTTCAACTTTTTCCTTGCTTTAATGGTCTCCTCCATATCGCGCAGGGTAATATATACAGAAATCTCAGCAGCTAGGAATGAGAAAAAGTTAGAACAATTGCATCATAGGTCAGATGACCAGAAAGTTTGGGAAACTTTACAGTGTGGCAGCAACATGATTCACAATAGCCAACATGGACTGGTACAAGGCTATGGTTTTCATACACGGAGAGATATGTTTTATATACTACATGTAGTTTTAAATGTGGATTACACCATTTTTTCTTATTTGTGACGAGTCCTTATTCCTTAAGCAGTCATGCCAACTCCTTGGCACATTTGTGCATTTTGCTGGAAAACTTATGGTGCTAAAAAAAAGAAGAGATTTCAGTAAACGCATACTGGTCTTTGCTGTGGTGTTTAAAGCCCATTATTCTCTGTTGTTGCTCCATTGCTGTAAGTTATCTGATGTTGCTGCCATTAGTCTGTTACTCCCAACAGCTTTGCCTTTTACTTGCTGTGCCCGGAGTGACACTTGTTAGCTGCAGCTGGCAGCATCTCATTCCATTCATTTCTTTTGTTTTGGTATTATGCCATCCAAAACAGTAAAGCTGACAACTGCGTGTTGTAACCACTCCTTAATCCAGGGCTCCTCTCTCCAGCAAAATAATGGACATACACAGCAAATATGAAAATAAGTGGTGCAGATCAGTTCTTGTGCGTCATGTGCATTTCTCATTTAAACATAAGTTGTTTGGGGGGGGGGGTGATGTTAAAATTGAAGCTATTGCATGGTCAATAAAGCAAAAAGGCATACCTCAAAGAACAGGCATTATGCTTTCCTTGCTACATGACATCCAAGCAAGCAGGAAAAATTGTTGTGTGCATCAAGGAAGCAGGTATTTGACTAGTGGAGTACTTGTAGTGTGGTAGAGAATTGCTGCGGTACATTTAAGACATGGGCGCCAAGAAGCTTAGTTTGTTTAGTACCACTTCTTTTTATAAGCATGTTCTTTTCAGCACTATACTGACAGTCACTTTAAAGGTATTTGCCCGCCAAAATTGAAAATGAAGCCTTAACATGGGCACATTTGTGCATCCGTTATTGCTATGTTGTACCAGATTGTCTCAATCATCATATCAGTAATCGGCTGATTTATGGCACACACCTTCTGATGATGATGAAACACACTTTTTGCAGCTTCATATTTACAAAATATTGCCAGAAAAGTTTCCTTACAGATAATACCTGTAGGAAGTCACAGACATAGGTTTTTCAGAATAGCACACCTATTGCCATCTTACTGTCCCTATAAGTGGGTCTCTGTTTGCAGTCTCTCCTTTGGATTGCAAACAACTCAAATTCAAATAAACTAATTGAACTTTATAGTGTGAAAAGCTACAGTGTGCTAGTAAGGACTAGAAACTCCTTTTTGGTATCAGATTTATTATGTAAATTTGTAATATGCCCTAGCACTGATCTCCAAGTCAGGTTGGTAACTGAACTTGTATTACTTGGAATGTTTTCATTTTTGCATGCAACTCCTACAAATAATGTTGAATCCAAACTCTGTAAGTGGACCATTGACCTAATACTGAACTCCAGGCAAATCGTTATGTATTTATAGAGTTGAGTGTGTTTTAAATGTAGCTAATCTGTGGTACCCATATTTATATCACTATCCCGCTTTATTTTATGACCTGTATTGTACCACTCAGGAGAAGTGGAAGAGCCAGTCTGTCTCTGCAGCAGTGCTTATGTGCAGACTGAAAGAGAGTAAGATGATGGGAAGGGATAGACAAGTATTTTTAAGGCTTAGTAGTGATTGGAGCCATTGGAAAAATAGATATGGCTAGGGAGAAAGAGACTGAGCCCACAAAAGAGCTATAGGTGATGCATAATAATGTAATTTTGTACAATTCGTATTTGGAAACAGACTTCACTTTCTGGGAATACTGAAGGAGAGATCATAGACATCTAAAACAAGTTGGCAAAGTATTTGTAAAACTGGCCAAATACTAAAACCCCTAACACTGGGAGAAAAAGCAAAGCATCCAAAAATAAATATGTTTTTTGTACATTTCTGCAAAGCAACTTTAAGACTTCCCACTCAATAGAGTGCATTGCAGCCTAAAAACTGGGGTTGTTCTTGTTTGGTAATATTGAACATGCTAATTTCTCAGAAAAGGATAATTTTCTATTTGTTGAGGATGTATTTGTCGGATGTGTAAAGATGGCAGCAGCTGTTTTCTACAGATGTGTGATATTTAGAGGAGAGCTTACCCAAATATTTATGTTCTAGAGACAGTGATATGGACTTTAGGCTGGTGTGAAATATTTGAAGAATTATGTGGCATTCAGTAAATGTGCATACTTTGAGTATATTAATGTTATGATGTAGGTGGTGATCAACACACTTTGTGGTTCATAATTGGGTGGGGGATACCAATAACAGTTTTGTATTTGGTTCATATCTGTTGTTTTAATATACTTACAATTTTTTGGGATAATATGCATGAAAAAAAAAGAATAAAAAAAAAAAAAAGCTTAAAACTGACACACACACACACACATTATACAAATGAAAGATTCCTGCATACAACAATGTATTCTGCTCATAGGTGCAATTTTGTAGTTTATGTAGCAGTCATAATGGGGTACCGATGTGAAAATGTTTGGATCAATATCAGCGCTGCCTGGGCTGATCATTGAAGCATAAAGGAGATTTGAAATGAAAGTGGAACTTGTCATAAGAATTTGTGACCCATGAGAAAGATTTGAGGACAATAATTTGCCTCCATTTCTGTTTCTCACCCTGTTCACCCTCCCTGTTTCCCTCCCCATACACAAAACCCCCTTTTTTCCCCCCTTCTTTGTTTTGTCTTTAATAAGTTAATCGGATTAAAGGCTCACACATTTCAAAGAAACTTTTAGGCCCCTTAAGACAGACCGTCCTTTCCCCTTTTTCTAATCTTCTACATCCCCCCAAATATTACTGAAGATTCAAGTCCTCTCTTTATCTGAAGCTTCATAAGAAATCTGAATCAACGCAGCATGTGGAGATGATCTTTTCTTTGAACATCCCCCCTCTATTAAAGCCGAGTAGGTCTCCAGGATATTTGAACAGTGCTTGTGTAGGTCCACTTGTGTCCATTGTATAATTTTAAATCTGTCATTTTTGTTCTTGTGTTTCTATGTCAGAGAATTGATCTTTTTCTGAATATATATGGTATTGTGTTTAATGCTATATAGTTTTTTAATCTTCATATGTCTAATTGTTACAGATGCACCCACTGGGACTGTGCAACAACAATGACGAGGAAGATTTATATGAGTATGGCTGGGTTGGAGTGGTGAAGCTGGAACAACCTGAAATGGATCCAAAGCCTTGTCTAACTGTCTTGGGAAAGGTAAGCAGTGTGCATGACATAAGTAGTATCTTTTAAATAAATTTGCATTCAGGTCACCTTGGGTAAATCAATTTAAAATGTCTGAAGTCTTTAGCAATCATCAAGACCATTTCTACTGCAATCCTTAAAATTGGACATTGGCTACAAGATTGAAACACTTCTGACCCATCAGCCCTTACATGCCTTGATTGTTGTTATGTTACATGTCCACAAGATCCACACGAATATATGAAAAATATTGTTTAATGCCAAAGTTATTTCCTGATTGTGTGGTCTGTTTTTGCTTTGGCAAGCATTATCTGAATCATTTATTTAGTATCTGATTGTAAAACATGAAAGACGGGCACCCAACAGCAGAATAAATGATTGCTATCTTTTAGGATGGTTGTATGTGGTCTTTATTTTACAAGTGTTCTACCAGATGTGACCCGTTGTAGACTTTAACACCTGTATAATAAAGAACCAGTTCCCTACTGATATAAGGTTTTCTGTAATTTTGGGTGGATTGTCACTATTTTGATTGATATCATGCACTGAGGATACAAAGTAAACAGTATGGTTCTCAGTCAGGTAACTAATATTTACAGTGTAGCATAAACTGCATTTGAATCCGCAGTTATTGTACCATTTCTATTTGTCCCACAGGTTTGTCAGACATGATGATTCTCCTTACACAATGTGTCCTGTGTATAAAGGCTGAAATCTTCTCAAATGATGCTCAAAAAGTTTTTCATTCTTCAGGCAGGCTTTGGAATATGGGGAATTATGCCTAATTACTGAACGATTGTGTTTAGCTTCTTCATAGTCCTTTTCCAGTGAGATTTTTTGCCATATTTCTTTGTGTGCTTGAATTGTTGGTCCTGGTTCAAACAAGCTCCTTTCATGTCTTCTTTACCTTCAGGTATAATAGTGTTAGTTGTATCACTGGACCTAATCTTTATCACACCTCTCTGGCTTAGTAAATCTGTGTAGAGTTGTGATGAGCACTAAAAGTACTCACTTCTAAGGAGTATATGCAAACCCTTCATATTTTTAATTGCATTCTAACAATATTTTATTTGGAAATGTCCAATGTTTTGTGCAGAGTCTGCCTTGACCCACAGTATCTAAAAAATGTCATCATTGTATTGGAAGGTCCCAAATGATGATCCAGCCCATGTCCTGATTTTCTGATGTAATTAATATTCGGGTACATGGAGTGATTGCAAAAAATGTTCTGTTCCACAGTCTAAGGCCAATATCACACTATTGATTTGTTGCTGGTAAAGAAACAACTCCTGTTTCTTCTACATGGTGGTACATCATTGCTCTCCTGTTGGCCAGAGAGGTTCTACAGTTCTTTGGGGGTGTTTGGTTTTGCAAGGTATTTTGCAATTTTGTTGGCTGAAGAGTTGCTACCAGTGTTAGAATTATTCGTTGAATGTGGGCCTAAAGCTAAACAAATGTTTGTGGTTGAATTTGTCAAGTAGTGTGTGCAATATAAAACAAGTGAGAAAGCTTTCTGTGCCGTCAGGGAATATAAAAAAATTGAATCTGAAAATCTTGCTGTACACAGGGTATATGGGCAAGGGCACTAGAATCTGGAATTACGTTTAAAGAACTGTAAAAAAGAGAGTTCATATCAGAAATGTTTCTTGTATTGTGTTCATAATATAATGCCATTTATAATGCAGCATGAAAAAAAAATCTCAAACTAAAAATGAAAGAATAAAATACATCCATTTAATTCTATTTGTCTTGTGTAAATTTACAAAGCCTTTTGCTGGCACATAGGTAATGTTTTATAATTGATTTTCGTTCAGTTAAAGGGTTCTATGTGTGTGTTTATTATAAGGATCCAAACACATCATCATTTTGTAAAACAAAAATACACACACTCTTTTCTATGTGTGTAATTACACTGGTGCTAGTTTTTTTGGCAGCAAGAAGCATATTTATTTTTGACGTCTGCACTCCTTTAATCAATTAAATCTGATTTTCAGGCCTTTTCCTGTGGGTTTTTCAAGGAATTTTGCCAAGAAAAAGATATCAAACTGGTTCCTTGTTTAGTTCTCCAACACTTTGTATATCGCGTACATTCAGAAGTTTGAGGTAGTGGAGTTAACCCTTAGCTTGAATTATTTTCTTTCCATAGGTGCTATAATTGTTTTAGAATATGTAAAAATTGAACTTTAATATATGCAGGAAAGTCGGAAAGGTATTCCTGTAAACTATATGTCTTTATAGAAAAGCTTCAATCATATTTGCTAGCAAACTTATAAATAAAACTCTCTAAAAGTTATATTCACTTCTTAATAAAACTCTTTAATTACATATTTAGACAGAATTTATACAGCTGAACAACAAAATAATAATTCAGGACCACTTGTGAAGTATTGTGGTTGCTAGCACATATAGTACGGTTATGCTATGGCTAGAACCAGCAAACTAGTGTATGTGTATGTGCGCCAGTTAGTGCCGTAAGGATGAGCTATATCCGCTATGTGTTTCCTGTGCAGCCCATTTCTACTTCCTAACATGAAAGAGTAGCTGCCATTGTGGGTCAGAGCGGGCAGTGCTGTCACTTTCCTCTGGGTGTGGAGCCAGCCAGAAATAGCACAGGTGCCATGAGGTTCCAGTAGAAACTTTACAAGATTCACCTTTGAAAATGTTCCAGTGAATGACAAATTCTTTGCCAGTTCTGACACTCTGCTGAATGTCATTGGCTTGGCTGACAACTGTTTTATTTACTTTTGTTATCCTGGCAGTATGATGTGAAACTTCATTTAGCAGTATGTATATTAAATGTAAATGCTGCTATATAGTTTACTATATAAGGTTTTTTTTTTGACAGTCATTCAAAAAACTTTGCCCTTTGATGGACAAATATGTGCTACTTATGAATTCAGCTATCTGAGTTTCTTGAACTCTGTCTCCCAGATTCCAACATCCATGTTCTTTCTCATTGTAAGTGTAAATTTGTTTGCAAGAAGGTGATGCAAAAATATATTGAATGAATATATATTGTGTGTCTCTATATATATATATATATATATATAGAGACACACACACACACAGTAAAGGTGCAATATATCATTTACAATCCCAGTACCTGTTTGTCTACACACAGTTTAGCTGTAATGTAACCCTCTATATGTGTAAATTGAATGGAAAGGCCAATTCTACGTAGTTTGACCATGCATACTAGGAAATTTTACATATTCCTCTAATGGCTCAGGGTAGTCCTGGTAGATATGCTCATGCCAGTATGCAGTCATTCTCCAGTCTTATGGGGGTTTATATATAGATGGTATAGGCTCCAAGATAACAGATGAAAGAAAGAAATCTGCTTATAGGTTACTTATACACACTAGAGCTTACAGCAGTAGATTAAATCTATGTATGCATATCTGAATTTGGTAGATGCAGGATATGACTACACCAGTGGCCAAGGATCCTTGGAAAAGGTGACAATTGGAGGTGTAAAACTCCCTCACTTTGCATAGTCTAAAGGTCTGTACTACCACAGGCATTTAAAACAATTTCAAAATAAAATAATTACAGCCTCACTGTACACACACATATATACATACAGTATATGTATGTATGTATGTGTGTGTGTGTGTGTGTGTATATATGTGTGTGTACAGTGAGGGAAAGAAGTATTTGATCCCCTGCTGATTTTGTACTTTTGCCCTCTGACAAAGAAATGACCAGTCTATAATTGTAATGGTAGGTTTATTGTAGGTGTGAGAGACAGAATAATAACAACAACAACAAAGAACCCTCAAAAACCCAGTGCTCAAAAGTCAGAGCTTGATGTGCACTGTAATGAGTGAAATAAGTATTTGATCCCCTATCAACCAGTCTGGAGACTGGCTAGGCCACTCCAGGGCCTTCATGTGCTTGAGCCACTCCTTTGTTGCCTTTGCGGTGTGTTTTGCATCATTGTCATGCAGGAATACCCATCCACGACCAATTTTCAATGCGCTGGCTAGGGGAAGGATGTGCTCACCCAACATTTGACGGTATATGGCCCCGTCCATTGTCCCTTCGATGCGGTGAAGGTGTCCTCTCCCCTTAGCAGAAAACCACCCCAAAGCATAGTGTGTCCACCTCCAGATTTGACGTTGGGTTGGTGTTCTTGGGGTCATAGGCAGCATTTCTCTGCCTCCTCCAAACACAGCGAGTTGAGTTGATGCCAAAGAGCTCAATTTTGGTCTTATCTGACCACCACACCTTCACCCAGTTCTTCTCTGGATCATTCAGATGTTCATTGGCAAACTACAGACGACCTGTACATGTGCCGTCTTGAGCAGGGGGACCTTGCGGGCTCTCCAAGATTTCAGGCCTTCACGACGCAGTGTGTTACCAATTGTTTTCTTGGTGACTATGGTCTCTGCTTCCCTGAGATCATTGACAAATTCCCTGTGTAGTTCTGGGCTGCTTCGTCACCGTTCTCATGATCATTGCAACTCCACAAGGGGAGATCTTGCATGGAGCCCCAGACTGAGGGAGATTGACACTTATTTTGTGTTTCTCCCATTTGTGAATTATCGCGCCAGCTCTTGTCACCTTCTCACCAAGCTGGTTGGCGATTGTCTTTGTAGCCCAGTGCAGCCTTGTGTAGGTCTACAATCTTGTCCCTGACATTCTTAGACACCTCTTTGGTCTTGGCCATGGTGGCTAGGTTGGAATCTGATTGATTGCTTCTGTGGACAGGTGTCTTTTTTACAGGTACTGTAACAAGCTTGGATTAGGAGCACTCCCTTACTGAGGGTGCTCCTAATCTCAGCTCGTTACCTGCATACATGGATGACACTAGAGAGCCTGAAATCTTGCTGATTGATAGGGGATCAAATACTTTTTTCACTCATTACAATGCACATCAAGCTCTGACTTTTGAGCACTGGGTTTTTGAGGGTTCTTTTGTTGTTATTCTGTCTCACAGCTACAAAAAACCTACCGTTACAATTATAGACTGGTCATTTCTTTGTCAGAGGGCAAATACTTCTTTCCCTCACTGTATGCGTGTGTGTGTATATATGACTACTCCAAGGATACTTGGAGCATTGGACAACATGGTAACTTTTAATCACTGTGTAGTTTAGTGAAACAATTTTTTTCAATATTCCTAAAAACCATATCATTTCACTTTATAGAGAAACACAGTTAGGAAAGTTGCAACCCTAAGTAAGGGTTTATATTACCGGTTTTGTGCTACTGACTTTGATTTGGTTATGTGATTAGCTACAGATTGGAAATCAATGAACTGTGTGCAAGGCTGTGACATTTCAAAGGTTTGACCTTCTATGAATGTTTAAATTGTCTGCAGTTATCAGGTAGAGTTGTAATTAGCAGTCAGTCTCCTGTGCTTCTCTTCCCCCATCACCCTGGAGGGGGGACACCTGCCTCTGCAGAGTTATCAGGCTCTCTTTGATGTTCAGCAAGCAGTAGTGGGTGGGAAAAAGAGAAAGGGGGGCTGGGAGGTCCTCCATGATCTTTCTGCCTAGACTAAAAGACAAGCAATGTCCAGACTTGTCAAAAAGGAATTGAATGTTTATGTATGTAACCGCAGCCTCCCCAAGCATTCTCTCAGGTGTGTGTGTGAGACGGCGGGAATCTGAGAAATAAGAACACACTGCACTTAGGTAGCAAATAGCAGGATCTCCTCCGGTAAACTGCTTTGTTCAGAGTGAATATGCCATCAGTAAAATTCCTATCATTATTGCATTGATATTCCTGTTTCTGTGAGTTGCACCACATTGCACAAAAATTGCTGCTTGTTGCACTCTCAGCGCTATGGAAAATCTCATATGGACTCCATTAGGAAGCAATAGCAAACCAGCGCCTCAACCCAAGTCCACATGAGCCACCGGTGGGAACAGGATAGAAGCAAAAAAATAAAAATGGTCAGCATCCCCATTATAAGGCCTAAAGTGATGTTTTGTGTTTGCTTGCTGTAAGCACAACAAGATAAAAGTTTTAGTTTTAACTGGTTTGTAGATTAGGTGCTTATTTCCTGACTGAAGTTCATGGGAACAAAATATGGCATTTTGTAAATGAAGTACATTTCCATGCAACTTCTTCAATGTCTTTATCCTTACTGCTTCCTTCTTAAAATGCACTAAATATTTGCTGACAATAACCTAAAATGTATAAAAATGCATGAAGCAGTATATTCACAGCAATGCAATGCATTGGCAAGAGTGAACATGCAACACCTTTTTATTCCTCATTTATAAAATACTTATCACAAAATGCAGAAAACCTAAATGTATTATCGTACAAATACTTTTCTAGTGATAGTAAAAAGGGATTATATTTCCTTTGGACATAGGGGTGAAACTTGAGGCGCTCTGTAGTCATTAAGTTTTAGCTTTGCATAAACACTTGTCTTAAAACAGAGATCGGTGACGGATAAGGCAGAGTTGGGCAGGCAGGGCTGACACTTGGGATTTTACTATAGAAAAGGCATGTTAAATAGCTCATTGAAGATGAACAAGTTTTTTTTTTTTTTTTATAATCTGTATTTTCAGCATTTTAAAGTTATAAGATATTCAGAGATGGGCATGTACTGCAGATATATTCCAAATATGTTTTTTTTTGCAAAGCAGAATAATAAAATAAAAGCTATTCTGAGTACATGTATGCTCCTTTACTTTTTTTTATGGATCGCTGTATCACTTATTTGTAAATTGTATTGAATAGCAGAGGCTCCTTTGCTTGATGTAGTACAAAGAAAGGGTCAGGCAATGAAGGACAGAACAAGATAAAAACCGTATTATGGAAGGAAGGGGATGGCCTCTCTGTCTTGTGCCTGTTTTGCACAGGAATAGTTATCAAGCAACATGAGAAACCTAAAGCCTAAAGGCTCTGTGAAATCCTATATGTTCTGGGCCTCAAATAACCTCAAAGCCGGCAACACATCACAGGCTCTTTTAATGTTTCAGACACTTTCTTTCCACTATCCGTATAGATGCTGGCAGTCTGTTCTTCACCTCTTATAATCAGAGGTTTCCTCCGGTCTGGTATTCTTTTTGGTCTACTAAAGCCTGACATGATTGGTCTTTGGCCATATGGCTTATGTAATTGGGTTACTGCATTTGTTTCTTTCTTACTGACTTAATGTTAAATTGAGGGAAATAGATTGGCTGATCTAAGTGGGTGACATCCCTCTTTCCGAAAATGATAGTTACCTGGCTGTCAGGCTTATCCTCTTTCTTCAATATTGAGTCTTGGAATTGAAAATGTATGATTGTAAAATGTTTTGTTTTATAATTTTTCTAGGTCATTGGGCCAGAAACCAACGACCACCAGACAGCTAGTTTTTGATGTCCATGGTATAGAAGCATGGCGCAAATTTCTGCAAAGCAGACTTGAAATATTCTTTCCTAAATTAGATCGATCTACAGCTGCCTGTAGTTCTATAAGTCCAGTCGGGTGTGATGGCAGAATCCAGCCACCCGAATACTATCAGCTGTCCCATTTTTGGGTTAATTTATTCTCGTTCTTTATAGCTTGTCTTTACCCTAAAGTATTAGGTCAAGATCTGAGAAAGGCAGCTAATCCTATGCAGCCATTGGCTGTATCTGAGAAGATTAAGAGACTTTTTTGTCCAGATAAGATCCTTTTGATGTTGATTTGAAAAAAATTTGGTCGCTTTGTGGAGTGAGGTCATTTGGGATAAAAAGCAGAGTTTCTAAGTGAGAGCACTGAGAAACTAAACTAGAAAACATTTTAACTCGTACGGGACACTGATGGACCTTTATTGTGTGTGTGTATGTATATGTGTGTGTGTATGTGTATGTATGTGTGTGTGTGTGTGTGTGTATGTGTGTATATATATATATATATATATATATATATAATATTTTAACATCAAACCATTTTGTTTTATCTGCATTCATTTTTACGTACATTCTCAAGTGAGGTATCCAATGTAAGTAATACCTTTAAACTTGATTTCTTGTCTATCCCACACTTGTACCAATGTGAGATGATGCTGCACCTTGTCACCCGGGTATTGCAGCTGTAAACCATGGTTTTTCCATAAGCCACCTCCTTCATAGCAATGCTTGATGTCTGTGTTTACTATCGTGCAACAGCAGAAGTCATAATAAAAGTGTATACTGAATTACCCCAATGCAGGCTGCTAAATACCCGTAAGGTATTTACCTCTTTCATGAGACAGATTAAAATAGGAAAACAGTTTATTACACTTTATATAGGATGTTATGGATCACAAAGACTTATTCTGGAGGCTAGCATCATAAGAAAAGAAGTTCTAGTTTGGATATGCTTTCAACCTTCGATGAGTTGTAGTGGATGTGCATGTCAGGTAGAGAAAAGACCAATTTGTGTTTATTCCTTTAGGTGAAGGTTTAGGAGAAGAGCGGTGTGGGTAAGAAGTGGCAGCACCACTAGTCTCTGCAGAATAAAAGCATATGGAACAGGTTTTCTAACCTTTCGTAGCATCTCGTGTCAATGTGAAGCCTAAGAAATGGTGCTTAGTGTGGGAAAATATCTTCTCCTCTGATCTGTCAGGAGTGTTTGCCCTCAACGAAGAGTGTTTACTGTTCAAACAACTTTGACCGATATTATAAAAAGTCCCAGGTTCTTATTAGACAAAAAAAGTCCCAAGTTTTCACTGCCTGACATTTCAGAGGGCAAACAGAGTGCTGGGTTCAATCATACTTGGAGTAAATGGCCCATTTTGCAAATAAACTTTATAATTTGTTTTTTTTACTGCATCACTTTCCAACACCGAGGCCTTTCTACTGCTTGTAGTTTTTAAAAACTTTGGAGAGGGATGCTGAGCTCAAGCAGAAAGACAATGCATTCTTCAAGATCATTAGTTTGGCAACAGCATTTGAGCATTATTGTGTAGATTTGTAAACTTTAATTTTTTATTGATAAACATGAATACTGTCACAGAATACACATGTTATAAATCATGGTTCTAAAGGAGATCCCATGGTTTGGAAAGCTTTGTATATTTTCAGCTCACTTTTACTAACTCTGTATAAACCCTAAAAGCCTAATTTAACTTTAATGCAAATGTAATATTTTTTTGGTTGGACCACATGGGCAGGTGTCTTAGCAGTATCATTCTGTAGCATTACCTCTGCCTGGACCTGTCTAAAACTGTACTGTGACAGCAATTGCAATCCCATCAAAGAGAATTACATTATTTTATTAGTCCTCTATGGTTAATTGTCTCGGAGTAGTTGATTCTTCAAGTCATAGTGCACAGACTATGTGTGTTTTGTGGCCATTTTAGGGCATGCCTCATACCTTCTTCAGATTGCCATTATTTATCTTGCAAAACTGTCTCTTATCCTTTAACCATGTTCAGTTTTCTTTTCGATTCCTTACATGTTCTACTTGTTCTTCTTTGCCCTCTTAGTATTGGTCATTTATTCGCTTGAGTTGTCATCCCAGCTTCATCATCATATTTTAGCCCTGTAAAAGTGCACATCTATTCCCAGTTGTCTCCCTTTTAGCTTACACGATTCTCACCTCACCTACTTATGATGATATATATATTGGTAATATATTATCACAATTCTCATGCACTTTTTTCACTATGGGAAGAAATGAAGATGCCAGATAGCACAGGGAAGACATTCAGACTACATGCAGGCAGTGTTCTAGGTGACATTTAAACTCAGCACAAGACACTAACCACTTAGAGACATGGCATCCTTTCTTCTTTCTTTTTAAATTGCGCTCAATTCAGTTACCAGTTCAGACATGAGTTTGCTGTTGTATCTCCACCATTAAGCTTATTTAACTGTGATCCATTATGTTTGAGATGTTACTAAAACTGTGAGTCTTTCATGCCTTCACAAAAGATTTTTTTTCTATCCCATGCATGGTTTACCTCCTATCACCTAAACACATTCCTTTGACTTTATGATTTTCCATTGTGGTCTAATTAAACAAGTCTTGGTGTCCTCTGAGGATTCCAGTGGGAGAGCGGAGCTTCTTTTACATGCACATAGTCTTTAAGTGCTGAGTCCAGGTGTAACAGGGAGAGCCTGTGCTTTAAATACTGGCAAATAATCTGTCAAGACTACAAGGCCCAAAGAAAAGAATACAAGAGGCTTCAGTTTCATGTCTTTACAGTAGCTCTGAGGAGCCTTCAGTGTGTGAACACTTGGCTGTTGCCACCTGCACACACAAACTGTGAATATGTTGAAGAAAAGGAGATTAATATGGGAGTGACCCAAAAAACATATAAAGCAAATGAGACTTCCATTCATAGTCAGCCATATGAAGGAAAACCATGAATTGATCTTTGGCAAAGCATTAACCAATGTTCTTTTTTGATGACGTCTTCTCATATAGCTGGATTCTTTCTCCCTTCCATTCATAAAAACTGCATATCTCAATCCTGCCTCATGGACTATTTTTTATGCACATGCAAGTGGCTTTTTTTCTTAGAATTTCCTAGCGTGGTAAGGGGTTAGAACCTCAATTTTTCAGCTTTTCTCATTGGGGACCGGAAGAGCCGGGGGTGAACCTCAGACTTCCCCTGTGCCCCAAAAGACAATCATTAACAGATTATTTGAATAATAAATATTATCTAATATCTATCTTTATCCATGTGTGCTTAGCCTTAGTATAGTAAATATTTGATAATTTGGAGGCTTCCAAGCACGTGAGCAGAGATTTTCTTACTGGTGCTTCCTTTCTCCCAAGAGCAGGAAACTTTGTCCACTCCGAGTTTAGCAAAGTAAAATGGATTTGGCATGTTTAGGTTTCTCGCTCTTAAGAAGTAACTTTTTGTTAAAAACGGGGACATTTAGACATAAAATTGCTTCCAAAATGATGGAACATTTCCAAAATATATCCAAAGGACCTGGCTGTTGTATCCCAGTTTGTTTCATCAAGCAAATTGTAGAAAAATTGCAGCAGATTCTACAGATAGATAGACCTCTCCCCAAGAATGTTAAGTGAAAAGATCATCCAATGAGATCAGAGGGGTACGTAGCGATGTAATAATTGGAGCCATGTTTTAGGTAAGCTGTATCTTCCTGCTTTTACCAATCACTTCAACGTCTGAAAGTGATTTCTGGCTTTTAAATAACTGCTTAGTACTGACTTAACTGCTTAATACTTAGTTTTGTCACCAACCTAATCATTTGCAGGTTAAAACAAAGTAAGGTTAAAACATAAAATATTTAATTCCATAATTAAAGTGTTATACATTAAAATAATTTATTGTATAGGTTGATCCAGCCATTTCTTGGCTGCCAGCATTTAAGGGCAATAGATTTTGTAGAATTTAGGCATCAACTGGGATGAGTGTTTTTCTTCCAGTTGCCATTTTTTTCCTCTGAGACAAGCCATTTCCCGAAATGTCTGGTTGCCTCACCCTCTTTCCACCATTGGCAGAGATGCGCAGTCAAGTGATCATTAAAGAAAAAAAAAGGAAAAACATATATCACTGGGTAGTTGGATGGTGCCCTCAAAGTTGTGGTTTTTCTTTACTTATAGAGACATAGTGGGGAAATTATTTGGAATACCTATTGCAGTACCCTTAACAGCAGAAAAAGCAATGGCCAAAAGTCATTTCTAAACTGGCTTGAATGTACCAGTGTTATTTGGTTTCCGATCAGTACCATGTATTTTGTCTTTCTTGTTCACATTTTCTTTTTCGGTTTATTTCCAAAATGCAGACAGTGCACATTTTTATATCACTTGAGAGCATTATGTTCCAAGACAGCTTGAGGATTTCATAGAATGTCTTTGATTTGGATGAAAGGGACAAAGTACAGTAATTTAAAAGGAGTATTTGAGAGGCGTCTCGGTGGGAGAACAGCGGGTGATCACACAGCCCCGTTCCTTCCCCTGACTCTCCCTGACATTCCATCGACTGTCTGGTCTGTGCTGAGACTGTAACCATGGTCCCTGGGAAGCTGTTCTTGCCATGTGCTGAATCCCACATTTAATTTCCGTCTCTGTAGAAGAGTTGTGCTACATATGTGGATATATAAAATGAATGCCTAAATAGAATTGGACAATTTGAGATGTAACATCCCTATAATAGTTTTAGGCTAGGGATGAAGTAACTTGGTCAGCATTTCTTCAGATTTTTTTAGGGAATTGAGGGAAAATCTTTGTTATAATCTGTGTGTGTGTGTGTGTGTGTGTTTTCTTTTGTTTTTTTGCATATTGTAAATAAAAAATTTCCTCACAGAAATTATGATAGTTTTAGGTGACCTTGGTCAAATTTTAAGGTTGATCTACCACCAATTCCTAGAATTCTATTTTACCATGTTGTATATACATTTCCGCTTGAGCTTTTGAGCTCTGTAAAAAGACTGATCCAACGAATATGCTAGTAATTTTTTGTGTGATCAGTTTTACTTCCTATTAAAATGAAGTGTAGTTTTTGTGGTTTAGGTTATACCAGCAAAGCTCTAGTAGCAGTCCTCCATTTGTTGAGAGCTATTCTAGCTAAAGTTTATATTTCCTTTGGAAGATCTTCTGTAAGCAGTGTTCAAGTCATATCTGCATTTGTATCTCACTGCCGGTTCAAGATCAACTGCAGCTTCCCTATTTTTTTTTTTGTTTGTCTTATCGTATACTGTGTGGAGGGCACAGAGGCCTCTTCATGTAATGGATGATGGATCATAAATAAGAGAAAGTAGGACATGCCTTTTTCTTCTCCATTCCATGTTCCCTCATCCATTATATTAAAAATAGGCCAGTTGAATGCTTGTGTAGTTTCCCAAAGGATAACAGTGGGTCTCCATATAGAGATGGATAGATATGCATGACTCGGCACAAGCACAGGAACTTTTTATATCTCTTGGATCATAAAGAACTATTTATGATTGGTTCTACATATTCTATATAGATAAAATCCATACCTTGATTACTCTTGTGCCTATACAGTGCAATGTAGAAACTATTTGAGTAATGATGCGTTTCTGCCCATCAGGTTTGTAGAACAGGGTATATAAACTGCAATAAGGTTTAAACATTAGTCACATGACTGAAGATGGTGCCTTAGCTTTGTGTAATAATTAGCTGTGTGAATTAAATCTATTGAGATGTGTTTATATTCTTTTCTTTTATAGATCATTGAATCAATTTTAGAACATTTCTACAGCAAGTTAGTTTGTTGTTCTACGAGTAACGTCTGACACCTTCTGCACCATCAACCTTTCCTATTATGTGTAATAAAAATATAGTATACGATTGTAAAAGGAGGTGAAGTGAGGAGGTCTAATTGGGTTTATGGGAACGAATTGTGTATTTCAACAAATGTCCTTGTATGTATGTTTCTTTCCCAATAAAAAGTTTAATAACAAAAAGTTTTTTAATTGTGTTTCTGCAATAAGTTTTCATGGTGTTCACAAAGATTCCAAATTGCTGTAAGCATGTATTTAAATATTTAGGTATTAAAGTTCCTAACTCTTTTAGGACAACCAATAGTGCACAAAAAGGGGAAAATCAAATTTTTTATTTTAATTTGATTTTCCCCTTTTTGTTGGATTACTATATAGACCTGTATTGTATCACAACCCATGACTGCAATTTAAGGACTTTCTACTTTTAAATTTATTTTACAGTATCTACTTAGTCTTTTACTGTTGATTACAGAGAAGTTTGGGAACGGGACATGTTGACTTCATTATTATAGCACACACAGCACATGGTGTGCATCCAGTAGAGGATGGCCTCTGTGCTCCTGTCCCCCTCCTTTCTTTATTTCTCCTTTATGTTTTGCAACAGAAGATGTTGGGAGTGTTGCCTGCTTCCTTCCCTTTCATCAGTGCCGCTGGAATGACCTGTGAATTGTACATTAACCACCCACTGCCTCTGATCTGTTAATCATTAATCTCATCCGTTAATGCTGCAAGAACCAACAGGGAACTCTTGTCTCCTGCTCTATGTTCTCACCGCTCCCATGCTAACACTGGGGTCGCCTAAGGAACTTCATAAAGTACCCACCAGGTGAACTCTGATAAAGTCAGGCAGCGGGTTCACCCATGGGAAAGTTGCGGGGTGATCATGACGGACGATTTTGCTTAACGACAAAAAAAAATAAAAAAAAAAATAGAATTTTCTCTGTTGCACCGCTTGCAAGGCAGACCTGTGCTTTCAGATCATGGGTACAGTAAAGCTGTCTGTACTTCTGTGTATCTGTTAAGCCTAATTAGACACAGCGTTTGTTGTTGCAGGATGCAGCTTGTCCAATAGTCTGCCTGTGTGTGTTTATCATTCCTGTTTACCTTGTTGCAAATAGTTATACATTAAAATACTAAAAGACTTTTGGGTAGCTCATTATTTGAAAGCAGGAGACTGAAAATGTTTGATCACATGTTTACATCACTCATGGGATTGTTGAAGTGTAATAAAATAATACAGATAATCCTAATCATTATTCTTTTACTGATATGACTTCAGTAGACTAAATTTGGGTTACCGCTTGTTATAATACTAATTTAATGAATAATTATATGGAAAATCAATCAAACGCTGAACTGATGATTGATTCTCCTCTATATTTTTAAACAAATGACAGGCTGACATAACAGATTCCATGACCACATGGTTATAGATTGGCTCTGTGGGAATTGTGGCTCATTTAGCTAAAAGATCATTTATGAGGTCAGGTACAGAAGTTCAGTAAAGTCCTTGTGTATAGGTTTGGCTTGGTTCTCTCCGGCCCCTTTAAGTTGGGTGCACCACCCGGCACTTTGCAGTAACGACCTGGCTGTTTTTGGGTGTTTACTGAGAAGTTGAGTCATAATAGAAGGGTCGCCACCCATATTCAGCTTTTTTTTAAAAAAAATTCTGGACAGAACACTTTACTAGATTGAATTTTCAGTGAATAGTAGAGAAATAGAATTCTTTGTAGAATGGTTACAGGATATGCTTTTGCCAAGCACTACGCCGATAATAACATCCTTATGTTCTTCTGCCGTTTTTGCCTAATTTTTTTTATGGTTATATGCAACCATACCACCACAGTGTGAGTACTGTAGGTAATGTCCTCCAGTGACATCAGTACCTCTGCACTTCTACCTATACATATACCTATATAACTATACATTATATAGATGGCATAGTACATCTTTGCATCATGCATAATGTTAGTTTTGCATTTCCTCCCAATGTCATGTGGCTATCCTGGGTCCATACTGTAATCTTTTCTCTCTTTAAACATTGGACAACTTGGGTCATTTGACAAGATTTTTATTAAACTTTTGTAGATTCATACAAAACTTAGAAGGGTTGATATCATATTAACTTGCAAAATATTAAACCCAATGATTTTGTACATCTTTGCATGTTCATGCTGACCTCTAAAATGCTAGTTTTCTCTCATGGTAGCTATCTGGCTTCACTTAGCAAAATTGTGAATAAATGACTTGTGTTGGGTCATTGCCTGGAGCAAGTAGGTTAACATAACAGCCATGCAGCTTATACTTTGTAGTAAGTGGTCAGCGAAGGCAGCCCTTGTTTTTTTTATTTGAACTCACAATCCTGATCAAGCAAGCTTGCACCATAGCTTTAATTTACACTTGATAATTTATTTAGGGAGATAAGGGTAAATGACTCTTGGGAACCAACTTGGAAAACACACACAACCTTTTCCAGGGGGCTTTTGGTCAGTCCATGTCATAGTTCCTACTGGTACAGAATCGAATTTTTCTGCACTGACAATCATGGTGTGTAAGTGCAGCAATACTCCTATTTAAAGCTGCAGGATGATGCCACTCCTTGGGGGCAGGCCAATGACAGTCTGTGCTCAGAGGAAATCCATTAAATGATTCTGGCTGTCACTCATTGTTGAAGACTGCTGGCATCTAGTGGCAGGACACCACTTAATGGTCTAACTCCAAAATGTATTTTATCATTTAAAAGCCTAATATGTTTTATAGATGCTCTTTTAGGAAAACGTGGGTGAAAAAACCTCTGCAAAATATTTACAAAACAAAGTTGTTTTCATTCAAACCCGAAAATATTTTTACCTTTTGGGTTGGGGAAAAATGCAGATTTAATAGCCCCCTTTTGCCTATATAAACAGCAAAAAGGGCAAATATTGTACAGTTACCCCCCTACAATCAGCTTTTGTAATGGATAGAGATTTGTACCTGGATTTAATGACCTGCTATGTGTACATACGTCATAGTGCGGTGTTCTTTTGGGTCTCCTAGTAGCTGCCATGCCTGCATGGCAGTTATAAGTAAGCATTGAAATGGTTAATATTCCTTTTTTGCTCTGTTCTTGCGGTGCATTAATATTGTATATTTTTCAGAAATTAGGTCATGCAACTTCTACATTTATGACTTGCCAGTTTTTAAACTGGTTTTTAAACATTGTGTTTTACTTTTTTTTTTTTTGGAGGGGTACCTGTAGCACATATCTTATCATATATATTTTATACACACACGGCTGGATATCTGGCATATAAATATGCTTGTCTTGGGTCACAGTGTGCCCTAGCAGACTGTGTCTTGTGTTCTTTGTTTGGCTATGGTATTTATTGTAGTGGCACAATTGTGAAATATCTCCAATAAGGGAACACTGTTCAAACTTGCAGAGTAGGTGTTACATACCTGAGTTCTTTCATTCTGTGACTTCACTGTATGATGTAAATACCCAATGGAAAGGACAAAGGATGGTATTGACAGGCTTGATGACTCCCCTTCTACGCCCTTGAAGGTCACTTTGCACCATCCCCTCAAATACCTCCAGGGCTGATACCTGAAGAAATGCTGTGTTCCATAAGCAGCGACAGACAGGATGCAGTCTGCGGTAACACGTGTGCACATAAACACAAATATGTTTCCAGACAAGTACTGAACTTCCCGAATCGAAAGAAACATTGATATACTGTGATCCATAGCTGAAATTCCAGAATCAATATTTACAATATGTTAAAGCCCAAATTGTACATTTGACCTATGAAAGTTTTATTATGTACGTGGTTTGTATTCACTTATCAACCTATCATTTATGTTCTGTATTATGTTAAAGCAGTTTTCCATTTTTACCAATATAGTGAGAGTTCTCCACTCCCCCCAGAGCTACCTTGTTCACTGCCAACTCTTACAGGCCCACCATGATCCTTTTTGGGCCATTGGATAGCTTAGAAACCCCTTTTGTAATTAGGGAAAGTAGCCTTTGAGTATTTTCTGATCAATATTCTTATTTGGTTATGTTTAGTAATATGTCTTGATCAGTTTAAAAGTATATCTAAAGCCAAGTAATGTTTAGTTTAGTAGGATATGCTTAGAATCCCTTGCAATCTTGTTTCTTTGGTGTAATTTATCTCCACTTTCTGTACTCACAACATGAAAATAAGAGAATTACTTCAAAGTGAAGTATATATAGTGTGCCCTCTTGTCATTCAAACCACTGTATGCATTGGAATGAAAGCTTTTTTTTTTTTGTCTTAGAATTCTGCTGATAGGTCAGTATTTTGGGTAATGCCTCACTTTCTGTTCTGATGACGATGATTTGCATATTAGGCTTTTTTGTATTTGGTTTTAAGTCCTATCCTTTTTAGGCTCCATCAAATCTGACATTTTAGTTTTCCATGTATGCCCCTGAAGTGGACAGCACACCCGTCTTTGCATTACTAAGGTTTTAGAGTCCAGGGACACATTCTGCATGCATGGAGTTTGTAAGTTCTCCCTAGCTTTGCGCTCCAGTTTCCTCTCATATCGGTAAATGCCCATTAGAAGGGCTAAGTGCTGTGACATTCAGTGGGAGTAACATAAGGACAGAATTTGGAAAATCATAGTTTATATCTTGAATGTAATATTATCGTCCTGGATGTATTAGCTTGCCATCCTGCAAAAGCTGGTAAATGTACACTTTATGAAGCTGTAGGATTGCCATGGCAGTTAGAATATGCAAGTAGACCTGCAGGGTTAACCTGTGAATTTGTTTCAGTACAAGTTTCCCTTTATACCCATATACTCGAGAAAATTGTATCCTGGTTTGGTTTCGGTCAAATGTTTGAAAAATTTTACTGAAGAGTAATGCAAAGGTGAACAGCGGAACAAATGATGCAACAGCGCAGAGGGTCAGGATTATGGACTTTGGGTGTCCTTGAGCTTTTGTTGATGTCCTGCTCGTGAAATGTATATTTGGCACACAGAGTGAATGTTTTATGCAATATTAAAAGGAAGTTAGCTTGTCTGCATTTTCTTTCAGCACAAGTATCCCTTTAGATATCCATAGACCTCGGATCAGCTACTCTCACCTAGGGTGCCATGGCAGTCTAGGATTCCCAAAGTAGAGTCCGGGGAGCTCCCCAGCTGTGGCTGACCTCTCACCCCATTGTGTCTGCATATTTCTGAGTTCATCACCACCACCAAAATGGCACCAATTATCTCTACAGGTTAAACTTTTGACTTTTATTCGATCCCTCTATTTGCAAAGCTGACCATTCACCATGCTCCACCTTAAATCACAACCAAGAACCATTCTCAGGACAACCTTCCCATAATTCATTGTGAATGTGTGACCTCCTTTTTTTATTCCATTGTTATCAGTTGTAACGTACTGACTCACCTCTCGTAGTAAACTTCTACTCCAATATGTACTAGGCTACGTGTTTTATGATTTAGTCCTAAACATTGCCAGGGTCAAAGTTTCCCCTTGGTAGACTTCCACCCTTGGCCATACCCTCCTTCTCAGACTCACCCTGTACTTGTTTGTGCCTGTTATAACCTCATTCATAATTAAGAAGCAAAAGCGTCTTGTGTGGAAAATTAGTTCAAAAGATTTTTTTTTTTGTCTTTGCTCCACCTTTCTTCCCTGGGGCTCCCCTAAAGCCTCACAACATGGGCGGATTACTACTGAAAGAACATCTTATTAACTGCTTCACAACCAGAAGACCCAGTGGCAATTATCAATGTCCTAGTAGACGCCATCTAATTTGTGCTCCACCCTTTGATAGGAGTTTTTCCTATCCACTTGGCTTCTTGATCATAGTTGAGGGATGTGACGGTATAGTGGGGGACATGGAGAAGAGCTTGTCTGACATAAGCTAGTAATAACATAAAGTATAGAATGGCAGAAAGAGCGCCTGATAGCAGAGGGAGGAGGAACCCAGGGAGAATAGGAGAACACAGTGAGAGATTGCACTCTGTGCTGTTTGTGACTTGGCCGCTTTGATCTCCTGCCAAGAGAACCTGCAAGGTCAGAGCCAGCAGCCCTAAAGTTCCGGATATGTGAGGCTTGTGGAATGCTGGAGTGCATGTATGAAGTGTGTGTAATGTATTTGATAGGTGCTCTCACCAGTAGCACCGCTCAACCAAGAGTAAGCCATTCCCTTTCACTGCAAAATGTCATGTTTGAGAACACAACCTTCAAAGGCTTTTTCTATGAATGCATTTCATGATTGATTAGAACATGTACGCTATTAGACTTTTTATTTTTATTCGGGGGTATGATCATGTGAGATCTTGTTAACCTGACCCTCAGACAAATACACATATGAAAAGCATACATATTATTATTATACAGTATTTATATAGAGCCAACATATTACGCAGCGCTGTACAAAGTCCATAGTCAAGTCACTATCGGTCCCCCAAAGGAGCTCACAATTTAATGTCCCTACCATAGTCATATGTCTTTATTACAGTCTAAGGTCAATGTTGGGGGGAAGCCAATTAACATAACTGCGTTTTTGGAATGTGGGAGGAAACTGTAGTACTGAGAGGAAACCCATGCAAACTCCATGCAGTGTCCTGGCCAAGATTCAAACCTAGGGCCTAGTGCAGCAAAGGCCGCAGTGCTAACCACTGCACATCTGTAGAGGAAGCTCCTCTATAGTGGTCATGTTGGTGCAGCCAGCAGTAAAGCAAGGAACTTTAGAAGAAGACATTGCAGGGGAGATGCAAACCACAAATGACATGACTGTGCCGTGAGATTTATTCTGGTAGCTATACCTGTACAGATGTGTTTTATATATTATGGATTTAGACAACTCTGAACTCTAGAATACAGTTTGGTTCTTTACATTCGGTTCACATTTGAATAAATCTGGAGTTCATGATCTGTATGCCTTGGGACTTGGCATTCATCCTGAAGATAAAGGTTACTTGGCCAAAGCTCTTGTTTTCCATCCCAACCTTTCTAAAGGATACCTTAACACCCTGCTGCCAAAATCATGTTCTCTTCTCCACCTCCGCTATAGCCTAGGGACAACATTTTCTAGTGGGCCCACTTTATTATTGTTGTTTTTTTTTAGGAGTAATGGTTTTTGACACTTTAACCTTTTGAATATTTGAGTTAGGACACTTGTTCTGTGCTTTTTCACCTTATTTTTATTCATGATGAAAATTCTCCAGCAAAATCTCTATATTTAAATTGATATATATTTGTTTTTACCATAAATGTTTGCAGATCACTTACTTTCCCTTAAACTAGTAAATTCTATTGGCCTGAGAGTAGATATGCCAGGAAATGAAGGCAGTGCTCATTGGCTGTACTTGTATGACCTCTAGTGGTGAGAAAGTAAAACAGCAATAAATTGTATTACAAAGCAGCATTTCCCCATTTTTTATGTTTAGTATGCCACAGTAACTCATCCCATTGCTTCTTCTATGTTATATGTAAATTTATATAGGTTGGTCAAACTTTGATGGGCTTAATGCAAACACAAGTATACGACAAATAACTGCCAACATCAGATCTTTAAAAAAAAGGACAAGTTTCGGACAAACAATGATTTACACTCAAAAATCAAAATCTAAACACAGGGACTCAATAGACCCTTTGGTCTTTTATGCCATCGCTCTTCTGGTCTCCTTTTGTGTCTCTCAGCCTGGAAGTGAACTAAAATATTCCTTACAGAAAGCAAAAGAATAAAAAACTGACAGAAGTATAAAATGTTCCCTGATTTAAACAGAGTTTGCATATGATTCTGTGTATTTTCCTATTCAGATTAGTCCTTTGACACAAATTGAATTCCAAATGATAGAATGATTCTAACAAATCTATTTGCCTTTACTTGTGACATTTGTATTCTATAATCTTCTTTCTGTCTGTATTGCAGGCAAAGCGAGCCGTTCAGAGAGGTGCTACAGCTGTTATATTTGACGTCTCTGATAATCCTGATGCCGTGGAACAGGTATAATATGCTCCTACGTTTAAATAATATTGTCTCTTTATCTCAAATTCTTTTAGATTTGTTTTAATATGAGTAATATGGTAATCTTTATGTTGTGTTAGTATGTCTTGTCTGATTTTTGGGCTTAATTTGTGTTGGGTTTATTTTCACTCTTCTCATACATACACTTTATGGTGACTCTGTTATCACTGGGTTATGTTACTCATTAAATGCCATGTGAAAAAAAAAGAAATATATTATTTTTTAAGACTGTGCTGTTCAGCCTTAATTATCTGTATATCTCCAATAACTTCTTTCAAGATGGTGGAAAGGGATCTTCTGGGATTACCAGTTTTATTATCATATGTAATATAGTTTGTCTATTTTCTTCAATTCTATAAACTGGTTTAAAAAAAAATGGTTTTAAATGTTTGATCCCAATTATAACGTTTAAGAAGTTTGAATCCGTTCTATGTTTATTTTTCTTTACCATATATTGTTGTCTTTTTCCCAGCTGAACCAAGGCTTGGAGGACCCATTGAAAAGGCCAGTTGTGTACATGAAAGGCATGGACGCTATTAAACTCATGAACATAGTCAACAAGCAGAAGGGTGCCAGAGCAAGGATCCAGCACCGACCTCCTCGGGTGAGGGCTCATGTGTTATTAGACAGTACTCAAAGCACTGAGATCATAACATAGAGGGGGTAGATGGCTTCTTTACGGACTCGTAGAAGCAGGAGGAGCCCTGAGGAACACAGACTCCCAGGCCCTTAGCTGAGCACCAATACATTGACAAATAGGCAGCAGACGAGCGTGACATGACTTTGAACGTGTGAACAACAAACTGGAAGTTCTTTTAAAGGCAAGGTTGGATATCTATAGACCTTTATGAGTAGGCATGGCATAATTATATGTCCTCAGTAATGGTTCATACTGCATACTTTTTCCCAGTAGACTTCACAGTGACCTCACTACAGTTTCCTAACTCTCCAACATCACTGGCCTGGGATGCCCCTCTCCACCTTGCCCTTAACTTGCCCCAGATCAATCTAGTGTAACCTTTCATTTTTGCCTGATTACTGTGGCTTATACTGAACATTGTTCAAAAATGTTGAATACTTTTTTCTCTGCCCTCAGTTGTGGGCTCTTGCAGCTGCCAACCTACATTTGATAAATGATGGTTTCACGTTTGAATTTATTCAGTGATGTGCTATGGCTGCCTGCTGGCAATTCTCCAGTCATACAGATCAGACTATGTAAAGTTTTATGGTCTTACCAATCATATATTCCCTTCACAATGTGAACTCCAGATTTGGATCAGATCTGGTCCTACAATGGTCAATTCCTCCGATCCTTAATTATAGTTTGGTGTTGACCTTCTTTTTAGATCATTATGCTTGGTTGTCTTTTATTTTTTTTTTTTGGTAAATGTTTGGTTGTTTAAAAAAAAAAAAAAAAAACAGTCACATACACTTACCCCCTAAAGGGTGTTGTGTAGGGATTACTTTGTATTTTGCATTGAATTTTCTCTTTCTTTTGTTTTGTTTCCTCAGCCATCTACTGAATATTTCGACATGGGTATATTCCTGGCTTTTTTTGTTGTGGTGTCCCTGGTCTGCCTTATTCTTCTAATCAAGATCAAATTAAAGCAAAGAAGAAGTCAGGTATGATTAAAAAAAAACAAAAAAAAAAACCCCAAGAACAAAAGTGATATTTTGCAGCTTTTCAGTCCTCGTATGAAATCCCCCATTGATTTTTTTTGGTATCTATGGCTGTTGGTTTAAGGTCTAATCTATGAAGGAACAGAAATGTCATCCTAGTACAGGAAAAAAAACACTTTTCAATAACATGAGGGTTATGGGAAAGTAGGGCCTTATTTTTATTTCTAAAATTTAGAATCTGAATTTTTTTTTTTGTATGGCTCTTGGGCAGTAATCCTGCCCTGTAGTTGTTCCTAGAACTTTGGTGTTCTTAGTAATTGTTATAGATAAACACTGCTAGGAACAGTTCATGCATCATAGCAGGTATCTCCTCCAGTTCCTCTATAATGCAGTGTCATGAAATAGTAGACTGCATTCATTAATACAGCCATTTACTTTGCATGAGAAAAGAAAAGCTTCTTAGAGTCTACCAAATGAAAGTAGATTACATAACAGCTTTTTCAAAAGAATTAAAGTCTAATAAAAATGTGATGCTTTAAAATAAAGAACTGTTGAAACTGATAAAGAAACACATCATTAATTGATATTTTAGATAACACCACTCAACTCAAGTAGGAGTGTCATGTTCTTCATAAGATGATTGATTTATTTGTTAGCAGGGCTTCTGATATTTCTCCATTTTATTTGTTTGATGTTAATGCTCTTCTTTTTCAGAACTCAATGAACAGGATGGCTGTTCAAGCACTGGAGAAAATGGAAACCAGAAAATTCAAAGCAAAGGGCAAAGTGCCCCGAGAGGGAAGCTGCAGTGGCCTTGACACACTAAGCAGCAGTTCTACCTCTGACTGCGCCATTTGTTTAGAAAAATACATAGATGGAGAGGTAAGAACCAAACTTAAATATTGTAAATATGATCCACGAGGTCTAAATGGGAGAGATTCACATATTTCTACCAGTTTAATAAACGTATATATTTAAATATATATATTTTTGGGCAAAATGGTGTATCTACTTGGATTTTTGCTTTAGTATGTAGTTTTTGTAATATTGATAGAGTTGGATTGCAAGACTCACATACACTACTAATGCATGATTGTGTTCTCCTGTACCTGCTGCAGGAACTGAGAGTCATTCCTTGCACACATCGGTTTCACAAGAGGTGCGTGGACCCCTGGCTTCTACAAAACCACACATGTCCCCATTGTAGGCACAACATTATAGGTGAGTGGGAAGTCAGTTTATTTCACTAAAATATTCCTCATCGCGTATTTATTTTGCTGTATTTCTAGTGCATGGTCATATGTCCAGGACCTGATACCCGAAAAAAATAGTGCACTAAAATAAAAAACATGCAAAGATTTTAGGTTTATATATAGCAGAATAAGGAAACCGTTACTTCTGCAAGAGAGCAGGGTTTCATTTTTAGGTTGAGACCTGTTGAGCTATGACATGTTGGGGGACAACAGATACGTCCAATTTTTCATCCTTTCCTCATCTTTTTGTAAGTTGGATAAAATTGTATTACATCAAATTAAAATAGCATGTTAGTGTTTTTTGTTGCAGTATGAGAATTTTATAGGAGGAACAAGAAATCAAATTACATTTATTGACCCTATCTACTTTATTTAAGCAGAGCTTGTAAAGTAAATGTAAAGGAGTTATTTCTTTCACTTGTGTATCATGCCATATTATCTCTACTTGGACCTTTAGATTGCTCTTCAACCAAGTAAGCTACATTTCTACATTGGTTATGTAAGTGCTTTACTTCATTATGTGTATGTTCTTCTCCTACAGAACAAAAGAAAGGAGGTCATGGTGCCATATGTATGGAGAATGCAAACGGCCGTGCCCGGCATCAACAGCAACAGAGAGTCATTTTACCAGTTCATTATCCGGGGCGTGTGCAGAGAACTGGACCCATCGCTGCATATCCAACTCGCACCAGCATGGGCCCACATGGCAATCCCATTACGGTACTTACTGTAGAGCGCCCAATGGAGCCTGAGCTCTGCCCTGCTCGGACACCTGCTTTTCTGGCAGGATACAGACCTGTATCACTGGATCAGTCTTCTACAGGACATCATTGTGACCTGGAGCACCCTCCATTTCCAGCCCCACAGGCTAGCCATGGCTTCCGCCGTTCTAAATATAGCGGGAGAGGTTTTAACACTGCCACTTGTTATTCTCAATATGAGACCATGTATCAGCACTACTACTTCCAGGGTCTCAGCTACCCACATCACCAGGAAGCCACAGGGGGTAACCAAAGCTCCAGGGGAATAGAAAAGGGCCTGAATCATCCTTTTCAGACAGGTACTAACTTGTTATACCAGCCTGCACCTGCCATGATGCACATGGCACCACATTCAGCTGGTGGGAGTTGCTATCTTCACAGCCAGCATCAACATCGTTCTGTATGCAGTGGCTACTTGGCTGACGTTCCCTGCAGTGATAGTAGCTCCAATTCCAGTGCAAGCTCTGCTCAGGGGCATGCATCATCTAGTGACTCCATGCTGGACTGCACAGAAGCTAGCAACCAGGGAGTGTATGGTAGCTGCTCTACCTTTCGAAGCTCTCTTAGTAGTGACTTTGATCCTTATGTATACAGGAGTCGCAGCCCTGCAAGGACTGGAGCAGGGGAAGCTGCAGGTTTTGGGGGGGAAGCTGGGACAGGTCCTGGACGAGGTCGAATGGACTGCAGACCTCATCAAAACTTTCCAAATTCTTCCTCCCGAGATCGCCTTTCCAGCTGCAGCTTGGAGATGAATTACAGCAGCAATTCTTCACTGGAAAGGCGAGGGGCAGCCTTGGTATCTGGGTTAGTTCCAGATACCTCCATCTCACAAGGAGGTGGAAGAGACTGGCGGGGGCCTGACAAGGGTTGCCCCTGCTGCTATCAGAGGTCGGTTGGGGATCCCAGTCCAGAAAGCACAAGCTTGTACATGGGTCCAGAACCTTCACAAGCAGCTGCCACACCCTCCAGTGGAGGCTTGTACAGTGTTACCTCCAACATTTTACATCGGACAGAACCAGGGACAGTTGTTGGTCACTCTGCCCGGCCCTGCTGCCTCTATGAGGAGAATCATGGAAGCTGCTACACTGAGGACTATGCAGTCAGCATTCAGTACGCTTTGGCAGAGGCGGCAGCGGCAGCAGCTGCCGCTGCTGTGGCTGGATGTGAACCTGGTCAACCTATCCCCATCATTCCTGAGGACCCAGGCTGTGAGGGTGGCCTGGATTGTGTGGGACATGTCTCCTGGGAGATGGAGGGTGATGATGAAGATGAAGAGGAGGTACTGTACTGCCAAGAAGGACCTTGCTGTGCGTTAGTAGAGGAGACGCGTGCTCTGTGTCGAAACATAGGGACAGAGGGACCTGGAAATCTCACAGGTGATTAGTTGAATAAATTATCTTCTTCTTCTATGCACTATATGTCATACTATGATAGATAATGTTTTTACTGTATTTTCTTTTCCTGATTTTGCAGGAATAATTTAACTGAACCTCCTATTTAACTACACCTCCCCTATGTACTTTATACATATATGTATTCATTTTAGAAGGTGTTTTCCAAATGTAGTTGCTGAGCTCAGACTAAAAAAGTGACCCATTGAAATGTGATGTTTAGTTGTCAGTGGAATCTTGTGGCTTCCTCAAGCTATTTGTAATTCCAGCGGTGAGATCTCCCTTCCATAGTTTCTGGCTCTCTTCTTGTATATCCTGGAATTATAGCTGTTACTGCTCACCTTAGGTCATTTTCACGCCTCCTGTATGGTTTCTGTTCCAAACAAAATCAGACATTATTTATTTCAAATCTGTCCTGTCTGTGTTACCACTTCCTATCCTAGTAATGTTGGCGACTGAAGCAGGGGATCTTTACAGTGGGAGAAAATTGGTTTATACATACATACGGTACTTTTTTCTGTCTGTGTCTGGAGAGCAAAGTGCAGCTAGTAAAGTGCATTGCAATGTTGTAAAATAAATGAATGCTGCTACATTTAGTCTGCAAGATGAGTCAATGTTTCCATAGCCTCCATCTTAAAGGACATGTATATAACTGGTTGTAGTACATACAGGCACTACTCGCATTTAATATTTCTATTTTGTTATTTTCTCAACAGGCCAAGACTGCCACCCAACAGATAAAGACTGAATATTATGGGTACAGACCTCTAGGACTAGAATGGAAACTTGTGGGATCTTTTGTTTAAACTTTATTTATAAGAAGAAATTAATCACACTTGTTATGGTTTTACCAACAATCGGCCGCAAAACTCACAACTTTCTGGAATTCACCACACCGTACAACCACTTTTACTTGCTTTATTCCTTGGACTCAAAAGTCTGAGCATCTGTGTTATTTGTTTAGTTTTTTTTTTATTTTTATTTTTTATCATTTATTTTATAAATATATATAAATATATATAAATTTATATATATATTATTTTTGGTTGCTGTTTAGAACTTTTTCCTTGTGAGTTTGTACATGCACAAGATCTGTTTTCCTGATGAAAAAGAGATATATATATTTTTTCAATAAAATAAACAAGAAAATATTAATATTATTTTTATTTGTTGGCTTTTGAGCCAGGTAAAAAAAAAAATCAAGAGAGCGATCAGGGGTTAACTTTTTTTTTTTTTTTTTTTTTTTTTTTTATCTGCCTCTTTAAATGACATGTTTATGTTGAGCCTTTGCATAAAAGTGTCTTATGTTCTTATAAAGCTGCAGTTTGTATTCATGGTGCATTCAAAGTAGTGATAATAAGCTAAATCCACTCTTATGTTACAGGTTTTTGTTTAATGAATGTATTTGTATACTGAAAAGATAGTGTTTTTTAACTGATCGTTCATACCATAGGGAATGTCCTTGTAGAAAAAGCTTGTAGTTACAGGCAACCTAAAACTGGAATGCTAATGTCATTTTCTAAGTGGGTCATCTGCCACGAAAAGAAGAGTTTAGGTGTTTGAGGTGATCTAATAGAACTATGCCAAGGAAAACCATTGATGTTGCTTGTAGCAACCAATCTGCTCCCAGGCTTTTCTAGCCAAAAGACATTTGAAATTTTTGGATTTTGACCTTACATTATCTTTAATATTTATTTTAAAAAAGTCTGAATTGGCTTGCTTTTTATCTTAAACATACACGGTTACCCGGCCTTTAGGAGAGACTGACCGTATCTGCTGGCCAGCAAGGTGCACTTAGCCATTTACGTTGTCTTGCCACCTCCTTAACTCACCATGTGTAAGGCTATGTACACACGTCAGATGATACTCATCCGATTATCACTTCAGGGCTGATAGCAGAGGAGAATTTGACGTGTTTACATCGGCTGTAGGATGTGGCCAGGATGGATCCATGAGTGATGAATGACCGCAATGCAAATGTGGGAGAGGGTTCAGCGGGTTGTCCCCTCTATAGAACAGAACGGTGCTGTATGTTCATGCATCTTTCAGGCTTTTGTCCTTGGAAAGGATCATGAAAGATCCTTTCCAAGGACAAAAGTCCTACATGTGTACGAAGACTGGTGTCAGTGCCATCCTCCACCCATCTACTTTAATGTTGCTGGGGACTAGCAACTGACCCAAGAGAAGTGCAATGTTCCCATGAGCATGAGCTCTGGCAAGAGGGTGGATCAGTGAGTATACCTTGCTGTGCTGGGGTGTGTGTAATCAGCAGGCACTTTCACTTTGAATTGGCAGGGGACAATGTTTAAGTATACACAATCTATCTAATACTATATTAAAAAAAGCTCTGTTTAACTGTGTAACAATAAGCTTGGTGGGGCAATATAACATGGTTGGTGGAGCAGTGTGCTCATCATGTAAAAAAGGAACACAGAAAAGTTCTGCATCTATCTGGTTCTGACAGCTCCATGCAGTGATGGAGTAGACGGTGTAAACACTGACATTTTGTGCTGTTGGTTACTTGCTGCTAAAGAGATTTTATGGTTTGTTAATCTACAGGTTCTTTTTAAAGCTAAGCTAGCAACCTTATTGGAATAGATAAATACAGACTATCAAAAGGGTTGAAATACCTTTTTACTGAAAACAAATTCTGTCCCAGGTATTTTCTTATTTGACCAAGTGATCTGGTCATCTTTGTTGAAGGTGAGAATCGTCATGTACATAAATGGTGATATGACTATTAGAATGCATGTTCCTCTGTAAGAAAATGATGGACTTTGCATAGTATGCCATTATCATGTTTAATGTTCATGTTTGTTATACAAGTCCACATGAGGAGCCTACCAAATGAGTGGGTATTGGATGGAAGCTTACAGAAAGGAAACTTCAAATTGATTGCAATAGGCAGGATTTTTTTTCTTTAAAACACTGTTAGCGTGGTGAACTGAACACCCACATCATGGTCTTTAGGCTAATTACATGATGATGCTAAAAACAGAGATGTGTAGGTTGGTATGTGCCATAGAACATTTCCCCTACTTTACCCTTATTACACAGGGCCCAAAGTATAGGCATTGATTTTCTTTTTTAACTAAGCTGAATTGACATGAATGTAGACTAAGTAATCATTGTTAAATGTAAGACCCTTTATCTCATATAGTTGGACATTATTTAGTGGATGATTGTATGAATGAAGAACTTTTCATGAAGACCACCTCAGGCACTCTTAGTCTTTCTTCCATTCTTCTACATTGAAGTTTCAAATTGGAAAACATGACCTGAATGGGTTGCCATGGACCCAGAAAGAGCAATTCCTCCAAACATTTAGATAAAGCATACCTGATATCACAGGGTTCAGATGAATGAATACACTGAATATTGATGCAGTCCACACAATCCCCTTTAACCTAAGCGGTAATCCCGAGTGTTGCTCGGGGTAAAAAAAAAACCTTAGCGTTATAAGTATAATCTAGATTCCACTAGAATAATGCAGAGTTTAGGCGCTTAATTGGTCTACTGTAAAGCCGTTACATAAGAAGAGAAAAATTAAGTGGTACTTTTACCTCACTGGGTGGCTGATTTTGGAGTATCTATGCTGTTTTGATTTATGATAAATTGCTATAAGGATATATGTAATTAGGTGAAAAGTCTTAGTTCTCATATTGAGAACCATTGTTTTCTAGTGTGTAACGTGTCACAGCTTTGCATTCTACAATACAAGTTAATATGCTGCTGAATTATTTATATTAAATGAAAAATGCGTAGGTTAAAGATTAAGTATAAAAAATAAAAATTGGGTATAAATATATTTTAAATGGGACCCGTAAGTCATTAAATCGTAGATTTATTTCTGTTTATATTGTACCACTATTGTTCATTTTGCAAGATAAATTTACTTCCAAATCAGATATCAAATTCTTTCCAAGGAAATCCATTTGTTGAAGTGTACTATAGAACACCATTGCTATGTATTTCCACTAATATTATACTGATTGTTAAAGTAGAATGTTTTAATTCTGTATAGCCAGTTTTCTAGTTTTAACACTACTTCTACACCAGCCAGGAAAAGCATTCTGTGCCTTCCTTTTTTAGCTTTACTGCATCCTGGGCCACCCAACTTCTAATTGGACAGAAGTAACATATTATTACTCACTAGAACAACTGAAAAAAGATCATTGCTGATCCAGGAAATGCAACCTGCCTGGCTGTGCAATGTGATAGAGATCCATACATCACAAAACCGGTATGCAGATTCACAAATTGCTTAGTACAGTAAACGTGTATGTACCACACACCTTGTATTTATCTGTCAGATTGGAACACCGCCTTAATGGACATTATCTTAGATGAAACAATAGAAATTAAATACAGAGTATGTTTTGTCTCCTCAATGCACGTGATTTTATTGCATTGTAAAGTCATTAGATGAAAACTGTGTAATTCAAGGTTTCTGCACTGCAAAATCTGCAAATTATTGAAATCACACACTCACATCTTGTATTTGGTGGACATATGAAGCTTCCTAGTATTTATACAGATGGAATCTTTAGTACATGGATCTGGTGTGTAATTCCATTCGCTGCTCTGACCCACAGCAGGAGGTTGCCATTTTTAATGCACAATAGATTTTAGTTGTAGTCTCACTTATAAAAATTCAGGCCACAAATGGTTACCTTAATTTGTATAGATTTGTAGGTGCACCAAACCAGTCTGTTTAAACTAATCCTAACGTTTCATGCAGTCTGGTGTGCTGCAGTATATACTCTTCTTCTAGGTAGGTATTCATTCTAGAAAAGTTCTGTTGTACTGATCGGGTTCTAGTTTTTTACTTGCAGTTTACAATGTAAACAGATGGTGTCACTTTAGAGCTTGCAGGAAATGTCTGGTTAAAGAGGCAGAAAAATGTAAAAGTTAACTCAGTTCATGGTTGCTAATACTACTGTAGGAAAAAGACTTCTTTCAGACAGCTGTTAGTGAGGAAATTGGTCTGTTCTGAGCTCAGGGCAACACCTGCCTTAGGTAAAGATATGTGATTTGGGGAATTTTTATGCTATGCTGAATTGGGTACTTGTTTGTTTTGATCTGTGTTGAAATGTCTTGCAGAAATGTAAAACCGCAGTACTAAATACAGTGGGAGTTGCTTATGAAAACATGCTGTACTAACTTGAAGCCTGCAGATTAATGAACCTAGTATAGAGCATTGTTTAGTTAATTCCATACTTTTGTCAGTGCTTCTGAAGACTGGGATTATGATTCTGGTCTGGTTTGCACTGAAATATGTAATGCTGCTAATGTACCTAACTTGTCAGGAACAGTCAACTTTGATAATAGTTTGCATAGGAGAATGAAGGTGTTGGTTGTAGCAGCCGGTCTAATTAAAGACACATGATTCACTGCTATATCAGTACATCCGTATTTCCTACCCTACAGGCCTCAATTGGCTGGCCCAATGGGTTGATTTGCTAAAAGATTTCATGTTTACCTAGTAAAAATTAATATTTAGATTTGTGAAAGCTTGATTCACTTTTTTTCAATTGAACTTATACTTAATTGGGTGAATAAGTCAAAGTGAACACCACTTTACCATATATAATAAGCCAAGTGAGCATTCAAAGTCAACATTTTTTTATTCCTTTAGTAAGTTCACCAATGTTACCCCTAGCAAATGGTAACATTCAACCTTGCTGGTTATATTTCTGTTCCGCCCCATGATTATCTTGGTAGTGAACTTAGTTTCAGATGATTGCTTCCAAGCCAGTGAATTTGATTTGCTACATCATATTCACTTTGTAGAGTGACTTTTTGCTAACAAGGGACATTGATTTTTGTTGCTCACAAATAATTGGATAATTAAAGTCAGCACAGTTTGCCCTAAACTTGTTTTAGTGCTCTACTCTTTTAGTAAATGGCAGATCTGGTATTTTTATTTTTGAAGGTTTCCAAAAAAGAAGCCTACTTTTTTAGACTTGTTTGGGCAAATCGGCCAGGCTTAATTTTTGCTGGCAAAACAAAAAAATGAAAAATTTAATTTTGGCAGTAAAAAAAAAATCTAATTTATACTCATAATCATATTTATGTGATGGCTTGGGCCCATATAATGGAGATCCTGATCTGATCTATGTAAACTCCTAATCAAAGCTGACTGTTTGTATGGTACACAGATCCACAAAAAAACTTTAGTAAATTTGGTTTTCACAAAATAAATTCTCTGTGATATTCAGCTGTGATTTGTAAGGGTGCTAAGAACCAACCCGAAAGTGTTATTTTATTGGCGCCATCTCTTTCTTGCCCACCACAAGTGCCTTGTGTACACAATGGAGCTTTCAGATTGGTTCATTTTATTGCCATCCTTAGACTTGTCTAATCAAGCATAGATATCGTATATGTCAGTCCTAAAAATAAATGTCCTTTCCTGTTAAGTAACATTATTAACACTTACTAATAAAGCTTGAAGTCTGTTTTAGAATGGGGAAAACAAGTTTGACCTAGGGAGCAATGGTTTATTTTCCAATTACTGACTTTATAATGTATTAATGTAATATTTTGTCTTGCCTTTTGGTACTGCAGCTTTAACAGATGGTTGTAGCACTTAACATTTTAATATGCTAGTAGAAGAAGATACAAAATTTGGGATAAACTTTTTGAGCTGTAACAATGTATCATTTTCAAATCAAAGTTTCTACAGTAAAAAATTTTTAAGCTGTTTGTAAAGAGATGAAACAAAACATCAGTGTGTATGTTGTGTATATGTGTGCCCTTTTTCATTTATGGAAATGTTCTCAGAATATTTATTTACTAATATATTTATCTTAAAGCAAGTCTTATGTTGAGTGTTATCGGGGTAATCAATGAATATTTCTAACACAAAAATACAAACATTTTTTGTAACTGTCCAGAGAATGCACATGGTTGTATAGTTTTTGTTTTTTTTTTTCCTGACCAAATTAAAAATTTAAATAATTTTAGTACTATACAGTTTTGTAACAAAGTGTACAAATGTCAAAAATACAATTTTACCAAGAAACCTTTGAAATTGTCTATTTTTTTCTTTTATCTGTAATTTTAAATAAGGTTAAACAGGTGCAAGTTTCAAGTTATACGATGTAAAAGTTAATGTAGAACGTACAATTTGGATTGGCCGATACAAATATATCCGTGACTAGGACCGGATTTCTAAATGAAAGCCTCAAGGAACAGATAACCTGTGTCCTCCATTCCGCCAATTACTTAACCATACTATATATGTAGTCATGTTAGAATGCTGATTTCTGAAACCCGGTGGCTTGGGTCTAAAGTGTTGACATTAAGAGCGCTGATGAGTTCTAACATGGTATTGGCGTGTTAACATGTTACTAAAGTGCTGATATTTCACAGGATGGATGTGTTGAAGGACCAAATGGAACTCAATTTTGGCAGTCCCATCAATCTCCTGCACTTCCTCATAGCATGTTCACCTGTTATCTGCTTTGGAATTGTAGTACCTAATTTTTACACAAAACTGTAATGTGTGGCCCACAATGGCATAAACATTGGTTTGTAAGGATTTATTATTTTAGTACATTCAATGCCTTGCCACTAAAGTTTAGGTTCTTAGCTTGATGGTCCATACAGGAGATTCTATAACAAAGATCCTTAATTTTAGTTGTCACTTGCAGCTTTGGACCTCACTCACCATTGAGAACCAGTCAGAGTGGTTCTTGATCTGATTACTGTGTGCTATGACATGTGTTTCACATGCTGACTGGAGGCCTAATATCCTTCAATAAGCCTTAGACATGCAAATGTTACTGCTGCCTGAAGGTGGCAGTGTCAATCTGTTTAGTACTGTAACTCACAGATACAATAATTACATTAATAAAAGTATAAATTTACATTTTTATGCCCCATATAGTGTAATTTCCTATAATTTCCTTAAGAAATTTAAAAAACAAAAATATTTAGAAATGTAAAATGGTGTTTAATGTTTCCCCACACAATGTTTGGCGTACATTCAGATTGGGTTGCAAATGACAGCTTTGCCGGCCCTAACTTCTGGATTGACCTACAGGTCGGTATTTTATTATTTTCCAATCTGTCCTTGTTCTTTTATTTGTAAAATGCAAAAAAAAAAAAAAAAGACAAACAATTTTCAAATGCACAATTAAAATGCACTTTGGATGACCATGAAATCTATAGCGCTGATCATAGCCTCCAAAGGACCCCTTTTTAAACTATATGCACCGTGTGCTTTCTTTCTAAGCTTTAAGATTTAAGCGGTCCTGCATTTTCAAACTGTTGCCATACTGTGCAAGTATTCTTGTATATTGTGGCACACTTGGCCTTGCTGTTTGTTTTAGCACTGAAAGATCAGAGTTGTCCCCTGCTGTCTTCAGTTCCACTAGCAGCAACCTTCTTTTTTTCCTGTCCCTTCTATACAGCCATTGAGAAGCCAATAGTGATGTGCAGAAAGAGGTTCACTTTACCAGCAGCCAACTGCATTCTTGGCAAATAAATTCAGGGGAGTGTACACTGAATTGTGCCATAAAAAGAAACTGTTAGGGGAAAGGGGAGAAGACACAAGGATTATCGTGCAAATGAATAAAAGCCTTTTTTTCCATTACAGTTTTAAAGTCCTCAAAGGTATACCTATTATATGCTACATGATCATTATCTCTGACTATTCCTGCTGCATGTGTTTTTTTTTTTCATTGATTCATTATTCTGCTTTTTAAATATGGTTCTTGTAATTACCAGAACACATTTTAGGAAACAAATGTGTATTTTTTAATACTTTGAATCTAAACCCTAGCTGTTATGAAAATATTACCACAATGTAACATGTTCTTTCTGCTGTTCCAATGCTAGGAATATTAAATTTAAGGGGACATTGGCAAAGAAATGAAGAATTAAAGAAAAAACACAAATGAGTTCTTAACTTTTATGTAGCTTGAGTATTGAACTATAAAAAGTACAGTTGAGCCCTAAACTAATGTTTATTAAGATTTTCCAGTGTTCCTTTTCTTGCTCCTCTGTGTTTCCACTGTTGTATTGTATCTACAGACTTGGAGAGTCTCTCTTCCCTGTGGCTTTGTTGATATTACATGCCATTCAGCTATGTGCTTTCATTAGCAAATCCTGCAAAAAAACAAAACCAGTTATAAAGGGAATAGTGTATGAAAAGTGTGAAATAGTGTATGAAAATTTTATTCCTCCTTGCAACCAATCAGAATTTTTTTTTGTAAACCTGGATTGTAACAATAACCATTGAAAGATTAGTTTTTATGGCTAGCAAGACACTTTCCTGAAGGGCACATTCATACATCATCGTGCATTGTTTTCCTTACTTGGATTCTGAGAGAATCATGAACAGTATAGCTTGTAATGTGCACATATTGGGTCTCATAATATATACACATAAGTAGGTGAGGGGGGGGGGGGGAGAATGGAAACTACCTGCCCTTGAGAAGGTTGTCTGAGAAAATGTATTGCATGCCTACCCCAGAAAATATTAGAATAGAGAATGAAGACAAGAAAGGCTGGGGTTTTTAGGCAAAATGTGAAATATACAGATATCTCTTTAAAGTTACAGATATGCACAAGATGTATAAGCCTCATTTACAATCTTCTGCTATACTGATTGTCTTTGTCACCAGAATACCATCATTGTGAATATATAGCTTCCCTGCACATTCATTTATGTAGATATTTACACAATTTTCTTGCTAGTGTTCATTATATTGTATTATGCCTCCTAATACTTACCTGACATTGAATTATTTGAACCCATATGCATGTTATTTTTGTATACAGTTACAGTCTGCGGTCCACAAGTCCCCTGAAGAAGGCGAAGCGCGTCGGGACACGACACACAATTATTCAAATGTAAAATTGACATCAGTCAGTGATCTTTCCTGTCTAGTAAATTAGTCCCAACATATCCCCCTTGCAGTCTTGCATAGGAGTTGGGACCCCTTGATTTTATGATATGAATATGTATTGAATGTTTGTTATGTGATTACTAATATAACTGACCACATAATACAGTTCTCACATTTTGCCTACAAGCCCCAGCCTTTTTTGTTCTCTATACATATACACATAAACGTAACTTTTTGAAATGAGGGATCAAAGGATTTGTTTCTGAAAATAGTTTCCCCTAGTCTTCTTTTTTACCTCTACATGAAGCTAGGCAGCTTTCTGTATCACAATACAGCCAGACCTAGGAAACCGTCTATAGTTTGCTAAGAATTAGAGTCAAGGCACAATAAAGAATGCAAACCAGCTAACTCAGAGGTGGCAGCCCCAAATCTGCTGGAGTCTGCAAGCACACAGTTAAAGGTGCAGGCTCCTTGTTTTACTAGTCTAATTGCAATGTGTACATAAGCTTTTTGAGATAATTGCATATCTGCCGATGATCTGTAAAAATATTTGTCATAAATATCCAAAGAAATCACCACCTAGTCTTGGCTATGTATAAGCACAGACGTACGGAGTCGAATAGTAAATCCAGTCCTATTTATTGGTAGAGATGATAAAGGAGGTGGGAAAAAAAATCATTTTTTTGTAAATCATGTGTAAGTTGTTGTAAATTCATGAAATTAAAATCCCCAATCAGCAGGAAGGTGGGTTCTATCAGCAGTACAGTGGATTAATGTAAACGGGTTTCGCTTGTCAAATTAGAAAACTTTCAAGCCTAGCTTCCCAGTTGTGTTACTATTATTTATCCCTAATTTTTTTATTTTATTTCCTCACAGTATTATTTAGTTGTTTCCATATTGTTAAAATAAATCTCCACCTTTCAATTGGTGTCCGAATTGTCCGTTTTGTATGCTTCAGATTCCACTTGGTAACAGTGCAGTAAACTTTATAGTTCAAAAGCTTCTTGCTAAAATGGACATAATGTGTTTGTATGATTATGGAAGGGTTTGTGAGCTTCACTGGAGCTGTGTGAATGAAACATATAATTATGTGTTTTCAACAAATGCTTTCAAATTAAGGAGTTTTTAGAAACATGACACAAAATTATTTTTAGTTACAATCAATTAGACAAGTCAAATGTTAAGACAATTCTGTGTTTTTAGAGGTTCAAAATTAGTTCATATGCACGTGTACGTGTGTGTGTATAATATGTATAATATATATGTGTATATTACAATTTACGGTACTTGATCTGCATTTTGCTGTATTGCATGTATATAACATTTGCATATGTTTTACCAGGAACACCACTATGTCATGATCATGAAGCAGGAGCTGAGAAAATGAAATTGTGAGAGAGCTCTTATTTGTAGGTAGCTAACAAAAAAAATTACCAAACCAATTTTAATATTAAAGTTAATCCTTATGGAGAAGCAAGTCCTCCTAGTCAACCCCTATCCTGTATTTTTTTTTTTTTTAAAGCTCCTGTGGTATTTTTGCACAGTAAGATTGTTTACTGACCCTTTCTACCAATTCCTATTTTTTGCAGGAGAATTCCTTATTTAGACCAACAATATTATTACACAAGTACGGATCCAGTTTAAAAATAGCTGAAGTGTAAATAAATAGCATATTGCAAATGTAATTCAGATTGAAGTTCAGAACAGAGTACTGGTAAACATATGGGTTACAGACTATAGATACCAGTGCATGTCAAGCATGTAATAAAAAAGGCCAATTAACAATCTGCATATCGGTAAAAAAAGACTTTGTTAATATTTACTGCAAAAAGGGTAAATTTTTCAAGTATTTTTCTACAAAGCACAAATGAAAAGCTGGCCAACCATGCAGAATAAATCCTATGGTTTAGTCTAAATCACGGTTGTGAAGAGGAGCAGTTACCAAACCACAATTCATTGCATGTAGCTATTTATATTGAAGCCCTAGTCAAAATCCTGTATAACATGATTCCCGGTTGGGTGCTTGCTGCTACCAGTGACCTGGATAGATTTTCCCATACCTTACCTACCACAGGCAGGACTGGTTACTTTGTTTAAAGCAGTGTTCGCCAACCGGTGGTCTGCGGCTCTGTGGTGGGCGGGTTGTGTCTTTGGATGGAGTCTCAGGTCTGAGCCTGTGATGGGATTTTAGGAGGGTTCTGGCATCATGACATCACTCTGGGGGAAGTTTCTTCCCCTTTGAGTGACACACGGCTCCCCAGGCATGTGTGGTTCGGAGTTCGTGCATTTAGTGGTCCGTAGGTCCGAAAAGGTTGGCAACCACTAGTTTAAAGCATTACATATTTCCTATAGCAAATCCACAGGATAGGGAGACATTATAATGCTAGGTCTACATGGAGAATATGCTCAACGATGGGGATAATATATATATATATATATATATATATATAATATATATATATATATATATATATATAAATAATGATGTTAACAACAGAGTGAAGTATCAAATTTTCATGCACTAAAAAGATGATGTTATAATAGCACCTTAGCCATGCCAAATGTCCTGTTATTGTAGTCTGTGAGGAAGATGTGTGGCTTCCTTTTTTAAAGGTCCTGAAAACAACTAGTGTATTTCCTCTGGACGTCTGGTAGTGTTCCTCTATAAAGAAGTGAATGGCTCTTAGCCAGGATCTGATTAAACTACTATCCCTAGTGTACTGTACAACCCATCACAAGAGCAGCCTGTCCTGAATGTTCCATTGTAGTTGGTCCCCTCCTCTTTAGCAGGGTGTTATCTGACACTGTGCCTTGGTTCCTTTCTTTTCCATGGTATAAAAAAAACTGCCTGTAAGAGAGGAATGTGGCCTTTTTCTCTCTTGTCTAGGTACAAAACATGGGTTGGCCTACAGAGATCTCACAGTTCTCAACTTTACAGGCCTTTAACCCTTAAGCCACTGTTTGTCAAATGTAATGAATGCTGTCATGGGAAACCCCTGTAAGTTATAGACTTGAAAAGGTTATTTCGAATATAGGGTAGTATACCGGACATGCTGAATAAACAAATATTAAGGGCAAGGATTTGTTTACTGATCTTCAATTCACTTGTACTTTGTTGCTAGATAAACAGCCACAGATAATTAAATGTGTGAAAAAAGCAATTTCCATATTTGCTTACCAATTACTAAGTATTAAACTAAAACAAAGGTATGAGTAGTAGGGATGAGGTTCAGATTTGTCTTAATGAATCCAAGGGTTTTAAAATGTGTGGTCCAGGCTTTATGATGATAGCCTCCTAACTATAAAGTGAGGTATGCAGAACATCCATATTCTGTTCTATAATGTTTTTTGTTTTGTTTTTTTAATAAATATTTACCTATGTTTTGCACTGAGCATATTTTATATTCATTTTTTTATTGAATGCCCAGCCCGGAAGTCTGGAGAGCATTCTGTTGGTCGTGTGCTCCCCCTTTGGAGGGAGTCTTCGGGAGACCTTCCAGCATAGTATCCCAGCTTACACTTACCTGCATAGGACAGCCAAGGTGTGCATTGTATGGCATACCAGTGGTAGCTGGGTGGGCTTAGTACCTAGCCCATGTCAGGAGCATTATGCCCTGGGGGGTCGGGGAAATGGATGGAGGGATCACAATAGCACTGCAGTGCATGTTATTTTGCACATTCACTGTTATCGAGCACCAGGGATTTTGTACTAAGGATCATGATTATTGGGCATCTAAAATAGAAACAAAAATACCATACTCCTAATGATTTTTTTTTAACTAGCCTATTCACCTGAAGACAACCAGATTTTGCATCACATAGATTTCAGTGGCCTTTGTGTCTAAATTGAGTGGACACTTCCACTCCTTCAAAAATGTAAAAGAATCTCCAATCTGAGGACAATAATATTTCTTTGATAGTGAAGGAGATTAACACTGGCTTGTTATTGCTGAAACTGTTGGAAACACAAAAAAAAATAACAGGGTTAACGACTTTAAAGGGGGAAAGGTGGATGATAGGTACAATGGAAGGAACTTGTGGCTTGCTGGAGTCCTTTCCCAGAAAAAGAGAGAGAAAACACGTAGAATTGGGTATACCAAACGAGGAGTGTGGCCCAAGAGTACAGAAATTCATCTAGGGAGCCACAGGGAAAAGTGTTTGCAGAGAAAAATCTGGAAAAGAAACCCCTGCTTAGCTGTATTGTAGTTGCCACACAAGAAGTCTGTTTTGTGACCACCACCCCATAAACCACAGGTTACAGCCAATCCAGTTGTAAAGTAACTCATACCTGTTGTCTTTTGGTATTAGTCAGTTCAGGCAGACAATTTTTCCCATGTGAACAGAAAACTGGCCATGTACTGTATATATTGCTAATGAGAAGATCTTTTGTTTCCTTTTCTGTGTTCAAATAATAAATGACCCCATAAGGGAGTTCAATACAAAACATCTTGGGCCTGTGTCTGACAAAAGAGCTTATGGCCTATTTGTATTGTAAACACACGGTGAAAACATCTCCCATAACAAATTCTGATCATGAGGAGCCAGTAACACTGTAAGCAGGTCCCGACCTGTCAGAGGATGAACAAACATCCATTACCAGTTGGTTTGCATTGATTCGCGTTACACAACCACACTAAGCAAAGTTACTTATGCACAAGCACACAGTCACTAAGCAGAAACATGTTAAGAGGCGAATTGTAAACGTGTCTGCCTATTGCTCATTCCTATATTATCCATCTTTGGTCTTGTATCTCGGAGACTAGCACATAAACCTTCTTCAAAAATAAATGCACACAGTTATTTATAGTAATTTGTGATAGTGTAAGATCATTGTAAATTGAATTGTTACCATTTTTTAATTAGCCAGATGAAACAAAGAAAGAGATATGAAATATTTGCTTTTATGATGTAATTATTTAGTTTTGTGCAATAAAATGATTACATATTTATCTTTGACCCACTGGAGTTCATAACTGCATTTCCAACTGGCACATGAACCCAAAGAGGCTGCAATGTATGCTGATATTTTCCAAAGAAATAAATGCCATTTATATTTACAGCCCTGTTTTAACACAGTTAAGTTGTCCATAGTCATAGGAGGACCATTGGGATATGAGCATATACATGCATGTTTGTATGTGGCAGTACATTTATTTTTATGCATAATATTCAGACACTCCAGGGATCAGCTAGCTGTTGCCCTAGGAACATGACAATTTCTGGAAGACTGAAATGTATGTCATCTTACTATATCCTAAGTATTTGGTGGGGGATGTCAAAATGTACTTTGTCTTTTTGTAAAAGTAAGACCATTTGTTTGTCGGGTAAAATAACCTTTGCACACCACAGAAATATTAAGAAGAAATTAGCTCTTGACCTAACAAGACCTTAATAGACACTAATGAGTGGTTTCTAAAATGACAAGGTTACCCCGTTTTAATATGCAGTCAAGAAACTTATATGTGCAATGTGTTCAGGCCATAAGCATTTGATGCCCAAAATAAATGTTTGTTAATGCTTTGAGACAATCCCTATCATGTATGCCTAGAATATTGTCTGCCAATTAGAACTGCCAACAGAAAGTCACTGCTGGAAAAGATTTCCGGTATGGAACAGGTGGCTTCATCAATTCAGTAGCTCACATAAATGTATTATCCTTTATTTAGAGTTCCAAGTGTGCTTACCTGGGTTCCAAATCAAATACTTGTAAGGTACCAGTAGTAGGTCAGCTCACCCCAGAGCCTACCCCTAGGCTTTTGTGTGAAGGATCCAAGGATACAGTATGTCCTCCTAAGATTCATAGCCTTTGAGCATAGCGTTACCAGCAAGTGTAAGCCATCGCTGTAAAGGGAAGGTTCCCTCTAAGCAAAATTCTACCAGCATTATCCTGAACTCGTCTGGGACTCCCTCTAATAGGCCTAATTACATACAGAACTAAGCAATTGATGAAAGCAGTCTCTCCTTATATTAAATTTTTTTGTAACTCTATGACTTGTGAGTTGATGTAAAATCAGAACATCAACATGGTTTAAAACTGTTTAAGTGTCACACTGTCAAGGCCCCATTTTTCCTTAGGCATTTATGCTCCATGCTTTTAGTATTAGAGATTTAGATATTGTTGTTACATTGTGTATTTAGTGCTTTTACAGTGAATTTGTAGGCCTGAAAGTTCTATGCATAGATTTCTGCACCCCCAGACCAATAACCCTACCCTAATATTAAGTCATTTATCTGTGTATATAGCTGTTTTCTGGTGTTCAGCTGTCTGTACAACTTCAGGACTAGTGTTGGTCGAATAGCTCACTATTCGATTTGTCAGCTATTCGCTCGAATAGAGCAAAATTAGTCGGGTGGTCGAATGTCAAAGTCGAACACCATTAAAGTCAATGGGAGCACTGTGTAGAGCTTCTACAGCCTCCAAACAGATGTAAAAAGATACATTGTAAAAGGATACATGAAAAGATACATTGTAAAAGGATACATAAAAAGATACATTATAAAAAGATACATAACACTATTACATACCCCTGTACTTTACATGAAGATTAAAGAGCACCTGTCACATCAATATTAGGCTAAAGCTAGGTACACACTTCCAATAATTAGTGTTAGAAAATGAACGATTATGACCGATCAACGATTATGCGCGAATATACTTGAACAATCATATTGTGCACAATTCTGTACATGCTGTAACAATATGATCGTTCATATATAATCCACCAACAGTGTCCATACGCTAGATACAATTGTTTGAACGATGGAGGGAGGGACATGTAAAGGAGAAAGTGTACCGCAGAAACATGCACAATCACTGAACGACACGATACTGTACACACGATAGATAGTGAAAGATCGTTGGCCAATCAGATCCACCGTGGGGGTCGTTCATTTCCAACGACAATCCTTGTTCGTCTGCGTCCTTGGTCACTTCGGTTGTTCATCGGTCGTTCGCCGGTCGTTCCTAACGATAATTATTGGACGTGTCTTAACAGCTTTAATCTACACGGACTGTTTCCCCAGCGTTTAACCTGAGGCTTTTTAAAGCCCGTGTTTGAAGTCCCCATGCATTCCCATGGGCTAATCTACACCAGGATGTTTCCTTCAGGCACGTTTTTGAGCGTTATCTTAAACGTTGCTTGCAACATTTAAAAAATTAAAACGCTGGATAAACGCGGGAAAACGCTTCCATTGAACTCAATGGAGGCTTTTTCAAGCGTTTTTAAGCTTTTATGAAAGCTTCCATTGAAAACAATGGGGGCTTTTATAAAGCATTTTTTGCAGGACTTTAATAAGGAGACTCCCAGATCTCCACCGCCCCACCCTGGGGAATGAGTACAGGGGTATATAGAACCCCTTACTCATTCCCTGAAAGGGTTAAAATATAAGTAAAAAATAGGACAAGGCTTTAATGTTAAATTATTTTATTAATGTGTGTGTGTGTGTGTGTGTAATTTAAGTTTTTTTTTTTTTACAGGTTATTCCAATGAAAGGAGGATTTCCAGGGTTGCAATGGACACAGCCCTGGAAATCCTCCTGACAGTGAGGGATCGCAGTGCACTAGGGGTTAAATGAGGACAAGCCTCTCCATTCACCCCTAGTGCTCTGGCCGAGGTGCCCATTCATCTCTAGTGCTCTGTGATTAGCTGAGAAATAGGAAACCCTGATGATAGCTCAAGCATCATCAGGATTTCTCTTTCCTCATCAGGGGAGGAGAGCTGTCAGCATAGTAAAGCTCCGCTGATTGCTCTGCTCCCTGATTGGCTGAGGAAAGGGAAATCCTGATGATGCTTGAGCTGTCATCAGGGTTTCCTATTTCCCAGCCAATTACAGAGCAGTAGAGGTGATGAATGGAAATACGTATCTCCATTCAACCTCTATTGCCCTGGTAATTCTTGCGGTTACAGCTAATTGAAGGCACGTGCTTTCAATTAGCTGTGACCGCAAAGTTCACACGGTCCGGGAATCCCACAATGACATTATGATTCATAATGTCATTGTCAGATAACCTGTAAAAAATTAAAAAAAAAACAAGTTAAAACAAACACATACAAATTAAAATAATTTAGGATTAATTTTTTTTTTTTTTTTTTGAAAACTTTTTTTCCCCCGAATTTTTGCTGTCGAATCCCATGTTTTTCGGGTCAGGTCTATCCGAATTCGAACAGCCATATTCGGGTCGAACATAAGGACAACCTGAATTCGAGCATCAACACTATTCAGAACCACTTGAAAACTGCAGTGGACCATGGAATGGAAAAGACTTTGCAACTGCTCTAACTCCTTTTCATGATAATCAGAGGGCTTGGCAGGTCCTTCTCATTTTGTAAGCCGTAAAATGCTAGGAAATTGTTTTGCTTAATTACTTGTCTAAATTACCCCAAGGGGAAAAGAAAACATATAAAGATTCTTTGTATATAAACAGTATATACGTTTTACACTGTTGAAATGTTCTTTTACAGGTGGAACAATACTGGCAGCTGATCTGATGTTTCTTAACCACAAGTAGGACAGATATTGTGAAAATCAATATAATAAAGTATAATGGACTGTTGTGGCTTTGTTAAATAGCAACAGGAAGTAAGGGTGTATTGTTTATTATGCCAAGACAGTGTACAAGATGTTAATGTACTATTGTAACAATAGGAATTATGGTATTTTCTTGTTTTTTTTTTACCAGGGTTCCCCATGCTATCTAGACAATATCAAGTTGCTTTAGTCATTTGGTGATCTATTTAGGTATTTCCAATTATATCTAAGTAACTTTTGTTTGAGGATGGGGGAGAGCTAGCCCATATTCTAGGTAGGAAATACCAGTTTTGTTTGTGAGGTTCTAACCAGCCAGACTTCTAGATTATTTAGATGTTTCTTAACTTTACCAATTGTAAAGTGAGGAGTGGGCACAGGAGTCTATACATTTCAGAGACCACTGTGTGGGATTCATAGCTTACTATGTAGTCCTGCCTTTCTCAATCTTCTTTTTTTTTTATATATATTTTATATCTATAATATATATATATATATATATGTGTGTGTTTGTTTTATATAGACCATATATATTAAAATCTGTACTATTTAAATATCCCAATATTATAATATACTATATCTTATACCTTATATCCAATCTCAAACTTACAGTTAGGTCCATAAATATTTGGACAGAGACATCTTTTTTCTAATTTTGATTCTGTACATTACCATAAATAATTTTAAATGAAACAAC